>NW_015373947.1:990739-1042271 GCF_001272555.1 Dufourea novaeangliae | reverse complement strand
TGTATTACTATAGCTATCAAAATAAAATATAAGCTAGGTACTTACCAAGACTTTCAATTTTTGCCACTTTTTCTTACACTAAAAAGCTATTTTCAATCTAAAATTTGATATTTTCTTGAAATTATTCTGAGCTATTTTCGTTGAACTACTTTACGCAACAGTCTTTGGAAGAATGTGCAACTTACTGACTACAAATATGACTAGATAATCTCATAAAACAAAAAAATTCTCTCCGGGTCAAATGACCCGTTGTGGTAGATATCGGTATACAACAAGGATTACTCAGAATAAACAAAACAAAACAAAACAAAAAAACTTTTTATAACTGTACATTAATTACTTAGAAAAAGTCATGAAGTCAAATGTGCAAACGCAATAAAATTATACGTGCATTTTCAATGCAAAAGTTCAAAATGGGTCATCTGACCCGTTATGGTATGTTTAGTGTTAATTATCTCCGAGTTACACGTGTTTTTGTAATGGGCGAACAACTCTTGGTTCCTTCATCACGATAACGCACCATGTCATACTGCATTGGTTCTGCGCGATTTTTTTGCCAAAAACTCGACTCATATCGTTCTGCAACCACCGTATTCGCCTGATTTGGCTCCGTGCGACTTCTGGCTATTCAGCAAACTCAAGAGGCCAATGCGGTGACGCCGTTTTGACACGATTGAGGAGATAAAAACCGAATCGAAGAAGGTCTTGAAGGCTATACCGGAAAAAGACTATTCCGACTGTTTCGAGGACTGGAAAAAGCGTTGGGAAAAGTGCGTTTTATCGGACGGGGGATTACTTTGAAGGGGGTGAAATTGATTTGGAAGAATAAATAAAGA
Source organism: Dufourea novaeangliae (assembly GCF_001272555.1). NCBI lineage: Eukaryota > Metazoa > Arthropoda > Insecta > Hymenoptera > Halictidae > Dufourea > Dufourea novaeangliae. Next base: position 1,041,435 of record NW_015373947.1, on the reverse strand, counting down.
ATTTACATTTTATAAACAAATTCACCTTACTTTTTGATCACAGTAATACACTGCGGTGCATAACTATAGCACCACTACAATTTTCGAGGGTTTTGGAGCTTTAATTAATGATTTCTAATTTTTAATCTTATCACGCGAAAGAGGTTGGAAAGATATTATAGCAATGTAAAATGGCGAACATGTCATTTATTTGAAATGAAATAGAACAATTACATAGATATTGTATGCGTGCACAACTATAGCACCAATGTAATTACGAAATAAGAACAATACTAAATTGCAATGAAATGATTAAATTATAATTTCAATTAAGAGAATGAGAAGTTTTAATAATGAGTGGGACCTCCTTTCTTCTCTATTAACTCGAAAATGCGACTGGACATGCTCCCGACTAGTTTTTTTTCAATATTTCATCGTTAATATCATTTCATGATTTTATTATAGCTTCTTTTAACTTCGGAATGCTAGAAAATTGTCGATTATGTGTGTAGACATGTCGTACCATAATGCCCCATAGATTTTCTATGGGATTTTGATCCGGGGAGCATGCTGGCCACTTTAATAAATTGATATTAAATGTTTCAAACCACTTTATTGTTGCTCGACTTTTGTGTATTGGGGCATTGTCCTGTTGGTACGTCCAATTAATGTGGTTCTTTGAGTGAATAAATGGCAACAAATTGTTTTCCAATATTTCGATGTACTCTAAGCTATTCATTCTCGATGAAGGAAACGCTAATTCTAACTTGCCGCTAGAACTAAACGCAGCCCACACCATTAATGACCCCCCACCGAAATTGCGTTTCGAAAAATATTTTGGTTCCTTTCGTAGGTCGCTCCAGTAACCGTTGAACCCATCTGGGCCATCCAGGTTAAATTTCTTCTCATCGGAAAATATAATCTATAAAAAGAACGTTAAATGGAAAGCAACAACATAATGTCATGTTTAACTTATCGATCTTTAACTTACGAGATCCCAGTTTTTATTCATGTTTTCGCGGGCGTATTCCATTCTCGCTATTTTGTGGCGTTTAGAAAGAACGGGAGCCGAAATTAGTTTTTGTCTGGCAATGTTTGGATTTCTTTGGAAGACACGCTGAACGGTCCAACGTGACACGTCGAGTTCACATTCCTGTGCAATTTCCCGACAGCTTTTCAAACTATTGCTATCAATTTTAGTAATTTGCCTCTCAGTACGTGGGGACAATTTCTCCTTAGGCCCTCCTGTTTTATTTTTGCCATATTTCGACGGATCACGTAAAAAATTCGAGATAACCTTATGGGATCGTCCAAGTTCACGTGCAAAATTGCACCTTGCTCTTTCTGAGTAAGATATTTACCACGTGGCATTTTGCAAATTAATTAAAAAATCTAAATTCCATGAAAATTGTATGACAAACACTCGTTAAGTGTAATTAAACTGAAGGTGGGGCTATAGTTCTGCACCGACTGTCTAATGATTTTCGACTTTATCTCGATATATACGCAGGCTACTTCAATACGTTTTCCTCTGAAGCTCATTATTTACACTGCCTTTTCATATTATGCAACTAGGTTCCTTGAATTTTTCTTTTAAATTAAAAAAATCTTACAAATATCAGTGGTACTATATTAATGCACCGCAGTGTATATCCACCTCGAGGGTCTATATTCGATCTCTTCAGTTACGTATTTTTTTTTAACGCCCATATTTGGGGTACGAGTTAAAAAACACGTGACGTACATGTGTGCTCCGAGGATCTTTCGTCTCGATGTTGTTCCAGGGATCGAGCCAGGCCGGTGATTCAGAATGGAAAAGGAAGAAGAGAGGAAAGGGAGTTCCGTCGTAGGCGTCGTTCGAACTCCGGGTCGAGTGTCGGTGGCACTTAGATGCGGTTCGTTAGTTCCTGGAGATTGCATCTCCCTGGATTTAGCTAGCAAGTTACCCGCGGCTTCTCACTCTGCGAAAGGCAGCTTGCACGTCGGCCATTACCAGACGATTGCCGGCTCCGAGTGCAATTTCGTTTCCGGATATCGGGGTTGGCCGCCGCAATTTCTTAGGTGCCACTTAAGTATCCACTATTTTTCGCCCTCCCGCCCCTCGAGTATACTTACATGGGATCCCTCGATTGATCTTCGTTTTCTCTGCCCCGCCCGGCTTTCCCGCGGGGGGGGGGGGAGGGACAAGTTTCGTGAGCTGTATTCACTTATCACACATTGCTCCTAGTGATTACTCGATGATGTTGCCGAGAACTCGGAGGTCGAGTGTCTATTCGTCACTTGAATTAGGATCTCCGGGTACAAATACCCTCATTAGGACCACCAATCTGGACCGAAGTACCAAATCCTGGAAAAAAAGGTTAGGACCAAACCTCTTCATACATAGAGTATGAACTTAGTTCAGATTGAGAGTTCGATATGTCACAACAGTATCCCAGAATTGCTACCTTCGTCATCTAGATCAGGACCCCTAAATCAGTCTGATCGCAGCAGAGCTTTTGCTTCCGACGAAAGTACCATGAGACCGGTAATCTTAGGATCGATATGACATCGGGCACATTTTTCTTTCTCGAGTTTAGACAGCTCGTATTTCTTCGCCGCGAAATCCTCGGAATAATCGGGAAGAACGTGAAATTGTACGATACGGAGGACTCTATTATACGCTGATGGCTTTTCGAATGCTCGCCGCGTGCACGGAACAGCTTCGTCTTCCTGAAACGGATTACAGATTTCCGTACGGTCTCCCGAAACATCCTTGGGGCTAATGCCCGAGTGATTTTGTTGTATCCCCCTTTTGGTCTCTTACGTTCACGTATTTGTCTTTGTTTGAACCCAAACACGACGTTCTCGAGGAGGATCTATGAGAGGTCTCCAGGTGTAACGCCGACTTTTTGATTAGGTTTAGCACAGTGATAGGGCTTGGAATTCTGAAGCCAATGATGTTTATTTCTGCCGCACGTGAACATTATTTTTTTTTTTTTAAATATTTCATGTTTAGTGCTGAGGAGCCTTCGAACACTCATCCAGGATTCACTGTACTTTTATTCACTCTCACCTGCCCTCGTCTTGGATAGTAATTTATTACTCCCATTTATGAAGCTGTTCATCCAACAGATTTATAGGAAAAGTTACTGGGGATTACAGTGGGCGAGTGTTGGTTTTAGGCAACATCCACTTGAAAACATCTTCCTTGGATGCATTTGGAGATCGTGGCCGTAACATTCCTGTCGATTACTCTTTGTCTCTCGCGACTACCTATGCCTCAGGATGTCGGACAACCCTCGGCTGAATCTAATTCCCATGGGACGCTTCCAACGACGTTTCCCGAGTGTTTCCGATTTTCCAGCTTCCTCGCGTTATACCCTCGTTTCACCTACTTACATCTCTCTTTGTCCCTTGTCGTCAAAGGGAATTATTTTTTTTTGCCCGATAACGAATTCCATTAAGCTGAAAGTATACCTTTTATAATTCGTTAAAAAAGCTACCTTCCATTCCCACCCCCTTTTTGGCAAGTTTCATCAATTATTTGATTAACGATGAATGAATTATGCGATGCCTGAGTAACCGAAGGGTTCCCAGGTATGCGACGTGGTTGTGCCAGCACCGAATGGCAAACAGTTCCCCCTATTCAAAACTTTCCGAATGCATTCTGTGAAATTTTCGCACTTTAGAGGTTCTGTTTAGGTATTGAAAGATTAAAAACCTCAAGTAAGTGGATCTGAATTGGGTTCTTAAGGCTGCGTCATTGGCGAATCGAACACAGCCGTAGTTGCGTTTGTGAGATCTCGTCGGGGGTCACCGTTGTCCCACTAATCTTCTCTGATGGTCTACACCAAGAACATTCACATTGGTGCAGTGTTCAATGAAAAAAAAAAAAAAAAAAAAAAAAAAAAAAAAAAAAAAAAAAAAAAAAAAAAAAAAAAAAAATAACAGCTTGGTGGCTTTCAATGTCAATACCGCTAATGGTCGTGTTTAAAAAGTATCGAATCGGTGCCGGTGTGCGTATCCCCGATTCAATTAGCCTCGATTGACTGTCCAGTCTTAATTGAACAGTTAGTCGAGAAAGGGGGGGGGGGCTGCCGCCCCCGAATTAACTTCTCCAATTAATAAAATCGTGAATGCTTTCGGCCCGTTCGGTGTGTGCTTATCGGCGCGTCTCGCGGAACGAGAACGCGTTTCGATTTCTGTGTAAAACAGCGCGGTTTGAACCAGACAGAGATCGACGATAACGGGCGATAATGGTCGCTGGCCAGTTTTCACACGGGGCTACGCCGTCGTGCGCGTTCCAGCGCGCGCTCTGGCGAAAATCGAATTGTTCTGCCGTGAATAACGAACGTTGTTGTTTCATTAAATTATGTTTACTCTATTGATTGTTTCATTGAAACGGTTTCGCCCGGTGTTCCTTTTCTGCGATCGGAGAATTTTGTAAAGAAATCGTATTCGTATATTTTAATAGATATTATCTTCTTTCTTTTTCGTAGGAAAATAGTTTTCAAACGGATTGATGGTAGATTGGATCGTTTAACCTATTTGCACCGTTAGCGTATATACAGGGTGTCCAACCTTTAATATCTCACTTGTTTTTGAAGGTATAAAAAAATATTATTTGGTTAGAATAAGCAAATACTGTGATAGGCAAAAGTTTTTCTGAAGGTCGTACTTTCGAAATTTGAAGGTCATCGGCGGTTTTTTTTAAAATGGGATTACATAGTTTTGTCATAGTGACGGAATAGTTAAAACCAAGATCAATTCAATGACCTGTAATGGTTTGACCTTCATGTGACCCTGAGTACGAAAAATCCATTATCTATTATTATCTCTACACCGAGTATGAAAAATAATTTTCCGCCTACAAAAATGTATCGACTTCGATGGACATCACATTGAGCATTTGTTAAGGTAAATTTTCTGGACTAATCCTTCTATCATAGTTATTTTATTATGTAAATCTACTCTCATATTTTTGTAGATTTTTCGTACTTAAGATCATACTATTATAGGTTAGTGGATTGGTCTTGACTTCAACTATTACGCCACGGTGATATAAATATGTATAGTTTCTGTCACTAAAAAGAATTGTGATATTTAAGGTGTTCACGTTAGATGGAGAAGTCTAGATTGCTCGATTCAATGTATATAAGATATTTGTAATTAAATTTAATAAAAAAAATGCAGTGTAAAGGACCTGTTTTTTTTCATATGATGCAAATAGGTTAATGGTTTTTGCGACTGCAGTTTTATATAGGGGTTAAATGATTATCGTTGTATAAGCACGTAATGGTATGGATGGATATATGTACAGGGCTCAGAGATTAAAATGAACGGCCACGGGATCCCGCAGGGTTTATTTTGTGTATGGACGTTGTTACAGACGATCGAGAATGTACGGTTCAATTAATCGGTAATTACCCGATTAACGCCAATTCGATTGATCGGTAATTATTTTACGAGCTCCATGTACTTTACTCGATAGTTTGTATTCAGAGGGGGCATTAGCGAAGTTACGGATCGGCGAAGTATTCTCTTACGATTCACTTGACTCGTTTTTATCGCGATCGAAATCGATTTTGTCGTTCATTCGAGTACCATTTAATTCGATACAGTGTCGCTTGTCGTTACAACCTTAATAAACATTTTTGAAAATATATTTTCTGCTTATGTGTATAATGTATATAATTATTTCAGGGAATAATAGTATTACAACATTTAATAGTATGAATTAGTGATGACGACACATTCGAATTGTATCGATATTTGGTATCGATACGTATTAATACACAAAGTAACAATACACATGTATACCGGGAATAGAATATCGATATTACCGGTATCGATACTTGCAATTAAATTAGAAGTAATAATATACAAAAATGAAAATAAATCATTTATTCAAGCAGATATTTACTAAGGTAGATTCTCAGGTAACAATGTGGAAAAGAAATCGACCGATCGCAAACTTTATGGGGAGCTCGCGATCGGTACATTTTCCTTACGACCTGTTACGTTACGGCAAATACGCAGCGATTGTATCCAAGTTACCATATTTATAGGTTAAGTATCGATACTGCAACATATCGTCACATTAAACATCGATACAAAATATCGAAACAAATTATCGATACAAAGTATCGACACAAATTGTCGATACAAAATACGGATGCGAAGTATCGATAGAAAATATCGATATTTGAATTGAAAAGTATCAATATTTGAAATACCGATATTGTATCACCCAGCAATCGTTTAGTCGAATAACCTTCATCGTCCTATGGTCGGGTCGCCAGTGACCCATCCCGATTACCCCTGTCAAATTTGATTTTATTATCACCACTATTTCGCTCTGCTGCACCCTCGTTTTCTCTCCGATTCAATAATCGGCAGAGCCTCTACTGCCGGAATAAGATTACTCCAGTGAGCATTCAGCAATCAATTGTCTAAATAAATTCGCCTCGCTAATAATAACCGCGGCAGATCTTCCATCGATACCTATTAAAAATAATTGAACAACAATTTTCCATCGGGTATCCACAACGGTACGCTGCTTGAACCAGCTTTGAATTCGGTTTAAATAATAGACCCCGTCGTAAACAATGGGGTACCGACGGCCGTTGAGTTTTGAACGACGGCCAAATCGTTGTCGTCGTCGTCGGTCCGCAACGATTAAAGGTACGAGGAGTGCCACGCGCAGGAGCCGGAAGGGCTGCAGGGAAGAAGGAAATAACGAGCGGACTTGGCCGAGAGACGACTTTTTTTTTCTCGTTCTACCGTGGGTCATTAGCGTGTCTATAAATAAAATAATCGTCGGCCGTGTCTTTTGTTACGTCTCGCGACGGCAGAGTACCCATTCCCCTTTCCTTTTCCGTTTTACCGTGCCCCATCCCCTCCCCTCGAGACAATCGTTGGTCTCGAACAAATTGATCGATCCTGCGGAAAGATCCTGTCTCTGCTGCTGGCGGTTAATCGTATCGACGGGCAATTATCGATTGGGTCTAGAAGAGTTCGTAACGGCTCACCAGTCTGCTGCTGAGACTAAAGACTAAAGTAGTTCAATTTGGAAACACTAGTTCACCTGTCGTGATAATGCCTATTAATGGAAAATAAGAAGTCTGTAATTATAGCTCTGAAGTCACAATTCTTTCACCTCTTCAGGGATATCGACACGTATTTGCTCGTTTTAGTTTTACTTTCATTCAAGCAGCATTCCAAAATTGTAATTAAGGAATCATTAGGAAATTACCCAACAAAACAGAGTACCCTAGTAATTGATTTGTTGTTAATATTTATAAATATAGTTTCATTAAATACCTCTGGAAAATACAAATATTTCTTGCGGCTGTTACTAAATTCGTCCCTGAAGAGGTTAAAGTGTATAGAGACTGGACACGAGATGGCCACTTTTTATTGGTTCGCCATGTTTATGCTATTCCCACTGATTTTTAAATATGCTCTCTAAAACCCTATTATTTGAAAATGAGCAAATTATCATTTTCAATTACTTTTTTAATATAACATTTTTATTAATATAACAAAGCTGTTAAGAACAGAGTGTTTGTGAGTTCATTCTGCAACTTTAAAAAATACTGTCATTATCGTTGCATAGTGACACCTTCCTACTACGCAATATCCTACGCAAAAAACAAAAAAAAAAAAACACCTAACATTATAATAAAATTAATTTACTGATTGTCCGGTCGCAGATCGTACTGGCCAACTTGATTGTGGAGCCATCTTCAATTTTCTGCTAATTAAATGGACATGCGAAATCTTAAGTTGGACAGGACTAATCGCTCTAAAAGTCTGGAGATTGTAGCGCCATCTGCGTGGACCCGTGTCGTCTCGTGCGTTATCTTCGCAGAAAAGGGTTTGGTTTCCGCGTAAACGCGTCGTCACGGGCACCCGTATAGTGACGAGCTGGCAGATTGAAACTACCGAACTACCCGAGGCAATTAGTAATAACTAATTAGCCATCAAGGACAGGGGCTGGTCGTCGAACTGAGGAAGTAACGGGAAACTTGCCGGCTCGAGACTCTGTATCAGCGAGCTAAGCTGCCAGAAATCGCAACCCCGTCGTCGGAATAGCGTCGGTCCGACGCGGCTAGACACCCTCCCACCAGCTGAAGTAGTTATTCTTAATTGGCCGCTTACGAGTTCGGAACATCCAGTTTCTCGGTGCGTTTTGGACGCCTAATAATGGAAGTTCCCTGTCAGAATTTCTGTTGATTGACTGCTCTCTATAGTCCAGACGCTGGTCAAGTCATCAATTCCTCTTGCAATTAAATCCTTGCTGATGTATATTCTAAATTCTCATAAGCTGTCTGTACGGTATCACTTCGATGTTGGTCAGTAATGCTAGGTGTGTGTTACAATTACAACCTAGATATAGATCAGTTCTGGGCTAAATCTAGGTTAGGCTGAAGTTGGGTCTATGTTGAATGTGGGTCATTTGCTTGGTTAGGCTTTTATTAGGCCAGATTTGAATTGGGGTATTAGTTTGGGCTTGGTTAGGTGTAGCTGAAGTCTAAAGTATACGATGATTTCGATCAAATTCTTACTCTCTGTAACAATTTCTAGACAAGATTTATTATCGATTGTCTGAGTAATGTTGAGCTTAGAATAAGTGTTAAGCTGGAAGGCAGAAGTATTTAGGGTATGGTGAAAAAAGTTGAAGCACAGCAGAACGGTTGGGCACTAAAAGGACATAGACAGCCAGGATATCCGGGCAGGAAACGGAGGCCGCACTCATTGCATTCAATCGACTTTCAATTAATGGCGGACTCCAATTTTCCACGAAAGAGAGGGTAAAAATAGAGTGATAACGAAACGAAGCTATTCGCGTGGCAAATCGCTCTTATTCGTTCTCGACGTGATCTTCAGCCATGATCGTGTGAATCACGCATACGACGGGCGTTAGGGTTTTCTCGTCTAATTGGACCACGAGTGTTTATTCGACTATTTCAGATCGACGTAATAGTGAATTAGAATTTTCAAAAATAAATTCATTTTTACGTAGTTATACAGTAAAACCTGTTTTTATGCGGTAGATAGGGACCGCATAAATGAAACCGCACAAAAAAATATTCGGAAATTTCATAAATACTACATATAATAAACAACTTTGTACGACATACTACGGAAATTTTTTTTTATGCGGCGGAGAGGGACCGCATAAAAAAAGTCGCACTTAGAAAATACGTCAATTATTTACGAAATACATGAGAAAGTGCTTCCAAACAAAATAAATAATTAAATTACACATTATAAAAACATTTAATTTTTCATTGTAGACATGGAGAAGTTTTCAAAATGCACATTACATAATTCACTTCATCTTCTTGTGATGAATTGGTTCACCATCTGCTAGTCTACTTAATATTAGATTTTTTGTTTCTAATGGAATTGTCTTTCTTTTCATTTTTTGTTGGCTACAATTATTCATTTTAAGGGAGTACATATGTTTAAAGATAAAATGAAAATCATAAAAACTATATACAAATAAAAACAAAAGTAATTAATTTATTTACCTTTAATCTCACTATAAAATGAATCCTTAATCACGTGAGTCGTGGATAAAACTCGGAATACGAAGCGTATGCTGCTAGCGCGTCGAGCGAAAATAATTGAATGTACATTGTCGGGAAACTGTTTAAACCAAATGAACAGAGCGTCTTGAAGTGCATATTTATATGTACACTGATAGAAAACATTACAGTAATGCCAACGCCGTTGAAATTCATATAACGCATGAAAAAAAATCGCACAAAAAAAATCGCACAAAAATAAAATCGCATAAAAAAGGACCGCACAAAAACAGGTTTTACTGTATTGTTCTTAAAGTCTTGTCGTTTAGTTTCACCCTAGTCCCTATAGATTAGAATTGTTTTTAAGTTGGGATTCAGTGTCCGATGGGGCATCGAGGATGTAATTTTTCGCCGACTATGCAACGAGACTCAAACGAGCCATTCCTGGTTGATCGACGATTGAACGATCTGACTAGGACGAAGACTTAATCGGAATAACCGAGATTCCTGGCTCCAGGACTCGCAGCAACCTCTCGAGTACCCAATTCCAGGTTAACCTCGTTCGTCCTGGGTAACTAAGTGCCGCAATCCTGTCGTGGATTCTCGTTTCGAAACTTAATCGCCCCTACTCGCGCGGCGTATCGAGATTTCGCGTGTCGAAGAACGATCATCCAAGAACGAGCCTCTCGAATCTAACAAATTGCATACTGGGGCTACGTAACGGGGGAGCATCACTTTCCAGGGCTTCCGCGGCGATAACGTCGCGCGTAACAACGCAATAATTTTTCGTCCCCGACAACTCGTTCGGTAGGGCGAATTGGAAGGAAAGAAAAAAAAAAAAAAACATCGAGAATGATGAATGGAACGATGTGCTGGAAACATTTATCAATAAAAATCCTTAAATCCCACCATAAATAGGGCCTTCGTCCACTTACGATAACTTTGAAAGAAAAAGGTTGTATTGTATAAATTCGAGACTTTGGGATCATTCCTAGGCCTCAGTGAGGAACTTTTAGGACCTGTTGGACTACATTTAGGAAGCTGGAGAGTCAGTTCAGTTTGGAATAAGTCCACCCGCGAAATATGGGGTTTGAGCTTGTTGGTCAGAAGAGGCTAGGAAGAAGACGGCTCTTTGAGAATCGCGGAAGCGTCTGTAGGCAGTCGTGGAATCGTGAATTCAGTAAACACAGAAGGGTGCGTCAGGGAGCTACGGTATTAAACCAGGAATGATACCGAGAATGAGATGGGGGGCACGGAGGCGAGCCTGGGAGGGTGGAAGAGATAGGAAAGTAAGATGGGGTTGCATCATGACAGCGCAGAGCCTTCCTCTTTCCCTGGATAGAGGAGACTGCTTCCTTATCGAAATTCTTAATTAGAAAATTTTAATTATGTTTTGAGGCACTATGAAGTGACAGGGTGGCGAACCACTGAACACGTGCAGCGCGAAAGAGCTGATGGGGTGATAGAAGGGAGGAGAGGACGGTTAGAAGGGGTAAAGAGGTCAGCAAAAGGCGCACGAAAAACGAAACAGGAACAGGTGGGGGTTTGTTAGGGAAGACGCGAACTTCCCTGCGCCAGGGTGATAGTGAATTTCTGTGAGACGCGAGGAAGGGGTCGCCGCGGGGAGAGGGTTGAAATGCCGAAGGTAATTAAGCTTGCGCCTCATAAAGATCCACCAACGACGTTGTCCTTCTGAGCCGATATTAAATTTCACCTGTAGCCCAGCCCGCCGTTCCTCTGTCTATCGGGAGGATTGTTGGGGTTTTGCAGGGGCAGCAGATGGTGTTAAATTGGAGTCTTTCAATGTGGAAATTGGCTGATCCGATTGCACCAGATACTTTATCGTGAAGTTTCGTTATCGATATACATTCTGTGTAAGAAGTACCCGGAATTATTAAATAAAATACAAAAAATTGATTTATTCATTAAAATTTAGTTTGTCGCCTTCAAAGTAGGCCCCATCGAGTGCAATACAACTATGCCAGCGGTTGACCAAATCCTTCATACATTGTTCGTAGGCTGATTGAGGTATGGCCTTCAGCTCCTTCAGTGAATTTTCTTTTATGGCCTCAATTGACTCAAAACGCCTTCCTCGAAGTGGTAATTTTAGCTTCGGAAACAGGTAAAAAGTCACACGGTGCCATATCAGGCGAGTACGGTGCTTGGTCGATAACATTCGTTGAGTTTTTAGCCAAAAACTCTTGCACAACGATGCTGTTTTTGGAGAAAATTGAGCTCTTTCGGTACCAGTCGTGCGGCGACCCGTTTCATGCCCAAAATATCAGTCATAATGTTATGAACGGACTTAAAAGATATGTTGACCTCTTCAGCCAACTCTCTAAGACTCATACGACGATTTTCGAGCACCAGCTTCTTGATTTTGTCGATGTTTTCGTCGTTCGTACACGTCGCAGGTCGACCAGAACGAGGCAAATCAACTACCACTTCTCGGCCCTCTTTGAATGTTTTATACCATTCATATGCCTGTGTTTTTGACATGCACGATTCACCGTAGGTCTTCTGCAACATTTTCAGTGATTCGGCACACGAAATTTCGTTTGAAAGACAAAATTTAAGGCAAACTCTTTGTTCAACTAAGTTGTCCATTGTAAAAATCGCAGAACACTCAAAAGTATGGTTAACAAAAACAGCTGCTGTCAACACACTGAGTGACAGATCGCGCTCAAATTCCCACGTGGTACTCGGTACAGTGCTACCAACTTACAGAAAAAAAATTGTGGCGATATCTTTTACGAACATTTTTCAAATGATAAATTCCGGGTACTTTTTACACAGAATGTATATCCACACTGTGGTTATGTATGTTATTTTTATGATGTCTGTGGAATTAGGAATTTGATGGCAGGTGCTGCGAGAATAAAAAGCACTCGTGTGTCATCGTTGTAACTCGCAGTTAGTTGTCAGAATGTTAAATCCTCAGCGCGCTTATCCCGTCACGTATTTACTGGGATTCGAAGTAGAGACAATGGCAGCTGATTCCCCCGATTGGTATGTCCCGTCCCGAAAGCTGCTTGAATGTCATAACGCGACACGTGCCGCGACTGCAATCACATTTGCAATCTGTTAGAATTCAATTCGAAGCTGGTAATGCAAGGGAACCGGGCGTGGAACCTGTTGCCGGGGCGGAATTTAACGAGACTTCTGGGACAATCGTCGAATAATGTTGCCCCGTCCCTCCAGACAGTACCCGTTTAATTAAAGATCGGCTATTGACGAAACGACGGTTCGAGATGGTAGAACCGGATAATAAAGGAACTTCCGGTACCATGGCGCAACAAAATCTGTGGCGTCACGCGGAAGTCCTGGGCTTATCCCACACTAGTTCAGAAATCCCAGCATCCCCTTAATAAACCAGCAGTCCAAACATACTTAATAGCGAGTCTAGTACGTACTAGCCCACCGCCAAGGTTGCGAGCCCGCTCCTGCTGGGCATATTCATACCGGAATTAACGACCCGTGCCTAACTTCGCTTCCTACCCACCTTCCACGGTGGCGGAGCCGCTGGTAAGAGGCGCCCAGAGAATACTCCCGCAAGTACGACCCTTATACTCTAACACCGTTGGTATCCCTTGCAAGACTAACAAGCCGGGACCCAGACACCGAGTTCATATTTATGGAACCAACACGTGCCTCTGGAACCATCCACCATCCAAAAAGCTTGAATTCTGTTCGATCGAACGATTGGGATGGAAAGGAAAAGTCTAGTTGTAAACATACCAAATTGATCCTCTTTTTGCAACTATTTGCTGCTGGATAGGCCATCTTTTAATAGTCCCCTATCGTGAGATTAGTTGGTATGAGTTAAATTGGTCCAAACCATTAAACATCCCCATATTTTAGATACAATCTACTGGTAGCATTTCTGATAAGTTTATTTACAGATTTACGTTGAAACATTACACTCCAAGGTTATTCAGTCGCTGATGGGAACCCCTGGGGAGATTACAGAAAAGATTACCTAAAAAGTGGCAAGTGAGAATTGTCCGTTAGCCAGGACCAACTTCAGATCTTAAGGCCATTAGTGCTATACTCTCTAATAATCCACAAGGATCCCAAGCTAAGTACAGCTTGGGTAGGGCAGAGTTTCCACTCACGTTTTATTGCTAACAGGCTTTTTAATTTCAAGGATGAGCAGGGACAATTACCGAGCTGATACCACGAAGGCCTCCGTGAACCAAACCGTATAGCTACTTCAATCCTTAGTAGCTAATACAGTTAGCTTTACCCATGATTGCTTTTTTAAATCCTAAACTCTTCCAGCGACCTGGGTGTCGTCAATCATCACTCATCGTTTGACGATACCGATTTCCAGTCAGCTTCCTATACTCTGAACGTCATTTGTCAGTTTCTCCAGTTCCCGAAAGACAGTTTTCCCGGGGACAACAGGCTAGCCGGGTCGTAGCACGGTCTGCTAATCCGGCAACAGGTACGCCGAGCCTGGCGTAACAATGTGGAATCGGTTATTCACGCGGGGACGACAAGTTAGCGCGCATCAGATGAACAGGGAAAATTCGAGGGCGACGGATAGAACGAAACAGAGTGGAGGCGCGCTTCACGGTCGGTCGGGCAGATGGCGGCGGAGGCTCGCGTACCGGCTAAAAATGTAAATTGTCCCAATAGCGTGCAACCCCGCCTCCCACCGTTCATCGTTTAGTTTGTTCGTTCGTTCGAGCGCGTTCTGCCCAACGGCTGTGAAGTAATTGAAAACACGCGTCATCTCCGGCAACCGATGACTGAGGGGGGTCCAGCTCTGTGTGGCGTCCGGTACTGGCTCTTCCTCCTGCTTTCTCGACTTCCGATGCGAGCGTACAGCGTGAAGAATCGTTCTATTGCGAGTTGACAATGTAGCTGACGTAAAATAGTGACATGGTGTCCTACCCAAGAAATGGATATGTCGAAGCTTTGAAGTTAGGGTTTTGATATTCTACGAATGCCGTTGGAACTTGTTAGAAGAGTATGCCAGGTGTAAATTGGTATCCGGCACGAATGATCCTATTTGGTTAACACGGTCCGAACTTCATCGAAGTAATCATCCATCATTCATGCAACGTCGCTGGAACGGTAGCTCCACCTTCGATGTCCAAATTCCAACGATCAGTTGACTCAACACCCTTGACATTTCCATTTTCACGTCACTGACACTTTTTCCCCTCTTTTTTCCCTTCCTCTTTCTCTCTCGCTCTATGAAATTGTTCCCGAGTGTCCCTCCCAGCACGGAGTTAATCGTCGGCGAATTAGCCATGGTTGGATACAGAATTAATCAAACGTGGACGGTCGGCACAACGTGAGGAAAAGGGGTCGACGGGCACGGCAGACGGGTAACGAGAGAAACACAGAGGAAAATAGAAAAAGTGAAACCGGAAACGGTGAAAATAAAAGGACGGGGGATATTCCTGGTGCCGTAGTCACCGGAGGTGAACGCGTCACGGACGTTTTATCCCATTGTATTAACGCGGAATAACGTATGCAATTATCGCTTTGTACATCTTGTCTGGGAATACACTTTCCTCTCCCAACCCGGTTGCTGACGTATTTGCGATTCTTTTTCGAAAGTTGGACATCCAAACCTCATGCTTCATTCAGCGAAATATTTTTCTTTGACTTGGTACTTTATACTTCAATGAGCTGTCTTCTACCCGGTGCTACTCCGGCTGTAGACGTCAGAGAATTATGCTCTTTTCGCCACCTTTGAGTACTGCAAGATTGATCGTATGAATGTAGTTGTGTTCGAAAAAACTTCTAGTAGCTACATTATTTCTTGAATTTGGAATTTTATCCGTATTTGAATGAAGGAGTCGCTCGATCAATCAAAGCCAATTGCAAAATATAGGGAAGACGCTCCCCCGATGACGCAGGATCCCACTGAATCCTGGAGGATAAAGCATCCCGTGATCTCGGATGAGGAGCGATCTCCTTGTCCACATCAAAATGAGAAATCCAGGACGCATTAATGAGTGCAGTTGGTCGCCTCTGCACGCCGGCTTTCGATCGATCGATACACGTCCGTGCTACTAATTGGCAATCAGTGTTGCTGCATTAGAAGCATTGACAGTGACGCGTGAATGATGATGCGCCGCGGACGTTTAGTGCGATTTTCTGCTAACGATAGAAGATAAATAGCTGACGAGGCGAAGCGACGGAGCCGAGGCGAACAAATTTCGTCGTTCTTTCCGTCGACAGTCTGTAGACACAATTTATACAACTTTGTTGTCTTAGAACGTTTGATAACAATAAGTTCTAGACAGATAAGTAAATTAGGGGGTCGTAAAGAGATTGCGTCTTTTCATCTAGGAACCACTGAATCTCCATCTAGTAATCATTGAAAGGTTCATGCTACTCTGGCTTAAGTTAGCCTTTGTAGACTACGCTCTCTTCGTCTAATAGCCTTTGAAAGACTCTATAGACTACCCTTGTGTCTTGTACCCTAAGTCAGGTTTAGGTATTCCAGATCAGGTTAAGCTACTCTGGCTCAGGTTTTGGTTAGGCTTAATCTGGCTCAGGTTAGGCTCTGTAGTCTACGCTCTCTTCGTCTAGTAACCTTTGGAAGACTCTAGACCACTCTTGTGTCATGTACCCTAAGTCTGGTTCAGGTATTCCAGATCAGGTTTAGCTACTCTGGCTCAAGTTAGGCTCTGTAGTCTACGCTCTCTTCGTCTAGTAACCTTTGGAAGACTCTAGACCACTCTTGTGTCATGTACCCTAAGTCTGGTTCAGGTATTCCAGATCAGGTTTAGCTACTCTGGCTCAAGTTAGGCTCTGTAGTCTACGCTCTCTTCGTCTAGTAACCTTTGGAAGACTCTAGACCACTCTTGTGTCATGTACCCTAAGTCTGGTTCAGGTATTCCAGATCAGGTTTAGCTACTCTGGCTCAAGTTAGGCTCTGTAGTCTACGCTCTCTTCGTCTAGTAACCTTTGGAAGACTCTAGACCACTCTTGTGTCATGTACCCTAAGTCTGGTTCAGGTATTCCAGATCAGGTTTAGCTACTCTGGCTCAAGTTAGGCTCTGTAGTCTACGCTCTCTTCGTCTAGTAACCTTTGGAAGACTCTAGACCACTCTTGTGTCATGTACCCTAAGTCAGGTTCAGGTACTTCAGATCAGGGTGAGGTCCTCTTGCTCAGGTCTAGGTTAAGCTTGTGTCATGTACCCTAAGTCTGATTCAGGTACTCCAGATCAGGTTAAGCTACTCTGGCTCAGGTTTTGGTTAGGCTTACTCTGGCTCTGGTTAGGCTCTGTAGTCTATGCTCTCTTTGTCTAGTAACCTTTGGAAGACTCTAGACCACTCTTGTGTCATGTACCCTAAGTCTGGTGCAGGTATTCCAGATCAGGGTGAGGTGCTCTGGCTCAGGTCTAGGTTAAGCTTGTGTCATGTACCCTAAGTCTGGTGCAGGTATTCCAGATCAGGGTGAGGTGCTCTGGCTCAGGTCTAGGTTAAGCTTGTGTCATGTACCCTAAGTCAGGTTCAGGTACTTCAGATCAGGGTGAGGTCCTCTTGCTCAGGTCTAGGTTAAGCTTGTGTCATGTACCCTAAGTCTGATTCAGGTACTCCAGATCAGGTTAAGCTACTCTGGCTCAGGTTTTGGTTAGGCCTACTCTGGCTCTGGTTAGGCTCTGTAGTCTACGCTCTCTTCGTCTAGTCACCTTTGGAAGACTCTAGACCACTCTTGTGTCATGTACCCTAAGTCTGGTTCAGGTATTCCAGATCAGGTTTAGCTACTCTGGCTCAAGTTAGGCTCTGTAGTCTACGCTCTCTTCGTCTAGTCACCTTTGGAAGACTCTAGACCACTCTTGTGTCATGTACCCTAAGTCTGGTTCAGGTATTCCAGATCAGGTTTAGCTACTCTGGCTCAAGTTAGGCTCTGTAGTCTACGCTCTCTTCGTCTAGTCACCTTTGGAAGACTCTAGACCACTCTTGTGTCATGTACCCTAAGTCTGGTTCAGGTATTCCAGATCAGGTTTAGCTACTCTGGCTCAAGTTAGGCTCTGTAGTCTACGCTCTCTTCGTCTAGTCACCTTTGGAAGACTCTAGACCACTCTTGTGTCATGTACCCTAAGTCTGGTTCAGGTATTCCAGATCAGGTTTAGCTACTCTGGCTCAAGTTAGGCTCTGTAGTCTACGCTCTCTTCGTCTAGTCACCTTTGGAAGACTCTAGACCACTCTTGTGTCATGTACCCTAAGTCTGGTTCAGGTATTCCAGATCAGGTTTAGCTACTCTGGCTCAAGTTAGGCTCTGTAGTCTACGCTCTCTTCGTCTAGTCACCTTTGGAAGACTCTA
Organism: Dufourea novaeangliae; assembly: GCF_001272555.1. Classification (NCBI taxonomy): domain Eukaryota; kingdom Metazoa; phylum Arthropoda; class Insecta; order Hymenoptera; family Halictidae; genus Dufourea; species Dufourea novaeangliae. The sequence continues at coordinate 1,023,642 of NW_015373947.1, read as the reverse complement.
GACCACTCTTGTGTCATGTACCCTAAGTCTGGTTCAGGTATTCCAGATCAGGTTTAGCTACTCTGGCTCAAGTTAGGCTCTGTAGTCTACGCTCTCTTCGTCTAGTCACCTTTGGAAGACTCTAGACCACTCTTGTGTCATGTACCCTAAGTCTGGTTCAGGTATTCCAGATCAGGTTTAGCTACTCTGGCTCAAGTTAGGCTCTGTAGTCTACGCTCTCTTCGTCTAGTCACCTTTGGAAGACTCTAGACCACTCTTGTGTCATGTACCCTAAGTCTGGTTCAGGTATTCCAGATCAGGTTTAGCTACTCTGGCTCAAGTTAGGCTCTGTAGTCTACGCTCTCTTCGTCTAGTCACCTTTGGAAGACTCTAGACCACTCTTGTGTCATGTACCCTAAGTCAGGTTCAGGTACTTCAGATCAGGTTAAGCTACTCTGGCTCAGGTTTTGGTTAGGCTTGTGTCATGTACCCTAAGTCTGATTCAGGTACTCCAGATCAGGTTGAGCTACTCTGGCTCAGGTTTTGGTTAGGCTTGTGTCATGTACCCTAAGTCTGGTTCGGGTAGTCTAGATCAGGTTGAGCTACTCTGGCTCAGGTTTAGGTTAGATTAACTCTGCATTTGTCCTACACACTATTTCACCACTATATTCATCATACTTCAGCCTAACCAGAAAACTATGCAGCATTCGAAAGAACCTATAGAAGCAGCATCGACTCTGTTCCATTAGATCGCATCACATTTAATCTCCCGTAGTAGATGAATGTTTTTCCATGAATGTTTTTTTCTTTTTGCGTTGTCCACGAACCATCCCCTCTCTCTTGACGCCTTTCTGACCGTCGCGCGTCGTTCCGAGTCGTCAGCTCCGGCTCGAGAAACGCCAGCCCGTGTTTTATGCAAGCCCTCGGGTTTTATGCAATGAGACTGCAATATCAAACGCCGCGAGAGGCGAGCGAGCAGAGTGCCGCTGAATAAAATATCGAGCCCTATAAAAAAAAGCGGTGGAGGGAGAAAGACAGGGAGAAGGGTGAGGCCCGGAAGCACAGGGACACGTTTCGATTCTAGTATTCCGGTTGTTTTTTGATAGGACAGGTGTACTTGGGACGCACCTGTGTATATGTCGCGATGTTAAACGTTCGCGATGAATTTTCGGGAATTATCGCAGCAATTGACGGTTCAGCGACGGGAAACAGCCCTACGTGTTAGCGTTTTGCAGTTGGCTGGTTTTTACGACTGTGTCAAAGGTAGTGACGTGACCAGGGTTTATAACACGAGAACATGACTTCCCCTCAGTTTTCGGGATTAAGCATTTTTGTCTTGTTTTTTTTTCTTAACAAAAAAAAAGAGCTGATGCAACAAGGATGTATTTCGTTTTTTTCTTATTTGTGTTAACAAAACTTAGCCCTTCTGGGATTTGTTGCCGCTTGGAAATGGAGAGCTTTCAGCTTGTTCCTTATTTCAACTAACACGTGTTCGCTGCTGCTACTTTTTCCGCGTAATGTGTCGTTCCGTGGCTGATTAACTTTCCCTTAGTTTCATGCTGCACGACGTTGCCGCATGGCCCTCGAAAGTTTTCTCGCAACTTTGACTAAAATTGAGTTCGGGTAGCTAGTCGAGTGACGCTGATTCTTAGACACTTAATCGCTTGATTCCATCGAGATTGCCGTTTTCTTTTTTGAAAACATTTGTTTTAAACACTTTTCAGTGCAGTTGCTAATAGATACTTCCACCTTTGATATTCAGTGTGTCACGCAGTGTGAACATTATGGGGTTAATTGAAACACACATCCACACTATTCCCATTAGAATTCTGGAAAGTAAACATCGGGGTAGCGAGGGACGAAGGAAAAGCGGAAGGTTGAAGGATAGTTTCGAAACTTAGATTGGTGTCACGTGGCCGTCGTCGATCTGCGAGCTGGATGAACGAGGGTAGGGACCGTGGGGGGAGGGTTTGGGGTTTTCGTAGAGGGAGTTGCAGAGGGAAACGTTGTAACAGCACGATCCGAGGCGGCTTAACCGGCAAATCCGACGTAAGACCTTCCGCGATATCTCTATTTCCGTGAACGCGGTGTTTCCACGCTGTTTTCCTGCTCGACCGAAGTATCCACTTCTTTCTCCACCCCCCCCCCCCCCCCCCCCCCCGCCTCGTCGTGTATGTCTCCCTTCCTTTTTCCTCCCTGCTCGCTATTTAACGTTGAGAAAAATTCGCCGTAACTTCAGAACGCTTCATTTTTCTCTCTTTCGGCGACACTTTCGCGTCTAACTTGGAGACAATTCAGAAAACGGAACCTCTAAGATCGTAGCTTTCGTTTTTCTTGGATCTCCACTTGATATTTCATATTTACCTGTATTTTTGTATGTTGTCTTTTGTGTGTGATTCACGTGGTTAGTGGTCACGTCGATGCCGTCTGATAGAATGCACTCGGTCGAAGGAACGATTTGTTAAAGGGACGGATATTTGAGCCTCGACCCTTCGGTTTCGCACGCACGATTTTCACGTAAATCAGCGGCTCAGGTTTCGACTGTTTGCCCTGTGGCTAATTAAAGTGTACTTAGACCGGTTTAATTCGTGTTGGGCAGTCGCTTGTAAATAGTGTGACAGAGAACCACCGACATCGGCGATGTTCATTTTGATTATCTGCGTTTCCAAATACCGTCAAATTCGATGGTTTCTACTCCTGATACTTCCAGTATTATCCGGAATGTAGATTCTTATGTTTTGTAACCGAAAATGTCTTCAGACAGATATTCTTTAATGCAGAGAAAAAGATATAGATGGATCATGCAGCCCATTTGGAATCCTTCGTTTCACTAACTTAGCTACCTGGAATCCTCAGTTTCACCAACTTAGCTACTTGAAATCCTTCGTTTCACCAACCTAGCTACTTGAAATCCTCCTTTTCACCAATTTAGCTACCTAGACTCTTCAGTTTCACCAACTTAGCTACTTGAAATCCTTCGTCTCACCAACTTAGCTACCTAGAATCCTTCGTTTCACCAACTTAGCTACCTGGCATTCTCAGTTTCACCAACTTAGCTACCTGGCATTCTCAGTTTCACCAACTTAGCTACTTGAAATCCTTCGTTTCACCAACTTAGCTACTTGAAATCCTTCGTTTCACCAACTTAGCTACCTAGACTCTTCAGTTTCACCAACTTAGCTACTTGAAATCCTTCGTCTCACCAACTTAGGTACCTAGAATCCTTCGTTTCACCAACTTAGCTACCTAGAATCCTTCGTTTCACGAATTCAGCTACCTAGAATCCTTCGTTTCACGAATTCAGCTACCTAGAATCCTTCGTTTCACCAACTTAGTTACTTGAAATCCTTCGTTTCACCAACTTAGCTACCTAGAATCTTGTGGTGCACCAACTTAGCTACCTGGAATCCTGTTTTTCCAACTTAGGTACCTAAAATCCTTTGTTTCACCAACTTAGCTACCTGGAATCCTCAGTTTTACCAACTTAGCTACCTAGAAACCTTTGTTTCACCAACTTAGCTACCTAGAATCCTTCGTTTCACCAACTTAGCTACCTAGAATCTTGTGGTGCACCAACTTAGCTACCTAAAATCCTTTGTTTCACCAACTTAGCTACCCGGAATCCTCAGTTTTTCCCACTTAGCTACCTAAAATCCTTTGTTCCACCAACTTAGCTACCTGGAATCCTCAGTTTTACCAACTTAGCTACCTAGACCATCAAGGATTCTTCTCCTGTTCATATAACGTAAAAGACATAAGTGTACCTTGACAGTTAGTCAATCCATAATCTACAGTTAGCACCAGTTAGCCTCTCTATGATAGATCTGGATTCTAAAGATCCCAATAAATTGAAAAGAAGAGTCCATATCCCAAGTTCAAGTACCTGAATTGCCTACTAAGAGAACGTACCAAACGACCCTTTCTCGACCTGAGTGTAACGATACATCAGAGAGCGAAATTATAATAGTATCACGTTCTGCGAAAGTGATCTACAAATTGCCTAGCCAGAAGGGACTATCCAGCCGGACCCCAAAAGACTCGACTATCTTTTCCATTTAGCCAGACAGAGAACACACAAGAGGGAACCCGTTCGTTCACGCCTGACGATCCAGTTAACTAAATGCGGTCCAAATGACCAGCAATCTTGGCCGGGGAATGTGTGTGATAGCCCGGAGGCGGGCACGTTGACTCCCCCGTTTGGTCGATCCCAACATGTGTGGAATCCTGTCTACACGGGTTCCGCCGCGGTTCACGTTAATCTTAATGGATTAATTTCTTAATTGGTTGGCCGCAGTATAATTGAAATGTGCCTGGCAAAGGGGGGAGAGTGAGACGATGAAACTCCGGGATCGTGGAACTCGCGAGTCCTCCTCCCCACCTTCGGTTGGTCTGGATCGGGACGAGTTCGGAACAATATTTGCGCGAAGCGTGTCGCCTCCCGGGAAAAGTTCATCGGTAGATACCCGGAGCCCGTAGTTCCGCAGCCTTTGTTACACTTTCTGCATTCCGCGAGGATTTAAGATAAGGAAAACGCGGCCGGGCGCTTTGTTCGCGAAAGCGGGCAACCAAGTTTGCTGATTGCGTGGCTAGGCTCGCCTCGAACCACGACGACTTGGATTTTCTTCGGCTCCCGCGTGATATGGGGGACACGTTGCACGTCAGTGAGTTGGTATTTCAGTGACTTGAGTGATTTGGCACGTAATAGATTTTACAGAATTTTATTTGACACAACGTTGTTGCTCTTGTACCACATACGTATGTGAAAAACGGAATACTTTGTTTTCGAAATTGATCCACCACTGAGTTTTTTTTTATATACCGTCGATTAGGTAAAAATTAGGTAAAAGAAACCATTTACAGAAGAAATTAAGTGTCTCTGTGACAGCCCTAGTGTCCCATCAGCATCATGTTTAACGACTTTAGCGTCGACAGTTGTGTAACGTTTGTCTATTTTCTTGTGTTTCAGGTAGGTCAAGTAAGCAATAAATTGATTTGTGTTCTGTGCACGAAGGGAAAGTACGTGCGAAGATTCTAGACAGTATGATGATGGCAAACCTACCCCCCGTTATGCTGCCTCCTCTGACCGACTATGGAATGCTGACTCCTACCCTCGGAATAAAGGTGAGTGTCGATCATTTCAGTTTCAATTGGCATCGAATTCATCGACCAAAGTTAGATTTTCGCCGCAACCCATCGATTCGGTCGATTCTCTCATAACGAACAGTTAAAGTGCGAATTTGGTGAGCACATTGCGAACTCTAGTCGGTAACTTGGGTAAGTGAACCAACGTTGTAGCATTTTCATCAGTCTCTGTTTTATTCGTACAGGACCTATTTTATCGTGTAGTGCTTGTTGATGTCACGGAAAAAATACTGATGTGACGTATCTGTACGTGATGTGTTCAATGTTCTCTTGTCTTTCTCTGTTCTAACCTGCCAAAGGCATGCTTTCACCTTCAGGAAAACTTTTCCGTGCTTGTAGGTGTGTTTGCCCTATTGTAGTATTTTTCATTTCAAAAATTGTTTTTAAACGTTCATATGAAATCCGTAGAATATTATTTGAAAACTGCTGACCAATGATCACAGACATTGACCAGTCCGGTCAACAAGTGTCCCTCTGTGTCCCAGTCTTTTGCTTATAAAATTTTCCGGACGGATACAGGTAACGTGTCAATCAATAAATTAAGTGTAAACAACGCTTGTTCGGCGCAGCTCTCGGGTACTCGTCGCCGGGTTAATTCCGTTGAAGATGAAACGATCCCCGAGTAAAAGGTGCTCCCGGGATTCCGCTGCGCAGTTATTATGCCCCCCCCTCTCTTCCCCGTGTTGCCCGCGATAATCCTGCAAGTTTAAAGACTTAATTTAGTTTTGAAGCTGACGCGCGTGACGTGTCTGAGGCACAAACACGGAAAGAGAATTCGTTTTCACGTTCGGCTCCGTTTGATATCTGCTCCCGTGAGTGAACCGCCGCCTCGTGCCTCCCCCTCGCTCCCTACGGCATCTACATTTCCGCTTGTATAAAGCCGGGAGGCTCGCCTTGTGAAACGTGTCCGGCACTTTGCCACACACCGACAGACGGGGGGAAAGAACAAGCTCGGTGTAGCATAAAAATAGGTGGAGCGACTATCTTCAAGCCGGTCATTATTTACAGTTTCATCTTTTTCCAGTGACTCCTGCCAGTGCACCCGTTGGTCTTTCTGCATTCGTTAAAAATAAGGTTCTTCTAAATTCGTTGCGAATAGTTTTTGAGTTATATCAGCGATTAGGTACTGGGGGGTTTAGGACTCTGCGGTTCAGAACCTCGGGGATTCACGACTCGGGGGTTCTGTACTTGGAGGATTCAGGACTTTGGGGTTCAGGACTTTGGGATTCAGGACTTTGGGATTCAGGACTTTGGGGTTCAGGGCTTTGGAGTTAAGGACTTTGGAGTTCAGGACTTTGGGCTTCAGGACTTTGGGCTTCAGGACTTTGGGCTTCAGGACTTTGGGCTTCAGGACTTTGGGGCTCAGGACTTTGGGGTTCAGGACTTTGGGGTAGGTCTTGGGGTCTTAGGGGTTAGGGTTCAGGTCTTGGGGTCTTAGGGGTTAGGGTTCAGGTCTTGGGGTCTTAGGGGTTAGGGTTCAGGTCTTGGGGTCTTAGGGGTTAGGGTTCAGGTCTTGGGGTCTTAGGGTCTTAGGGTCTTAGGATCTTAGGATCTTTGGGTCTTAGGATCTTAGGGTCTTAGGATCTTAGGGTTCACGTCTTGGGGTCTTAGGGGTTTGAGTACCAGGCCTTGCGGTTCAGGTCCTGTGGTGCAGATCAGGGTTAGACCTTTGGAACTAGGCTTGAATAGACATTGTAGCTTCGACGCTGGGGTCACTCGTTATCAGTACGGGGATCGTAGAGACGGTTCAGCGATTCTATTCCCATCGAGAATCGATAATAATTTAGCAGCAAAACCAGCAGGTATAAAAGTGTCCATTCATACAGAGGTGATGACGGTAGTTACTAGCCAGCAATTTGCTGAATCTCCCGTCACCGTTTCCGGTGTCACCGGCCTCGGGTTTTGTCCCCTTCGGCCAACCGTTTCGCCCAGCTGTCTCACCCTCGAAAGGAAGCCCGAGCATTCCGTTGACGATAAAAAAGGAAGAAGGACCACCCCCAGCGACTCTTTTCGGGTATCGCCTTTTATCCAAGGGCTTTGTTCGCCTCCGACGCCTGTTCCCATCCGAACTCCCCGCGCCCCATCCGCCTGCGCGCAAACCGCGGGATATTAATTAAAATTCCTGCGGAAATACTTGCTAGGAAGCGTGCCGGCAGCCACGACGCCGACGGAACGGTATACACCATAATGCATTAGCCGACGACGTATCTAATTTACCGGATTATCCTCCTTCTTCTCCCCCCACCCATGGAAAGCTAAATTGATCTCTAGTTAAATTCGTCGGTAGATCGTTGTTCGAGCGATTCTGGTGAAAAAGAAATACCTCGAAAATACAACAACTGTGTTCCTCCTACAAAGCCACTCGTCTGCGTACCCCTCTTCTGCCTTCCCGTATAATGACTCCAGCCGGCGACTTTAAACAATTAAAGGGATCTCCGGCGCTTCTCCGTGATTTTATCGTGCCCAACCCACCACACCCGGCGAAGAATACGCTATTGTAGCGTTATACCCCGGAACGGCGGGTGCTTTTCCGACGCGATAACCGTTCCCGTTTGCTGCCTGGGAGTTTGTAAAAGTGAAATGCAAAGGAGCTTTTCCGTGCGCCGTTTAGGGAGTGCTGGGCTACGTTTAGAGCCGATGGAGAGGAACGGTGAGGGGATTGTAGGAAGATAAAAAGTAGGACGAATTGGTATTAATTGTGATCGTAACATTCCATCGGGTTGTTGGAAACCAAGAAATGTAAAAGGAATACATTATTGAAATTGTTTTTTAGGGTCTCTAGTGAGTTAGGGGGTTGGTCATCAAAATGCACCGATAGGTAATCCATTTATATTTTCCTAAAAATCAATGCTTACTTTTTTCGTAGGTCCAAAATCTCTGGCTGTTTCAATAATATATTCATTTTTGGTTCACCAGCTTTTGTCATTTTTTAAAAATGGAAAGGGCGGGAGAATGTCCTCAATTTGAATTAGCTTTTGTCTCACTGATTCAAGTCGCTTTCATCTCAATTCGCCGATCTCGTTCAAGCGTAAACAATTAGGTGTGATGCCTTCCAAGAATATTTCTTTCTTATAACGTTCAAGGAATCGAATCTATAGTCTTTCTTGTTTGAGCAAGCACCTCCAATGTGGTAGGTCTACCCGCTTTAATTAGATTTGGGATAGCCAATTTCGGGGGAAGGGGGGGGTTGATAACCAATTGCATATTTAATTGTAACGAACGTTATTTATGAGCACTCAAAGTTGGACACCTTGGAGGAATATCTGGGACAGTGCTTCTGCATAAATCGCAGCTACTTTACGCTTATGAGGGATTCGCTGTGACAGCACATCCACGAAGCTGATACGCAACTTTGGACTATGCAACTGTCTAGTCGTTCATACTAAATCCTTAATTTTTAATTTACCTAGACATTTACACTCCCTTTTATTTGCAGGTGCTATAATTGTCTAGGTGAAACTGATTAATTTTTCAGTGGGTGCAATGATACGTACACCCACGAGCAAACTCGGTTTCCGTTGGGGGAAATTGTAGCGTAGAGGAAGGACCTCCTACCAATGAGCCTCACGAATTATTGAAATTTATGACAAATTAACATTTGTTTTAACATTTCTTTCAGTACTTGAAATAAATTTACCAAGTGGTAGGTGGCCCTTCTACGCCAGTTTATCCCCTATCGGAAGCCGAGTTTGCTCGTGAAGGTACACCATGTTCCCAAAAGGTAGCTAAATCGAAACAAGGGGGAAACATTAAACCTATACTCTTTTATCGTAAACAGCATAGTTTTCACGAATTAATCACATCATTTCCAGTCGATGATTGGTCCAAGCACAGGAAAGTACATTGATCCACATCCACACGCAAATACCCACATGAACGTGAAATTCGAAATTCATTAGCGCCGAGCAGAGAATTAATTTCCATTTTGCCAGGAAACAAAGCCGGTATATTTCGAAATGTCGGCGTTCGTTCATTCGCTGCGATTGTTTCATTTCGGCCAGTGGCCACTGAGGCTGGCTTTATTAAACATCTCGCTTCCAGCGATTTTCCTGATCTCCGCGGGTGTCCGCGCGCTTCGAAGGCTGATCCCACGGGGCCGTGCGAGTTAATACAGATTTCTAGCGAACGTGTTGCTCCGGCTATGGTACAGTCGCTGTAGAGAAAGAGAGTTGCTCTATGAATAAAGTTCCAATTGCGAAAATCTTCCGGGGTTCTGGCTACTAAAACTGATCCGATGATACCATAAGGACATCTGGGTGCAGTGCCTCGCTGAGCTATAGTGATTTTAGGTGTGACGCGCTCAGTTGGTGTGCCGTATGATATCCTCGAGGGTACAAGCCAGTAAATGTGTCCTTTGCTACTTTTTGAGGACTGTACTTATTTGATCCATTTACTTTCTTTCACTACATATCTGACATACTTTTCGTACCCTTCAAATTTGGAATATTTATTTGTTTATAAAATATAAAACTATTTAAAAAGATGAAAAAATGTATATTTTATATTACCGTTTTGGTGAACGTATACCTTCAGGGCTCCCATGGACACTACTTAGACAATACAGTAAATCATGGATGAGTGTTCGAAGGATCCTCGGCACCTGAGCGTTCAAATGTCATCCCCACCACTGGGGCGCTTGACTGGTTCCACGGGAGACGATCTAGTCATGGGGATGACGTCTGAACACTAAGCGCCGAGGAGCTTTCGAACACTCATCGATGACTACCTGCTACCCCGAAGGTCTGAAAGACCCAAACCCCTGTTGTTCTCACGAAGTCACTACAGCTCGGGGAGACACTATACCATAGATTCTTTTTAATGAAATAAGCAGATACAACAACGCCAGACCAGCTGAATACTAAATTAAAAAGGATTAGACTGTAGGTTAAAAAAGGGGTAGGATTTTAATTGTGTTTTTTTTTCAGTTCTCCTGGTTCTGAACTCTTAGACTTCACCAGGTAGCTATCGCTACAGGTGTGTTTACGAGTTTGTGCCTGAAATACACACACACACACACAGTCTAAACACAAACGTCCTGGATGGCCCCGGCTGACCTCGTCTCTTCGTTTGCATACGCAAACAGAGGAATTAGGACCGGACACGTCGTCCTCCGCGCTCGATCGGGGGTGGGTTCCTTTGCCTCCGAGAACACGTTATTGTCGTCTCCGCCGGGTTATTGTCGTCGAAATGCGCACGGTACAATCGACGATATTACACGAAACGCGCAACGAGTCCTCGGGGCTTCCTGTTGTTTCTGGCGATGACCACCCATACCACACCTTTTCGGAGTCAACTCGCCGCCTCGAGTTCAGCTCTGACGACTTTTCTGGGGAGGGGAGTAGAGGGGGTAGTGAACGTTTCGGTAATGGTATGATTATGGAGCTACTGGAGTTCCATCACCGGTTTTTTCTGTCCAAAAATTTTAGCGTACAACCTATTAACATAAATAATAATAGTAGTACAGTAAATTCTCGATGAGTGTTGGAAGGATCCTCGGCATTGAACATTAAATATTTCATAAACTAATGGCCGTATGCGGCTGAAACAAATATCATTGGCTTCAGAATTTCAAACTCTGCCACTGTGCTAAAGCTAATTAAAAAGTCAGCGTTTATCATTGTCAGTATACAGGGTTTCGCATTTAAGTGTGACCTCCCGAATTTCTTTTTCTGCAGGACACTGACCACTTACTACCATTTATGTTACGTCTAAAATATTTTTTGTGTGTTCAGAATTAATGAAGATATTCGTGGGTTGCACTTAAATGGAATACCCTGTGTATCTTTTTTAATTGTGGAAACCCAAAAATATTTTATACGTAATTTAAATGGTACTAAGTAGTCGATATTCTGAAGGCGTTCTTTTATTCGAATGTTTTCTTCTCGAAGTTTTCAAGGTGAATATTTTTTTTCAAATAACTACATATCTATTAAAAAAATACATTCAGATATGTACTGTGATAAACCCCTAAACCATCCTGGAAAATTTCGGAAAAAAGCGCCTGCAACATGCCGACCACTTAACACCATTTAAATTACGTATAAAATATATTTTGTACGTTCACAAGTAAAAACAAAATATTTGGGGGTCGCGCTTGAATGAGACACTCTGTATATCTTTCCGGTTTGTTCGTCAGAATGTGTCAGGCGGTGAAATCGTGTCGGAAAAGTGAGCCATCCAAGAAGAATCGAGCGATCGGTAAGATAAATCCCCGTCGAAAAATAGGGAAAAAAAGAGGGGAGAAAAGGAGGCTTCGCCAAGCCGCGTAATAAGAGAGCCATTCAAACTTTATAAATTGAATATTATTGAGATACTAGGGTGCTGCCAGTGGCGAAGCGATCGCGCGCGCGCGCACGTTGTGACAGTGAGCGATGAGGTGGGCGTGAGTTCCCCGATTTTCTATTAAACGCCGATTTATTTATGGAATATTCAATGCGACGTGTCCCAGGGAGGAAGAGCCGGAGGTATTGAGCCGCCGAGAAAAATTCAAATCAGCTTTGTCGCGACGGGTATCTCCTTCGATGTCGGTTCTCTGCCAGGTTCGGGATTTTTCCCGCGAAAAATGCGTAATCCGTTGGGTCGACACAACCCTTGACTTCATACGGAAAATTCGGGAATTTTCGAGAGGCTGTCTACACGTTTCACCTGCAAACTAAGGAATCTTACCAGGGACACGATGGAAAATGGAACATGAAAATGTTTATCCATTTGTTTATAGCGTGTATTGTTGAAGAATTAAAAATATTATTTCTACGGATTGAACGTAGTGGTATCCATTTTCCAAATGGTTTACTTGATTCACGATAAATAAATGGTCGTGTATTTTTATCGAAACATGTAACCAGTACAAATAACCGAAGATGTGAAAAACGATACTACTAATACTCTCTCCGCCCCGTTCAGATAACACAGAAAGCCAGGCGTGTATAACTTCCAGCAGGAACAAACAGAAACCTCGACAGAGACGTGTTATATTTTATATCACGCGATTCCCTCCATCAGAACCGTAGCTATCACATCGAATTACCGGTTGGAAAAATAGTATTCCGGAATATCGCTTGCATAGCTTTTACGAGACATCAAATAACTGTGACGAATGTGCTCTATTTTCCTGGAATATTACATCGTTTCGATAGCGTGTCCACTGTTCGTACCCCTGGTGTCTAAAGTGATTAAATTTCAAATATACAGTAAATTCTCAATGAGTGATCGAGGGGTCCAATTCAAAATGGAGAAATGCAAAAGTTTATGGTAGCCATCAATTAGATTAAGAAGTTCCAAAGTTAGTTCAACCGGCCGCCACCAAGCTACGATACAAATGCACATTTCTCAACTTTTCCCGCCGTTCCAACCGTGTTACCGAGTTTTTCGAAAAAGTTTCTGATTTTTTCTTATTTTCTTATTTTATTAAAATTTGTTGTTTTTATTTCCTTTTTTTTTTTTGACAATTTAAATTAGGAGTAGGAGATGAGATAGCACTGGGATTAATGAATAACGCATACGTACCACTTAACTGTTTTTGTTATTAAAAAATTGTAAGAAAATGTACAATTGACGTATTTGCATAAATTTAACAACAGTTGCTTTAAGTACTACATACATATACGATTTTACAATATATTTATAATAGTGTTTGTATAAATTCCATGAAAGTATGCTTAAATACTACTTGTCTATACGATTCAAGAATATACTTATAACAATGTTACAATATACAGCGCGAAATTTCTGAGCATGCCGGATTATGAAAATTCTACTGTACTTTGTTACATTTTATGCTACCACGCGGTAAAAAATTTCAAAAGTACCGTGCATCATAAGGAAACTGTTTTGTCACAAAAGCTTCCTGAAGTTTTCACCAATTAGGTTGCACTGAGTAGTTGCTGGAAGCCAAACGCTCCACCTCCTCTTGCTTCTCGTTATTGTGGACGTCACTAGTGCCGTGAGAGTGGGTGGTATTCGCTTGACGTCGAGCCATTCTGCGTATGGCACTGGATTACCACGGGGCGCCCCCCAATTATATTCATACGTACAGTAATACCGAAAGTGGAGGGGGTGCAGTGCTCGCCCATAACACTGTAGTTCGCGATGTAATTGGTCGGGGTACATTAATCCTCTTTTATGGAAAAACGATTCCACTGTGGTCCATGGTTCCTATAAATTTCGTATCTTCATCGTCTATGGAACGAGAAAATTGTTTAAAAAAGGCATCCCATATCCTAGTTTTATTCTGAACCTTTATAATTAATATTCCAAACATACCGAACCCTGGTAAACGATCACTGTTGACCATCGGCCAGTTAAAAACAGTATAACCACCTATATCCTCGACGTCTCTTGTTAGAGCATACAATGAAATTATCGAACATCCTCCGTAGTCTCTCTATTGAGGGAACGATCCGGCGATTAAATACCTTGTAGTTCCTCTAAAACGGCTCCAGCCTCCATCGTTTCAGCCATTAGGCTGATTCCCCACGGCTGTGCCGGGCGCCGTTCGAAACGGACGGTATAAAACATCAGAAAGTGCATTCGAAACGATAACGAGCCATAGGCGCAGTTTCGAGCTCATTCCCCCCTCTCTCTGCCTCGAACTTCTCGTTATCGTTATATCCCCCCAAACCCTAAGCGAGAGGCGACAGCCGATTTTTTCTCGGCCGGCTCTTTTTTTCCACCCATTCCCAGTACGGGCTTTCGCTATTTTTATTAGGCCAGTTACAGAGCCCTGGCCCGAAACAATAACCATTGTTAAAGTTTTGCGGCACTTCCAGAAACACGGGGGCCGACGGTGTTTGTACGCCGAAGCTCTCCCCGTTTTGTTCGCCCACTTATACCGGGCCGAGGTGCGGCAGATTTTCAGGCAAGACGCGCACCGAGCAACCCTCTTCGCTTAGGACCTGTGCCGACTACCGCCGCACCCCCCTCCCCCAAATACCATCATTACCCGTCACTACCACCTCTTCACGGGTTCATCGGCGAGCCCGCGGGCTCACAAAAGCCGCGGCGTTGCTCGTTTTAAATGCACAGGCGGCTCCTTTAATTACGTCGCTGACCAGAAGACCGATTTACGAGCGGGGCAGACTGGTTCTTGTCGCGCCTCTGTGTGTCAAAGCCTAGAATGCGACACACTTCTCTACCACGTAGACTAGAGGAACATAGGAAGTGATACCCTAAAGGTATTAGACAGTATCTAGAGAATATTGATTCCAGTAGGAATTCAGTCTGAATGGAAAAGGTAATTGCAGTGTCTCTGTCTATAAGCGCACGCATAGGGACCAGTAATGCGATAACAGAGAGACCGAGGTCTAAAATGACAAGAAAGTATCGAGAGGATATTGGTTTCAATAGGAATTCAGTCTGAATGGAAAAGGTAATTGCAGTGTCTCTGTCTATAAGCGCACGCATAGGGACCAGTAATGCGATAACAGAGAGACCGAGGTCTAAAATGACAAGAAAGTATCGAGAGGATATTGGTTTCAATAGGAATTCAGTCTGAATGGAAAAGGTAATTGCAGTGTCTCTGTCTATAAGCGCACGCATAGGGACCAGTAATGCGATAACAGAGAGACCGAGGTCTAAAAGTATAAGAAAATATTGAGAGGATATTGGTTTCAATAGGAATTCAGTCTGAATGGAAAAGGTAATTGCAGTGTCTCTGTCTATAAGCGCACGCATTGGGACCAGTAATGCGATAACAGAGAGACCGAGGTCTAAAAGTACAAGAAAATATCGAGAGGATATTGGTTTCAATAAGAATTCAGTCTGAATGGAAAAGGTAATTGCAGTGTCTCTGTCTATAAGCGCACGCATCGGGACCAGCAACGCGATTATTAAGGGATGTAGATAAGATCCAGAGATCTTTTAGTTGATCAGCTACTGGTGTTTGTCTTGTTTAATCGATAAGGTAGAAGCGCGTTTATAAGGGGGGTGGACATTGTGATTATAGAGAGAGAGAGAGAGAATACTCTGTTTACTCTGTTCAGCAACGCTACAACTATTGGCGGGAAATAATTCTGTGAATAGAAACGGGCACACTGGATACGTAAGACAAGAGGCGCTCCAGTCCCTGTCTCTGGTTCATTCATGTACGGGGCGAGACCGAGCTAGAAGGCGGAACGAAGCCTTGACAAAGAGAGCTGATGTTAGATAACTGTGGTCGGAACGCCCCCGGTGGAAATCGAGAGCGCGTTTGCCTGGAAGTTATCGTGCATTTTGCAAGATCTTCGAACGTGCATTCAACTCTCGTGTTCCTTGCAACAACGCGGGCACCGTTTCAATGGGGCCGCGGCGGACAAAGAACTTCTGTTGGGTTTGTGGTCAGCCAAACGGAGGGGACACACATAAAACGTGTTTCGTTCAACTTGACGACGACTGATTGACACTAGTCTGACAAATATGATTCAGCTGAATCATTCAGCATATTTCTATTAAATTCATGATCGTTATTTATCAATTAGCTGATGATAAAGAGTCCAGAGAGAAGTGTCTTTAGCATTTGAGTATGGTAGCTAAGTGCTACTAGGTTAGCGGGTTGCAGCTCGATCCATATGGACAAATATGCTTCAGCATATATTTCCACTAAACTCAGAATCATTATTTATCAATTATCTGATGATAAAGAGTCCCGGGGGAGAAGTGTCTCCTTAGCATTTGAGTATGGTAGCTAATTGTTTCCAGGTCAATGGGTTGCAGTTCGATCCTTTTGTTCCGTTATTTTTCTTCAGACATTCGAAGCGCACTCACGGAGAGACGGTATCACAGTGTGTACTCACGGAGAGACGGTCTCACATGGGGTCTTTGTCGGACACAGTCTCGCTGTTCGCGGATGTCCTCGCAAGGTCTGATTCACCTTTTATACGGAATTAACTCCTAGCCCCCGCGCTTCATGCTACCTACACCTGGAACGGTGTTCCGACGACGACGACCTTGTCTGTAATTAAACTAATGGAAACCCAGCCGGGTGCTTTTATGCGATTCGAGGGTGCACGATAGACAGAGTGTACATATGAGGGGAGGCGATAGAGAGAGAGAGAGGACGCACATTGGAACGCGCAATCCATTCGGCTTCGCAACGCGACGAGCCCCGGCTTGAAAGCGGCGGGACATCCCATGCCCCAGAAAAATAATAAAATTCTATATTATGGTTCTCGTTTGTCGCCCACGACCCTTCACAGAAGCTGACAAAAGATCCTGGACTGGTGACTGGCTACCCTACACGCAACATCTCGGTATTATTTTTGTCAACTACAAAAAACTAAATTCCGTAGTATCGTGACCTGACAACTCGGAATCTCTGAAAGAATAGGTCGAAGAAGGCCGGGGTTCAATCCGCGGAAGGCAAGTGGTCTGGGATCAGGCATAGTAGACGAATATAGTCATTTAGACCCGTGGTAAAATTCCTTTGTACGCAGGCTTCACGAATCAATTGTGCAAACAATTTTATGTACATTTTCAACTTCATATGGTATATTTACGTGTAATTATTAAGAATACGACAATAGCTTCAGGTCCGTCCAATTGGCAATGCTGCATTCGTTGTATATACGAGGGTTAATGTTCTGTAGCGCAAGCGGTAGCTGTCCATCGGTGACAGTCACGGCGCGAAGGTGAATTATACACCGGTCACAGGCGACCGACACGATCTCACGTAAAATACATAGGTCATCGACGACCGACGCGACCTCACAGAGAATTCAGCGCCAGTTATTGACGATCGGCAAATCATATACGCAGAATTCCGTGCCGATCCAACTACAGACTCCTCTCGATTATCGTCCCGGACTTGGGTCCGCGCCGGGACAATAATCGCATAGGGAGAAATGCTTCGGACCCTCGTAAATTCGTTTTTTGCCCGAAGCTCGAGCCTCGGCAATGAAAATGGAGGGGCAACAAAATATGCGCTTGACAGTCCCCCTCCATCCCCCCAGTTGTGGGGTTAATGCCTGGACAATAATCGAGATGAGCCTGTAACGTAGTGTGAACGGACAGTTTTGGGTCGATCACCGGTGACCAAGTGGTGTGAAAGTGTCGAAGTAAGATTAGTATCACGGTTGCTGGACGATGAGCAATGGTGTGGACGTTGAAAGGACGAATGAAAATTTAATGGCCAGCCCCGGTGAATATTTTCAATCGAGAATATTCCGGCGAACATCGCTGCTCGATAAAGAAACACTCGATCACCGCGAGGGTGCTAGGGGCGGGGGGTGGAAAAAAGGACCGCCACCACTAGACTCCCGTGTGGATCGGAAGTCGATGCTTTTATGTACGCGGGTGTAGAACACTGTATGTACCGGGTGTCCTGATGCCCATCACCCGAGATTTCCCCGCCGAGGAGGCAGCATCCAGCCAGGCTCTAATGATGTGCGCCCCTTTTCTCGCACCAACAATCCATCTTTCTTTGACGCGTCATGGCCGAAGTGGGACGGGTCTTTGTTGGATTAATTTGAAACTTTCTCCCTTTTTTTTATCGCGACCGTGATAACGAGGCTGTGGTTGTGAACGATCTATAAAACGTTGGTTTAGGATTCGTGGCTTCTGTCCGTTTCTTTGGATTTTTCTAGATATTCTTGAGTAGAATGGTATCTTTAATTACTTTTTTTTTTGTTATTGGAAAATAGAGCATTCGGCTTTGGTTATCGGAGACTGAGCCAAAAAATTGTATCTCGTAACCGCGAAGCCACGTATGTACATGGAAAATGGTTTTCGCTGGTATACCGCAAAAAGTTATTCATTTTTGTAAATTTTTAATTTTTAACGGTTACCCGCCCACACACTCCATTTGCTGTTACGCGTCCGGTTCTCGATTTTCCTCTGGTTGTTCTTTTCTTCAATTTTACAGACCAGCTACTATGAGCGTAAAGCTGCGTCTTCACTGTATAGCATAATACGTTATATAGGAAAGTTGTAGCAATTGTTAGAAGGACAGAATAAAAATGTTACATAACATGTTTCGCGTTGTATGGCTTATAATAGTTGTCCATCAATTGTCACGCCATTATTAACAATGAGATACGAAATGTTATACAAACTTGTCCAAAACGTATAATCTTGTAACAACTTATAAAAACATGTTGTATAACAAAGTTCATAAAACAATGTGTTGTATAACACTGTTTTGCTACATAGTGTAGATGCAGCTTAACATTAGAACTATCAAGCAAGTCAAAATGACTTGCCAATACACTCTTACAACGATGATTAAAATAACAATCCATTTTCTCAGATTTTTTGTAACTTTTATTACGATACGATATTAAAAAAATTAGTTCATTTATAAATTTGAAAATCTTCAAAAGTTTGCCATATATATCGATCAATCGAAAAAGATATGTGTTTATCGTTGGTAGTTCTAGTGTTAAGAAACCCACGCTTCCGTCGAGAACTTCAGCGTCCTCAGTATATCAGACCCATTATTGCCCTGTCATTGCTACTAAATTCGATCAAGAGTAAAAGTAGTTTCTTGATCGGCGCAGGGCGAGAAAGGGTAAGCC
Organism: Dufourea novaeangliae; assembly: GCF_001272555.1. Taxonomy (NCBI): domain Eukaryota; kingdom Metazoa; phylum Arthropoda; class Insecta; order Hymenoptera; family Halictidae; genus Dufourea; species Dufourea novaeangliae. The sequence continues at coordinate 1,005,034 of NW_015373947.1, read as the reverse complement.
TGCTTGCTGACCCCTTTGAAAAAACCGAGTTTATGTACCGGAAACTTTTTCACGGAGCCATCGTCGTAGCCCGTGCACGCGGACAAAATGGTGTCGTTGACCAACACGGCGACAGAGTGGACAAAAAAAAAAAAAAAGAAACGAAACAGGCTAGTAAAAACACGGGAATTCCGATAGAAAAGCAGTTTCTCGTGTTGGATCGTATATCTGTTAAACGATAATAAGAGGACTGCTGGGCGAAGCCGCGGCTTCGATACACGGTATCGTTCAATAGACATTACGGGTACGATCTTGGAAAATGGTAAAATCGCGGTGTCCTGGGAGTGGCAAATGGAAAATGGATCCCTCGTACGATTTTAGTGCGCCACGTGCTCTGTTGGATTCGGTGAGGAGAGAGAACGTGTATTGCCTCGTTGCATCCCCGCGTTACTATCTTCCGTCGTATCGTAAGCCCCCTCTCGAATTCGCATTTCTGATAATGGTGAATTCTGGTAAATTCTGAATGATCCCGGATGGCAACCGATATACACACGCCTAGGAATACTGCGATCTGACTGGTAAGATATTTACCTAACCGCGTCGGGACCGTTTCTATCGGCAAGAATTATTTTTGTATTTTTGAAAAAAGTTTTTTGGTCTTAGAAACAAATTCCGAAACGTTCACTTATTCTACATTTCATAATATCGTTCACACATTGTTTATTAGACAATTTTCAAAGTTTCACAATGCCAGATGAAGACGAATTTATAATAGTTTATACTTTATCATTTCAGAATATCTTGTACATTGTTTCACAATTTTATAGTGTCAGATAAATAAATCAAGTACGTTGTATTTAATAGAATATTGAAATTCTAATATTCTAATGTTTTAATGTAGTTATTAGAAACGGAGTGGAATTATCAGACGCGCTATTGAACTGGACTTGGCCTGTTCATTGCATTCCATTTCTACCTACCACTATGACGAATACACGCGTTTCAGATTAATTTCCAATGTCGATTTTCTCAAAAACGAAGTCTGAATGAGCAAAATTCATGTATATTTTCAACTTTATTTTTCACGTAGTATCTAGCTGTATCATCAGTTACATGACACCCTGTATATTATTGGAAATATAATAAAAAAAAAAACCCTGCACAGTCAGTAGCTATTTCGCGTATGATATGCTCTTCCATTGGTTCGAGGATCAGAAGGACTTAATTTTCAATCAGTCATCCATTCTTTTAATTTCTTTCATCGGTAACGAAGAATTCGGGTGGGTATTCCAATAATCACCTGTAATTAGTTCCCTATAACGCAAAAACTCGTTGTGCTCTCTCGGTGCGCAGTCCGTTATACGGGTTCGCTGCGCGTGCTTAATTGAGTGCGTTAATTAAGGGTGCGATTGAACGCTATGGACCACCCCCTCACCCCCCATCCTTGGCCAGCTTGTCCGCGCTCTGGACACTCTTATTCGTTCTGCGGTCACGGACCCGACAGTCCGTATATGCTTGTTTGTATCCTACCGCGCGTCGAAGGGTTGCGAAATGAACAGTTTAATAACTGTTTAACCCCTTATTGTCCCGATGGTTTGAATTTCCAATGGTTCGGGAGATAATGAGTCGGCGGGTGTATAGATCCTTGCGAAATGTCTTGTTGTGAAACTATGCTACCGTATTTAATATTTCACCCGTTGATTATTAACCGCTCACCACTTCCTTCATGCACACCTCCATTGGTACTATTGAGTAGCTATTATTTTAATCTTTCAGTTTGAGTAATGGCAAATTCGTGATGAAAGTTTGGAATACATTTCACTCTTTTAGTAATTTTTGAATGGTTGAATGATTTGAATTATCTGAATACGTTGAATAATCTGAACACTGAACCCTTTGAATACTCTGAGTAGTCCGAATAATCTAAATAATCTGAGAAGTCTAAATACTCTGAATACTCGGAAGACTCTGAATACTCGGAATACTCGGAATACTCTGAATACTCGGAATACTCGGAATACTCTGAATACTCGGAATACTCTGAATACTCGGAATACTCGGAATACTCGGAATACTCGGAATACTCTGAATAATGTGAATAGTCCGAATAATCTGAATAGTTTCAATAGTCTGAATAATCTGATTGGTTTGAATAGTCTGCATAATCTAAATACTTCAAATAATCTCTGGACCTGAATAGTCTAAGTAGGCTGAATAGAATGAATTTCCTAGAGTTCGAAGATATATGTCCATTCCAGTTGACTCGCGTGACTATAATTTCGTGGCATGTGAAGGCACGAGACGCGTAAGTAATTAGAATTATCCGGCCGTGGGGGCCATTTAAATATTTATCAGTTGTCACGAACAAAGCGTCTCGTTTTCGAAGCTAAACAACAAGCTGATCAAATTTTCGGGTTAGGGGTTGAGCGGAGGGGGGCGAAGTTGATGGCAACATGGAGAACAAAGTTTACTTACCGGTTGCGCGAGAACGGGGATTAATTTGGTTTGCGTGGTGTTTTTCAGGGGGTTCGAAAGACGTCCCGGGGCTATATTACTTTCACCGCTGTTGTAGACACTGATACACGAATTTTAACGATACCGAATTACCGTGCGTCGAGCACAAAAAGTGCGCACCGTGTATAATTTTATATCCCCGCACGGGGAAACCGACCGCGGCCGGTGGGCGTACGTACTACATTTCCCGTAGAAATTGAATACGAGCTATCAATGTGGAGTTTAATATGAAATTTTATAATCAACGTGCCTTTAGCCTCGCGGGCCACGTATTATTTGCGAGCGAAATTACGCAAAATGCCCGGGCTTTTAATAACATGCTGCATTTAATCATTTCCACGTTTCCAGCCCACGTCGTATATTCATCGTATCCTCCACCCTCCATATATACCTATATAATCGCTTCATTCCCACTTGCATGCATTCCTTTAATTTTTATAATCTCCAGCTTCCACGAGGCTCCTCGAGAGAGATCCTTTACTTTGACTACTCATCCTTTTTGTCTCGTTCTATAATCCCCCGAAAACGAATCCCTTATTCTGGTACGAAATTCACAAGAAACGACAAAGGAGAAGCTTCTCAAGGCTCTCTCGCTCCTTTTCGCCCCATAAATTTAATCGGCTTCCGGTTTATCGGCTTCAGCCTTCGATCAAGAACCGAACGCTCTATCTCGCCCGAAGACGAGGCTGGTTTTCTCTTCGATATATTCTGCATTCCGTGGTCCAGGCGTCGAATGACGAATTTATTAAAGGATCGAACAAGAATGATCCACTTGTGTTTAAATGATGCAGATAAGACTACCGAAACTATCGATTATGTTTCGTTCTTTCCCACGTCAAAAATCCACCCGGTCTTGTCTTCGGACTTCAAAGTTAGGGGACTTCATTACCAGTTGCGAATTCTGCGGATTCCTTTCCCCCGAGTAATATTTCCTGGAAGTGAAAGAAGAATGCGTCGCGATGCTAAATCACAACGACTAGGAATTTGGTGTATTTAATATCTTAACCCTGATGTCATCCTGACGGTGTGCTGCTGAAATTGTAGTTGGCGGAAGGACAGGCTGTCAGGGTGACTGTACCCTATAGGGCACCTAAGTATCTAAAAAATGTTTATAATCACATTTTTTGGGTGCAATCAATACGTTACTCCATGGAGCAGTGATATCAAAAGATATCTCAGGCAACGGAGGGCCATAGATCGAGTTAGGCCCAAAGGCTTATATAAAAAACTACTCCTGCTCTATCACTTGGTATCGTTCGATATTTTAACTGGTAGCAGTTATTTCTAGACTTCAAAAACTACGTTTCTACTCATCGACAATCAAGATTTACTGACATTTTAAGTATAATATCCGTATTATCATAAATCCCATCCTCTTTGCGGGTAAAGTCCCGTTAGCTCGCCTAGATGAATTTCACTGATCTCAGAATCACCTTGTCATGGTAAAAGTGGAAGCATATTTTCGAGTTGCGAAGAACTTTCGTTAATTGCGCGACGGGGCGTTCTATTCGGCCCGGTAATTGATTCCTTTCCTCAGCGAAGGTATCCAGCGGCCCTCCAGGATACGAATCAATTTCGCTCCAGACGCGTTTCTTAACCTCGCGAAAATTAAGCAAACTGTGCCGCGTTTGCTCGTCCTCCACCTCCATTAATCTCAGTCGGTGCGCGCGCCCCGCGTTTATTTGGTCACTGTTTACGAGTTCCTTAATCGCGGCCCGTGTCGCCTCGGGACGCCTGATGGCCGACGGATCCTCGTTACCTTCTCAAAGCGCGACGCGCGATTGTGAGGAAAGGGTCTCGCCTACCAGCTGGCTTCCCGGGATGCATTCTTAAATCAGTGGTTGCCAAGCTGCCAGGGGGATTTAACGATCCCTCTCACGGGAATATCGTTTAACTTTGCGTTCCACCGCCGAGAAATTCACCCCTTTACGTTTTACGATTTTACGAACTACACGCCCGGAGATCTAGCAATTCGTATCATTTACAGTTGTCATTCCGGGGAGTATTTTGTTGAAAAAATACCGCACGAAATAGCCGAGCGAGCAATCTTCTGTCGAGGCGACGAGAGGTTCAGGATGCTGTATTCGTTTGCTCGACCCCACTACAAATCACCAGTTTTCGATCCGCATTAATCTCCAGGACTTGCGAGAGTGTGATCGAAGAAGAGGATCTCCGTTTCGAGACTGGCTCACCCATGAATTTCCTTCCCTATTATGGTTCGTCTGCAGACCTCTAACTCTTTCCTGGTAGATTGGATCCCTCTGTTCTGTCTCTTACTCGTCCATGGTGTTAGTATACAAAATTTCTTCCGGAGCCTCATATTTCTATTGGGCTACAAATAGAGAGGTCAGAAAAATCGTGAAAAATTCGCTGACCCAATTACCACTTGGGAGGACCATTTTCCAATAATTTCCCCGTCAGACAATTCTCCGCCAGGCACGGCTGCAGCCACCGTTCTCAAGTCCTCGTACCCTCGAACCAGGAAAAACAAAAGTTCTACTTTCACCTTCGAGGACCCGTCGGGGTCGTGACGCCTGGGGGACGGCGGAGTGGGGGGAAAACTCGACGGAGGCGTAATCGGCCTACTGGGAGTCGGGTTGACGATGGAAATCGCGGGAACGAAGAAAACGCCGGCAAACTGATCGGAAAACGAGGATTCGGTCGGGCCAATCGAGCATTCGATACGGCCGTGCGCGCACGACACAACACACACACATACCAAACGGGCCCGATTCCCATCGGGGATACACCGTGACCGACCATAGCCAACCCGGTGACGGGCTTTAAATAAATAAAGACCGAGTCCGAGAAGGGAGTCAGGGAAAGACGGAGGGGTTGCTTTGGCATAGGACGAATGGGAAATCGAGGAAGGGGAGCAACGACCAGGGGAGGCGCATCCTGGGAGCCATGCATCAAGCCCTATTACCCCCGGCAACCTAACTGCTGCTTGGCAGACGTAACTGAAATCCAGGGGAATCTGCTCACCTTATGCCTCTGTGGGGCTCACGGGTCGATGATTTTGGGGACAGGTCTCTACTTAGGAACTGTACCGATTGAGGTTAGGGTACGTTGCTGCTCTTGTGGAGGCTGGGTTCAGATAATTTTCTTATAGTCCAAGAAGGGTGGATTTGTCTTCCTGGTGTTTAGGGCACCGAAGTTACATTTTAAAGATACATATATGCCAGAGTGACATTGTGGGAAGTCTATGGGATTCACAGATAGATGATTTTGGGTTAGGGTCTTACTTGGGAGCAGTAAGGATAGACAGTCAGTGTTGGGATTGGGTTTTCCTGGTTTCCTGGGCACCTATGATCCATTTTAAAGATATGTGTGTTCCAGAGTGACATTCTAGGTAGCTTATGGGATTCACAGATAGATGATTTTGAGTTAGGGTCTTAATTGGGAGCCGCAAGGATAAACAGTCAGTGTTGGGATTGGATTTTCCTGGTTTCTTGGGCACCTATGATCCATTTTAAAGATATGTATGTGCCAGACTGACATTGTAGGTAGCTTATGGGATTCACAGATAGATGATTTTGGGTTAGTATTTTGCTTGGGAGCAGTGAGACTGTCAATGTGGGGGTTGCCTCTTCCTGTTTTTTTTTCTAGGTACCTAGGTCCCATTTTAAAGATACATCTGTGTTAAGCGCATTTCCTAAGCAACCCATGGGATTTACGGATAGATAATATGGGTTTAGGATTCTGCTTAGGAACACTAACCACAAGCTAACAACTTCGAAATTAGACCTTTGTGACTTTTAGGACAGTTTCATTAATCACAGTAAAGAGATTGAACGAGCGCTATCGAATAAGAATGCAACACTCAGTTTACGGTGTCATCGATTTTGTCCGTTTCATGAATGCCAGTCATCGGCGTGGAATTGTGTAACAGCGATTTGTCCACGTTTAGCGGCGTCGTTATCGTGGCATCGGTCGTGCATAATTCTGTTTGAACGAATCATTATTGCGGTCATCCGTATATACGTGCCCGGTAAATCCATTTACAGTCCAGCTGTCGATTGTTCCACGGCATTAATTTACGAAGGATGATTGATGCTGAGCCGTGTGGCGCATCCTCGGCGAAGGTGAGCCGGAATAAAACGCAAGAAAACGACAAGTCGTTTCCACGATTCACCGTCGATCTAGATTCACAAAGGAGGTTCCGAACCCGAAAATTCTCATTTTAGTGAAACTTCGCGTGAATGTAGAGCATATTGAAGTATGCTAGGACCCCTCTTTTCCTGCCATAATTCACTGTGAAGGGGTGAAATCAACCCTTAATGTTTTCGCGTTTCTACGTTAATTGAGCATAACTTTATAACTGTGCGAGATCGAACAGCAACTTTAATATAGAAATTGTCCAGTTTTTTGTAGGCTGTTACACTACCAACAGAAAAATTTTCTACGACGCTACATTTATAAACAAATTAATTTTTAATTTAAATTCTTGTAACTGTAAGGGATAGAGATAATTATTGAATGCAAAAAATGTAAATATATCAATGGTTTATTGAAATATGTAAGCCTATGATTTTTATAAATTTTTTCATTTACAAAAATAATTTTCCACTCTTGTATTTATACGCTTATGCTTGTACAGTAGGCAACAAAAGTATTCATACACCCAGTTGGACGTGGGCAAGAGGGTTAGGAAGATCGAATACAAAATACGTAAAACAATATCTTCTGAATCTATTCCAACTCTCTGTAGGAAGTAAGAAAAAAAAAAGTATTAAGCAAATATCCCCTCACGCACACGCCACGTTGTCGCCCTTCGGTTCTCGAGATTTCTTCGCCGATTTCGCGATGATCTTTATCGTCGCGAACGGGTCACGCGAGCCATGGAAAACTCGAATTCCTGATTTCCTCCCGGCGGTTCCCCTCGCCCCGATGAAAGATCACAGGCGTCCGCGCCGGGGAACCGTGACGAGGGAAAAAGTTTTTACGGAAACACGATAAAAACGAGCCCACAATTCCGTCGCCGATGATGGATGGGATTGCCACGCGACTGAATTAAGCCCTCGTTTGGCATTGTTAATTTGTTACGCGCCTTCCCGGGGTCACGGAACGATAAACCGTTCCGCGGTTTTGATGTTCGGGTGATTTGTCAAACGGAATGAAAAAGTGATTAACCGCGATGGGAAATAATTGGTGACAGTGTACGGTCGACCCTGTTCCTTCGAGCAATGGTCCCTAGCTTTAATTTCACCTTCCAGCCTAGTAGAATAATTATGGCACTGGGACACCAATTGATATTGGCTAATACTTCAACCTTCATATAAACTTTACCGTCTCAGATATTATATTTTTAATTAATAATTTCTTATGAATTTATGAAAGTTTATAATACTATGTATCCGGGATTGGGTCTTATTTGGGGGTTGCGAGAATGGACTGTCAGTGTGGTGGTTGGGTCTTCCTGGTTTTTTGGGTACATAGGTTCCATTTTAAACATATATCTGTGTTATGCGGATTTTGTAGGTAACCTGTGGAATTTACTTGGGGTTCGGCTTAGATAATATATTCATAAATATATATATATCCGTAATAGAATTTATGAAAGTATGTTATACCATCTATCTGGAATATAAACCTCCGTCGTGTAATAAAGATCGATACGTTGGCTGAAAATATTGGAAGTTTGCGTGGTATGCAACGGAAGAATCAGTCAATAGTTCTCGAACTTGCCGTTAGAGGGTTACGCGGTCAATCCTCTTCCCGCAGGTCTCATCGCGCCACCGTTACCAATATATAAACCCTACAGGTCAGCCTTCAAACGTCACATTTCTATCAGACTGTTTACTACCTCTTCTTATGCGTAGAGTTTACCAGTTAAAACTATTAATTGACAATGAAAATGTAAATATATGCCAGTGATGGAATATAAAAAGGCTAGGTCTGTGAAGTTGGCACCCCCAATAAATTAAGAACATGATATCAATACTCCCATGTACATTTTTCAATAATTTTTAAGTGGGGTATGATTGTCCATGATTTGGTCGTATCAGTTCAACTCAAATTTTCGTTTGTCCACCATTAAAAAAAAAGCTATAATTCAATTGTCTATAACTTTTTTGTGATGGATGGAAAATTTTAGTCGGACAAATGTGAACGAACGAATACTGTTTGTTGTTCATAAAAATTTGTACACAGACCTCATAGGGCTCACTTAAGTTGGCATATCGGATAATGGCAGCGTTTAGGAAATTAAAAAGCAATGGATTAGACATAGACGGAGTAAGCTAAGTGGAACATCGAGGGACATTTCGATCTCCCGATTCCGTAGATCCTCTTTAGCTCCGGCAGTTCGCCGCCCGTCGCCAACTACGAAGTTAATCCTTAACGTATGTCGCGATTTCGCGATCTGCATACTGCTTACCCCGGAGTAATTTCTCCGGGACTTGGGGTCGATTCTCAGGAGCAACGGAGGGGGCCTTTTCGGGAGGGCGGGGGTGATGCTACAGCACGAAATGGTTTGCCCAACGTATTAAGTCGTCGGCACGGCAGGATTAACGATCCTGCCAACGCCTTGCGATTTTCGTTTGCGCGAAACGCACCGGTGTTCGTGCTAATTCAACTGTCTGCGTTATTAGATTCTTATTAAGACTATTCGCAGTTACCTTTGGTTTTATTTCTATTCTTTTTTTTTTTTTTTTTACAATTTATTTCGGAACGTTGCAAACCATTTAGAAGTGATTTATACACTGAATGAACACACTTTGTCCATTGTAGACGTACCCTATTCACGCTGCCATTGAATTCCTTCACAAAACCTACACTCTTCAGTAGCGCACGGTTTTTTGTTACATTGTTTAACTCAATTAAAAGTCGCATATTAATTTCTGTTCCAGGTAAGATTTTTGGTCTCTCTTCGACTCCATTCCCATTGACTCGTGCAAGCAGCTGGGTAAGTTAATTAAATTCCCCTGGGAAACGTTCCTTTGACTACACTGCCGTGATTAAAATGCAAACGAAAATCTGGCTACCTGTGGCCAATGTGTCGACAATTGATTTTGTTACGCTGCATTTTTGTCTGAAAAGATCTGAACTGAGGTTCGACGCCAGTATAGTTTTATTCCAGTGTATAGTATGGCGCTAGGTACAATTCCAGGAAAGTTACTAGGATAAAAAGTAGCAGCCTGGTTTGAAATTCAGGTTCTTTCGATGTTAACATTGTGGAAGCAAGATGCAGTGACAAATGAAATCGAAGTTGAGGGTAGCATGTTCCTGTCTGCTACCTGGTTGCAATTAGACACGGGTATAATCTCGAATAGCGTGACCTTGTAATTATTTCACTGTCCACTTCTTAATTTTACAGTAATTAACGAATGTACTTGAATGTCACGTCGACTCATTCCATCTGGGTTTCGTCCTCTCTATCCAAAAACTGGACTTAGAATCCTATTACCATTTAATACCCTACCAAATTTTTTTGCTCCTATTAGTCAGTTAGACTCCATTCTATCAATAATTTCTATGTGACTAAATCTAACCAAGACTATGACCTAACTCAGGTAATCATTACTGTCAGTGACCAGACAGACATTCGAAAGTTCTGCAGTTGTTCCTCACTTTTGATCATTATCCAAATCCCTCAAAGATTCATGTACATTTTCTTCCCCCCAGGATTGCTTATAGGGTAAAGATCCACAAAAATTGCGTCCCCAATCTCGTTATTCATTCACCCAATCATCAACTCTCTCCTGGTAATCAGGTTACCACTTTCGAGGGAGCCGGTTGCTCGAGCGTCCTCGACTTCGACGAGGGTGAATCGGTTCATTGTGCAATCGATCCTGATCAACGACGACCGTTTCTGAACAATCAGTCCTGAAGAACCCATCGAAGGTCCTCCTGGTCCACGAGTTTTCCGTCGTTTTTGCTCCAGACCTCGACAAAGACGTGATTACGCTCGAGTTTTTCAGTCGTTTTTCTCTCGCGTTGCCCTGTCCCTACAAACAGGTTACGATTGTCCCACTAATTTATCATTTTCCTGATCGTTCGATTAAGACTGACCTATTCTTTTTCCACGGGAAAGGTGTCTCTGCCTTCGCTGATGAGATCTTGAGAAACTCCTTACAGCCACGGCAAGAGCTAAGAAGCCCAGAAAGTCTGAAGAGATTCTGAATTCTAATGAAATTTTCAATGCTTCAGTTCGCTTCAAACGAAGATTAATGGAAGCTATCGACCCTTCCCTTCGGAAAACAGTTTTAATCCCGCTGTTTCATAACTACTCCCTGCTCCCTCGAACAGCCTGTACAAAATTTTTAATTTATACCGTTTCCGCGGAATTCCGGAATCAGTTGCGCGAAACCGTTGAATCCTTAACTTCCTCAGGAAAGCCTCGAGGACTACCCCGATCGGGTTAAAATTCAAGCAGCCTCTGCACAATAGGTAGCTCGATTGTTACAATTCAGTTAACTTTAAGAAGCTCAAGTTTTCCGGGCGGATAAAATATACACGTCTATTCCAAAAATTCACTGAACAACCAAAGGCAGAAAGGCTGATAGAGACCAGGATTACTTTGCCTGACTATAAGACAATACGGTTTAGCTCATCCTGTACCCCTATGCACTGAGATTAATAATTGGTTGTAGTCTTGACAGATGGTATATACATAGACTGTACCATCTATGAAACTGTCATTCATCTCGTAGGTGTTGTAGAGAGCAAGAAAGTTCTCAGGGGTGCTAAGTTGGACTGAGAATAACTTAGCACAGGTGACAGCTTCCTCACTCCCTTTAACATCTATGAGCAAAATGACAGACCATAGTCTACAACACAATCGATGAAACTGACATTCTTCTTGTAGGTACTAAAGAGAACAAAAAAGCTGTCACCAGTGCTAAGTTATTCTCAGTCCAACTTAGCACCCCTGAGAACTTCCTTGCTCCCTTTAACATCAACAAGTAGAATGACAGTTTCACCAACACTAAAATCTCCATACCACCTATCAGGACTAGAATCGATTATTAATCTCAGCGTCGGGGTATCCACGACGAGCAAAACCGTATTGTCTCACATCCAGGCAAGGAGTCATCACAGAGTTAGATCCCCGAAGCTGAAGCGACGAAAAACCAGGCCAGGGGAAAAAAAGACTCGCGAAAGAGGTGAAGCTGAACGAAACAGGGTTAGTAAAGACATGATCCTCGAACGTCGGGGTGGGATGGTGTGGCGAACGTGGGCGGTGGGATGAACGAAAGGTTGGCGGGGGGAGGGGGAAGCACCGCGAGCAGCGTAGAGCCACGGAGAGAGAGAGAGAAGCTTCGGTGTCCCTCTGTAGCGCGCAGACTCGACGCGACTCGTGGAGATTCGCGGCTCGTCGGCGTGCTCTCGCTCGGGATTGGCGACGTACGCGTCGCCGGGGCGCGAGGAGCAGGGGCTCTGACGTTTGAAAGCCGCGTATACGCCGCGACACGACCCGGCTGCGGCGACGGTGGCGGTGGAGGCCTACGCGGCCGCCCGCGAGAGAGACGCTCCTCAGTTGTGTCAAGCTAGGCGATCGAGTAGGACGCTCTTTAATCGTTCCCACCTCCGAGTTACTCTCTCACGTACACACACACCACACGTACACATCCCACACACACACCCACCACCACCACTACCACCAACCACTCTCTCCTTCTCTCTTTCACCTCCATTCGAATTGGTCCACCGCGTAGCTCGCTGTTTCTTTGCCCAGTACCGGTACACACGTGCACACAGACAGACAGACACACGCGGCCGCGCTGTTTTCCCTCTCCAACCCCCAGCTTCGAGATATCTCTAAGTGATCCCTTCTACACACTCACTGTCACTCCTGTGCCCCGTCTAATCGCGTTGCCGATCCACACACCACGTTCAACCGCGCGCCCGATAGTCCGGAATACTCGGCTGAACCTCTTTTAATATCGACGGCACGAAACTTCGTACCCTCCCCCGAAGCAAGAGGAACCATCTGGGGTGTCGAGGAGATGCGTAGAGGTGAAAACGCTTGAAATATTCCTGCGAACCACGCGCGAGGACATCCACACGTGTGATATTTACTCTACTTGGGAGTCTGCAAGGCTCTGAAGTCCGAGCTAATTGGGGAGAGACAGAGCCGAACGCCGTCTTAGCCACGCACATGCATGCACAGGGGCTCTTTTTGATCACAGTCTGATTGTCCCACTCCTGTCCGACCGTGTGTGTGTGTCTGTGTGTGTCGAACGCGCGGGAGTCGTCTGTCCTCGCGCGGCAGTGAGAGAACCAGTTGGCTACCATCGAGAGAGCTTGCTGCTTTTGCCCTGAACTCGGACGGACGGGTTCAAGGTCAACCCCCATCGTCACCGTCGTCGTGGTCGTTGTTCTTACGCTCGCACAGAGTGTTGGGGACAGTTCTCTGATAGAAGTTGACTGGCGAAAGAACCGAGTGGAAGAGAAAGAGGGATCCAGAGCAGGAGGATCTTAAAGCAGATCGCTGAAGAAGGGTCGGTGGAAAGAGAGAGGGAGAGAGAAAAAGAGAGAGAGGGTCCCGTCGAGTGAGGACGCGAGGCCGATTCCAGGAGTCTCGGAGATTTATATTTTTGTCGTGCGCGCGTGGCGGGTCGCGTCTCGTCGTGTGAAACACACTAACAGAGAGATTGAGCGAGAGGGAGGGGAAAGGGTGACCACAATTCGTAGTCGTGCGGACGTTAGATGATCTATATATCCGAGGGTACCAAAGCCGGAGAGACTGAGCGATCACACTGAGCGTAGATGCGATTATAAATAAGGTAGACACGTAAGGAGAAAACAAAAAAAAAATCACGTTCGTGAAAGGCAACAGACGCAGCGGGGTTAGGCTTTGGCCCCCCGGTGTCGCCTAATTTTAATCCAATTATTAGACGTAAAACGGAAGTTCTCGTAAGTAAACTAGGATATTAACGCGTATATAAGTATATAGGAGATGGTCGCGCGTGAATCATGAGCGACTGATCGATTTAAAAAGAGAATCGCGTCAAGACAATCAAGCACAGTAGTAGAGGATTGGGCATAAATCGAAGAAAAAACGAGAGGTGTGAGGGTAGCTCGCGAGAAGGGTTTTCTTTTGCCCACTCCCTCCTTCCCTCCTCCCCCTCGCGTCTGAGAAGAAGCGAGCCCGGAAAAAAATAAAAATAAAAAACAAATCAAGTTTCGTGTCTCTTCATGTGATCTCCAGCCTCTGTACCAGAATCTACGTGTGTCTGAATACATACGGTCTCTATATACCTATAAACATAGATATATGTATATATACACCTCTATACATATATATTTACATACGACATATTATATATATACATATATATATTTACATTTATATATATATATACATACGTTTATATGTATACACTCCTCGCACATATCCGATCGTTCGGGCTACGACATCGCTGATTTTTTTCACCCCCGCTAAATGATCAGCCGTACAAAGCGGCAGTACAACGAGAGCGGAACAGACAAAAAAAAAAATACAAGAAACCGCTGCCTCGTTGACGGAAAGGAAGAGAGACAGAGAGGTCTAGCCCGATCGTATTCTTCCCTGTGCCTCGCTTCGAGGGGCGTTCTCTTGTCAATCTTCGTGACAATCATTTTCAGCTAGGCTCCCGGTAGCGTGTATATCTCGACTAAGGTGTATCTCTTTTTAATCGCGGCGAAAATTTCCTCGACGTGGCCGGCGCCGATACGCGTTTAAAGCGGACCCGGCTGGTCGATTCTCGAGAGAAGGATAAGGGATTTTGGAAGAAAGAAAGTGAGAGAAGTAATATCACGTACCTACGACGTTTCAATTAACGTACGAGCGAGCTTTTCGCGCAACCCGACGAAGAC
>NW_015373947.1:980300-990655 GCF_001272555.1 Dufourea novaeangliae | reverse complement strand
GCTCTTCCACCCGCACTTGACACACATTTATACAACACTGTATATCTTGCTCCCTCTTCTCACCTTTTGCACGATCTGCCCGCGAGCTCCTTCCCCCTTACCCACCCCTTGTAAACCCGCACAAGCTTCCCCTCTATTCGCTCACGTACTGACAATCATCACTTTGTACCGCTCGGCGTGTATAACGCTCGTTTAGGATAACCGTCTCCCGGCCACCTATCACTTAAGCCACCGTTCGTTCGGTGTCTCTGTACCCCACTACCCCCCCCCCCCTGTCGCACGTTACACGATAACGTTCTTAACTGACAGCCTAGTAATCGTCGATAACCGCGTGTATGTATGCACATCGTATTCAGTAGCTAATAAGATAAGGGTCAGTCCTCCGTGTCGTTGTCAAACCAAAGACCACTACCGTGTCACTAGTCTCACGTCCGGACGACTACTGTGGTCGATCGATCAGAAAGACGGAGAGTTCTCGATCAGAAAGACGAAACTCGATCGCGCGAACCAGCACGTAATTGTCCAGGGTAGTTTAGGAGGTTCCTCGCTATTTGGTACCATCGGCCGAGCGTTCGATCTCCTCGGGGTGCCCCAGGAGAGCACGGCGAATTTCCCAAGAATTTGGGAACGACAATCAGCCAAACTGTGGTGGCCATCGTACGAGTTGTTGAGCCGATCGAGCAAGACGGAAGCTCGCTATCAGGCGCCGTCCTTGGAGCGTGCCTGGAGCAACGCACAGGAACGCGCCAGGTTCTTCTGGAGCCTCCAGTCGCTGGCCGCTACAGGCAGCCGCGGCGGATTCTTCCTGCCACCGAGCAACAACATCAACAGCAAGTCTTGGCTCGCGGATACAATCGGCGCCGACGAGGCACGTTCCTCCATCACCACGTATTTTCATTCGTACCCGTTCGTCCCGGGTGGTGCGGTGTCCCTGCCTCCGCCCCTCTTGAACAGTATAAACAACGCGGCGGCAGCAGCGATCACCCCCGGCCTCGTTGGACATCTATTCGGCGGCCAGCAAGCCTGCAACCTAGCCTGCAGCTGCACCTGCACGAACCTAGGGAACTGCAATCCGCACCACCATCAACACCATCACCATCATCAGCAGCAGCACCATCATCAGCAGCAGCAGCAACAACATCACCACCGACCCATCGGTGCCACGGTCCTCCTGCAACCGGTTGAACACATCAAAGACACTATGGTGAGTCCACATCATGGTACCCATTGTGTCTATGTGTTATCTCGGTGTTATTTCCTGGCCAGGCAGTTGCCCACATAAAGCTTCCGGATGAAGTCCAGTAGGCAGCATTCGGGTCTTGGGACAGAGAACTTTTTGGATAAGGGTCTTGAGGAATTCTAGGTCTGGGGCAGAGTTTTCTAGCTATAGAGTCTCCCCCGAGGTATTATGACTTCGTAAAAACAGCAGGGGTTCAAATCCTTCACGCCTTTAATTGTCGGGTGGCAGGTCAAGCGTCCAGACACGGCAACGTATTTTCCAGGTAGTGGTTGTTGCAGCCCAAGAGGTGTACGTATACCAAAACGGATAGACTATTACTTGATCCTGCGAAATTGGTTAACTTCTTAGTTTTGCAGCCTATGCGAGAAAACATTAAAAGTTTGAAAATTACAAAACATATGCCAGACGTGTAGTGAAGGAAAGTTAATGGGACCAAAGGAGTACAGCCCTGAAGAAGTAGCAAAGGCTTGTACCTTCAATGGTGTAACATAGCTCGCACCTGAAATCACTATAGCTCGAGGAGTATATGGTGACTCTCCCCCTCCTAGCGTCCTTACAACAGTTTCGCCTTTTTATTTGATGTATCATTATAATTTATTCCTTCTAATAAACTGTACACTAATCCTTCTTGTCAACAAGTCGTCCAACTTCTTATCGTCCCTTTATAATTCCCGATTGTCTCACGTGAAAACTTGAGTCCTGGGGGTCTCGTGCGTAGAATGTCCGCACGCGAGAATCAGTATCGATGCAACGACCAACCCCTCCGTCGCGCGACAACACGTTGCCGTAACTTTCCACGCGAACTCCGTCGCTACCACCCCCCCCCCCTCTGGCTATATTTCACAGGCCGAAGGTTCTCGTTAATATCGGTTTCTGTGTTCCTGTCGCATAAATTAGCCGCGCAGCTACGGTTTCACCGGACATCCATTTATTCAGTGGCTCCAAGTACTCAGAGCGTTTACATTGTAATTGTCCCGGGTCCAGCCGACCATGGTGGTGGATGGTTAGCCGATTCAGTATTCCATTTGACGATTGCTTATATTCGCGCAAACTGCGGAACATCAACCAATCGGTGGTACCTGCTCGTCAAAGCGCGGATCGATTCGTCGAAAATAACTTCGTCTCGACATCCTCGACACGCAACACCCAGAGACGTGGTACGTTTATACATCTGAGCGTTTTGCTACCCGGGAACTGAGTAGAAGAAGGACCAAGCTTTCAAGTAGATTCTTTGGGGGAACAAGTTTTCTGGTAACGAGAGGTCCTCTGGCAATAGACACGAGTCCATTGGATGGTACAGTGAATCAGGAACAGATTTTACCGCGACGAGCCACGATGAATCACTTCCAACGTTTGCCGTGTAAACAGAATAGAGTTACCAGCCCCCTCTCACCAAGCTTGGTGTGAACCAACCCCCTTCCACAGCCACGTTCAGCCTGGCTCTCTCCTTTTCTGCCTCCCCTTCTCTGCCAGTTGCCTGTTTGCCAAGGCTTCTGGGGGAGCTAAGATGCTTTAAATCCTGCCGTGTCTACCGGGGCATTCTCTTCAATCCTCGACGATCGACAGGTGTCGAGTGAGAGAGTGAGATCGCGTTCGTGCACGAGGACGCGTCTGCTGATCGAGAATCCTGAACAAACTCCGGCTTTCCGCTCGATCGCGCGATCCCTCGACTCCCCCACCCAAGTACCTGGAACATCATTTTCCGCCTCTCCGCTGCAACTAGGCAAGTCGTCTAACCGGGAATTGCGTTAGGCACACCTGTCTTGCCACGTTACGACCGGAATTCTCGGTTTTCGATATGGTGATATCCGATGACGTGGGTAGGTCTTTCGTGTTAGGTGATCTATTTATGCAGGTAATATTTTCTCTAATCAAGTATTTATGATTGTTCAGTACAGGCACTATTACTGCTTTTAATCTTTTGCGCTCCATGCATTCTTGGCGCCTGTAGGTAATCTACACCAAGAGTTTTTAGGTAAAATAGGAGAAGATAATGTGTTGACAGTGTAGCCGATAGAGTAGATCACCTTTACTTGCTATGCCAGTCAACACTAGTAGTTGAAGCGCAAAGGGTTAACCTGCCTAAACTCCGTTCCATGAGAGGAAGGATTCGCCTGTGAACCAGGTTATTGTAGGCTTTGCGCAGTTGTCTCCTTCGTTCATTAGTCAATGGCTCTGTCTCCGTTGCATGCAGCCACGCACCTCCTGCAAGGCCCTTGAAGGTCTCCCTATTAGGAAATAGGTCTCTCTAGGATCAAGGCAGATCCTTGTTTGGGCACTTGACGTATTCATGAGTCGCCGTGGAAAACACAGGATGCTTCAGCGAATTCATCGAGGGGTTAACCCACTATAACCGCTTGAAATAAAAGAAGAATTTTTCATTTTCCAGTAGAACTTTGCCGGGTACGTACGTAGGATTTTTTCAAATATCGCATAAACTTTCTTTTTTACAGACGTTTTTGTTAAGGAAAAACTTGTTCCAAATCACCTCACGAGTCTCCCATTTCCGGGTCCTCCAACATTTTTGTTACACCCTGTAGATTTACATCTGACGGCGTTCAGTGCTTAGGATGACCAGGTCCGTCATAAGTGCACAGTAAAATTTCTTGCATGGTTGCCGAGGAAGTTGGACACCGACCGTTTCCAATTGGAAATCGAATTACCTGGTAGAATCTCCAAAATGCTTCACTGCTCGTCTAACGGAATCTTATAGCTTGACCACAGGCATCCATTGAGCGACGGAGAGAGTTCGACAAAATTGTATCACGCTGACGAAACCGCCGAATTGGAAATCGCGTGGTAACGGGCGAGATCTGTGTCTCCCGAGATTCCCTGCGCGTCTTTTCACGACAAACAGAGCTCCGTGCGTCACGCTCGAGAAGTTAGGGGGAACGGTCGTTGCCTCTCGACAGGCCTGTTTCAATGCGCCCTAGCTGGCAAAGATTTACGCGCCCACGAATTCGCGCGTTTTGTGAATTCACGTCGTTTGCACCGCGCGATGACGGCTACTCGACTGAACCTGCATCGGGAAATTTATTTATTCGTCCACAGCAAACAGACCACCCAGCCGCGTTCCAGTGCTGTTTCTCTCCGATATTGACACGGTGAAAAATATCTGTTTGAATAGAATCATTACAGCATTTGATACATCATTACCTTTTTGGGAACTGCAGCGCTAATTACCCGGTGTACATAAGGAAGAGCGATTTGGAAAGGGCATCTTTTCATTTCCATTTGTCAACGACTTGTAGTTTTCTTCGAGTTCTGGCGGAATTGGCTAGTCTGCCAGTTGGGACGAAGTGAAGGACGAGCCTTGGGTACCGTTCAGTGGTTAATCAAACTGTATTGTCGTCTATGGGCGCAAAGATTGGAATAAAAATGGTCCGACTGGTTTTATTAAAATTTCTCTGAGCTCAGATGAAACCCAAAGACACTTTAGTTCTTGAATAAATGATGGAAAGTCTTGTTAAAAAAAAACAAGTCTATTTAATGTCATCGCAGTCCATTTGGTCCAACGTTGAAGATTCCTACAGCTTCGTTCGGTTAGCGTATATTGCTCAGCAAATTGCGAGCTTTCATTAAAATCTGGAGAGAGTTTGTTTCACCGGATGGGGGATCTCGTTTGAACGAGTGATTTTTATAATTGCTTCTAGCAGTGCATTAACACGTTTCGGTCCTGTTTTTTTTTTTTTTTTTTTTTTTTTTTTTTTTTTTTTTTTTTGGGTGCACGGTTTATGAGTGATTGCGTTCGATTATTTTTGCAATGCAGTCCGTTAGCAGAACGAGGGGTTGCAAATTTAATTTTAACAAAGAAAAAAAGAACAGTCCATAAAAGTTTTTTTCTGCTCCTCTCCAATTGCTGTTACAATAGCTACCGAACCTTTTGGCCCCAAACCCTTAATGCTAATGATTTAGTAGTTCCCCAACCAACTGCTGCGGTACCCTAAAGCTGTAGATGTCTTACACTAATAGTCCAGTAGATCAGCCTGGTGCCTTAACTTACTGTTTTAAGTTCCTAATTCCCTTGATTTAATAAGTCCCTGGACAGCTATTGCAGAATCCCAACACAATGGCTCTCTAGTACCACTCGTCTAACAGGGCACTGCCCACTGCAGCAGAACCCTAAGGCCTTCACAGTAATTTACTAACAGCTTCTTCATCTGTTATTAAAAATCTCCAAAATTTACGGTCACTTTGCATCATCGTTTAGGATGTGTGCCAACCAGAATCAGGGTCAAAATGCTATTTTGTTCAAAGTTTAGGGGAACAGCATCGTACGCAGTAATACAGAAGCACAGTTCCATATATTACAGACCCGCTGTATATGCATGGGCGTTTCAATTTCAACTGCCGCAATACATTAAGGGCTGTCGTAATTTGCCCACATTTAGGAACAGTAATAGTCTGTTTATCGGTTTCGCCGCCTATAACAAGGTCGCCCTAATTCACCGACGAATATTTCCGTTCCGGTTTTCCGATACTCCTTCACCGTCGTGCTTCAAGTTTACGAGCTATCCAGCGAGCTACTCGATACCGGTTCGATTCCCCCCGTTCCCAAAGTATCGATCCCATTTTTTACGAGTTTCCCGAAATAACCCCCCCCCCCCATATGGACACGAAATTTTCTGCTGTTTTATCGGCAGATGGTATTTGATTAGGATGCTATCCCTGGACCAGATGTTCTAAAATTTAGGGAAATACAGTAAATCTTCTATGAGTGTTCGAAGGCTTCTCAATACTCACAAGGAGAGATCCACCGGTGTAACGATGTGTTTTTAATGATGCTTATCATAGTGATAGAGCTTGGCATTCTGAAGCCAATAATATTTTTGTTTCAGCCGCATATGGCCATTAGTTTATGAAATATTTCGTGTTCTGTGCCGAGGAATCTTCGAACACTCATCGACGGTTTACTGTAATGGGACACTGTTAAACTAGAACCTACGATTTTAAACACAAGCCTTTTGAAGGACTTTGGTGTTAATGTCTAAGAGTGTCTGCTCATAAATGTTTTAGAATATTTCTTTTAAATAGATTTTTGCTGTTTTTTTTTTTTTTCACCTAAAACAGAGGGACAAATGCATGACGAATTGCAAGCGCAGTGGAAAGAATTACAAGAGTTCGATTCAATTAAGTAATTGTTACTCCTCTTCTTTGTATTTGTCCCTCTCAAAGGGTATTCGTCTCGAGTTAGCAACACCCCGGATAAAGTAATTGATAACATCGTTACTCGAGTGTCCCGATTGCTCGTCCGGATTCGATTGAGAATTAATCGAGTGCACCGGAGTACGCTTTAGTTCGAGACGTGACGGTAAATCCTAAGAATCGAAACGATCCCTGCTATGGTCGAGTCAAAGGGCCAGGGAATGAATGGAAGGTTTCGTGGAAGTGTCGAACAACCTGGTGATCCAAAAGAAATTTAAGCGCCATTCTTACTTAATACGAGTGACTTCAGGCGTGTACCGTGCGTATTTTTGAATGAAAATAAAATTCAATGATTTACCCAGAAAATATGATCAACTTGCAGCTAGAGCTAAATCTATTTCATTTGGAGATAATCACAGTTGAAAATGTGAACAAAAAGTACAGTTTATTGCATAGTTAAGGGAATTAGACGTGGGAGATGGTCCAGACGTGTCGATTCGTAGCTCCAGGTTGAAATTTCACATTTGAACCTTGATAAAAACGATCTCACCCATTGCGTAGCATTAAAACACATTCCACTTGTATAATAAAATCGTCCATTCGGAACGGTGGCGCCCAGGAGTGATGTGCCTTCGAGGAGCCTAGACGGTCTCTGGGAACCCCGTCACGTTCGAGATATTCCGTGGTAGCATTTAAGAATCGGGAGGGGGGAAACAAAAGGAGGAAGGGTCGGTTAAGAAAAGGGGGAAGAAATGGGAGACGTATCAATCTCAGTTTGCTGGAGGAGAGGACCGTCACGACGATCACAATTTCAATCCCCGCGAGTACCAATGGGGTGGGGGGGTTAAAGCAGGAGAAAAGAATCACGCGACCTAAATTCCCGGTGTAACAGCATTCCGACTAAAGGAACTCTCGTCGCGTTACTCCCCAGTCTTCCGTTCCTTTTGTTCCGACGGAAGAGAAAAAAAAGAAATAGAGACGACGAAGAAAGGTGGAGAGAGAAGGTACGCGCACGCGTTCGCATCCTGTTTCTTTTTTCCCCTTTTATACGTGTCGCGGGCCTACTCCCGATCTCATTTTCGAGGATCGTCTTCCATCTTGCGTTGCCTCGAACCTTCAACAGCAATTCCCCTGTCTGCAGGCGGGTTGCCGAGACAGAAAGGGGGGGGGGAAGGGAGCAGGTCGAAAGAAAAGGAAGGGGGGTGCAAATGGGGTGGTATCGTAATGCAGTATTGTGAAGACGTGCCTGGAGGCTCTCTCTTCCCAGGGCTGAGATGTAGCTACGATATGCAGTTATGCGCGCGAGAGGACGTGAAAGAAAAGGCTGGGTTCGACAGCGATGGCGAGAAACCAGCTTAGAAATCCCCCGTTCGTGCCTCTCCTTGTCCAAGTGTCTGTTTTATTCGAGCATGATTTTTCAGTTTATTCTAAGGAGTTTCATTTATGGACGAACGATTCTTTCATTACTAACAATAGGAGGGTTAAAATATTGTTTTTTTTTTAAGGTATAATGGTTCAACCTGAATATAAATTTATATATTGGGTCGGCCAACAAGTAATACACTATTTTTCGTGAAACTCTGTATTCATTTCGAAATAATTGAAATTTCTATTGTTTTAGTAATAACCACTTTTTGTTCCCATCATTTTTCCCGTTATTTTTACTGAACAAAAACAGTTATTCTGAGTAATAAATGTATCGCCACTGTATAGGAACAATAGTGAATTACTTATTGGTAGATCTAACATTATAATTGGACTGCAAATTTTTATGCAAATTCAGATTTTTATAGATCGATTCACTCAATGGAAATTATATCACGGATTAGGTTCCTTCCTTCTAGGATCTGTTACGTCCAAAGTGAAGTAATATTTGTATTCACCTATTCAAAAATTTTTACTGCGTTCCGTTTTGCATATTCACATTTACGATAAATGCATAAAATCCGCAAATATGTAATATCTTTTATGTTCCTATATCCAAACTTTTGTCGGTCATTCCGAGAACTGTTCACCGCACCAAAACACTCGAAACATACCATCTACCTGTATTTCTGACCGTTTTCAATTAACACGCAGCATCCGTCGGACGAGACAAACAGAAAATCGTTCGAAGGAGCGTGTATTCGAGAGTGAAATTTTAGGAAAGAAAAAGAAAACATTAACGCGCACATTGGACACGTCAATAGAGGAAGGGTCAGGGTCGCACGAAAATTTCCTTTACTGCCTACCGTTACGAAAACACGTGCGAACGTAAAAAATTAGACGACGGCCGTCATAGAGGGGATCCATGAGGGTCAAACCACGCCGCACGTATTGCCGGTATGCTCGACCTTGCCTTAGTCTTCGTTTGACCGTGATGAAGGTTGGTCGTCTCGCGGTTCCTTGTACTCGATTCTTCGTATCTTTGTTTTACGTTCACGTGGACGTTTAGGTTTGTGTTACAGTTCGTTCTTCTTTTCATACATCACTTCGCATTGTAGACTGAGTGTCGGTTCGTACTTCAGTTCACTGTTCGGTTCGTACTGCAGTTCACTGTTCGGTTCGTACTTCGGTTCACTGTTCGGTTCGTACTTCAGTTCACTGTTCGGTTCGTACTGCAGTTCACTGTTCGGTTCGTACTTCGGTTCACTGTTCGGTTCGTACTGCAGTTCACTGTTCGGTTCGTACTGCAGTTCACTGTTTGGTTCGTACTTCAGTTCACTGTTTGGTTCGTACTGCAGTTCACTGTTCGGTTCGTACTGCAGTTCACTGTTCGGTTCGTACTTCAGTTCACTGTTCGGTTCGTACTTCAGTTCACTGTTCGGTTCGTACTTTAACTTGCAGTTTGGTGCATACTTCCGTTCGTACTCCAGTTCATAGTTCGGTTCGTACTTCAGTTCATAGTTCGGTTCGTACTTCAGTTCATAGTTCGGCCCGTACTTCGTTTCGTACTTCGGTTCATACTTCGGTTCGTACTTCGGTTCGTACTTCGGTCCGTACTTCGGTTCATAGTTCGGTTCGTACTTCGGTTCGTACTTCGGTTCGTACTGCGGTTCGTACTTCGGAACCTAATTCGATCCGCAGTTAGTGTTATACGGTTAAGGTGACACTCCACCATGATTTTCTGCGATCCCATTGCTGCACCATCGTCGCCTCTATACACATTCCCCTGCTACAGACCGAAGGTAAACTCACAAATACACTTACTGAATATTTTATTGCATCGTATATTATCTCTTATTTTGGCCAATTTTATAGATTACAAATGTGTCGTAAAAATTACGATCTCAAAATACAAAATTCTTAGGCAGATATAGGTTGTTCACATAAGGTTAACGTTTGTCTTGACTGTGCTCCTTAATTCTAGCAATTATTTTTTAAAATGTGGTTCTTCCAAAGTGTAATTGTTCCCCAGATTTGTACGAAAAGGCCCATAAAACTGTTATTTCTCCGAGTTACACAGGTTTTTCTTTGGGTAGTAAATTTTACGAAAGTCTCGTAACAACGTTCTTCGCAGTAAAAATATCATAATCTATGTTAAAAACGTTCAATAGCATTTTCATTTCGTTTATTTTACGAGAGAAATCAAGTGAACTAAAATACGTGCTAATTGAAGGTCACTTAAAAAAAAATCTATCTGGTCCCTCTTTCGGCCAGGTAGACACCCGCCGTACGCTCGGCCGCAATCCAGGTATTTTTCAACCGGGTGGAAAAGAGGAAAAGCGTGGAAAAGGTGGGCGAAGAAGAAGGGGCGGGAATTTGCGGTACTCGCGCAAGAGCGACTTGAGACCATCACCGACGTTGTTCTCGGCCGGAAAGTGTACTCCAGCTATCCCCTTATGTGCCGTGCGGCAAAGTAATGCCTCGGGTATCTATTGCGGGCATAGTAAATGTTAAAAGAGACCCGGCGAATGTACGTGTGCACGGTCTGCTCGACTGGTTCCCTAGCGGTGGGGAGAGATGGTGTTTGCGACCGGGGGGGGGGGGG
>NW_015373947.1:978996-980269 GCF_001272555.1 Dufourea novaeangliae | reverse complement strand
GGGGGGGGGGGGGTAAGTAGTCAGGACAAAAATCATGAGAAATAGTGTCCTAAGCGAATGGTTGCCGTCGTGAGGGGTGTCTTTTGCTACTTGGGGTTGAAGTGATCCTTGGGAACGGGGTGATCGGGGAACTGGTAGAATTTTTCGTTAGTGCAGACTTGTGTTACCTGGTTATTGATTATCTTGACAACTTGGAACGTCAGCCCTAATACTAGACTAACAATCTTGACATAGGTCTGCCTAGACATAGCACAGACGTACCACTAAATAACTACCTATCTTTCCATTACTATAGTGATTCAAGTTGGAAATCAAAATATCTTTCTTTAATTGATAAAAATGTCGGATGTTGGATAACAGATGATTATTGTTGACGCCAGCATAAATAGCTGGTACATCTAATAAAGTTGGGGATCATAAGTGCACATGTCCAATAGCGTATTCTTATGATTTGACAACGTTCTCCATAAAAGATTCATCGATATTAAAATGAAGCTTCGAATTTTTATATTCATACGAGATTCTAGCCTAATGAGGATTAAGCGAGTTTTTATGGGTTTGCATGGAAATGGCTACTCGGGTTCGCCTGACGATTTATTGATTCACGTGACAGCTTTTTGATAGAGTTCTGATAGTGTGTGACACTGTCGATTGCTCGTAATATATTTTAACATACCCAATGATGAAGCACTAATTGACTAATGACACAGAAGCACTTTGCAAAATGTATTATAACAATCTCTCAAATCTGTTAAACATTATCCTTAAATATTTCCAAATCGGTTAACCATTATCCTCAAATGTTTCCAAATCGGTTAACCATTATCCTCAAATACTTCCAAATCGTTTAATCATTGTACTTAAATATTTCCAAATCGGTATGTGCACCAAACTGTATTTTATTACTGAAAAACCACTAAAATTCCTCCAACAATTTACGCAACAATTCCGAATCCCCGAGGAATCCGCCAGACCGCTTAATACCGTTGTTGTTTCGCCGATCCCGCCTCTCCGGTTTAATATCCCATCAAGGAAATGATTTCGTGACGAATATCGTCCTCCGTTTGCTCCCTCCACCGTCTCCCCATATACCGTTTGACGGTGTGGGAGGGGTGGGGGGTGGCCTCGTCGGGACTCGTCGATGAGAAATACGGTGATTTAGGGGAATTCGTCAGACGCAAGCCTGTCCGGAACTATTATTGGCGTCGGAACGTAAGTTAGTGGCCGCGGGGCCTCCGAAAGGCTGACTGGCTCGAAGGGGGTGAATCGGGGG
>NW_015373947.1:954188-978986 GCF_001272555.1 Dufourea novaeangliae | reverse complement strand
CTGGTTTGCACCGATGGTGTCTGGGGATAACGTAGCGGACGTATTAGGTAATTGTGGGGGCGAGTTCTGAGCTTGGCGCGGGAAGGGGGTGATTTATATTGCCGGCACGTGACGCCCGGCTAGGAATTATCGTTAGCCACGTTGCTCGTGCGGATCGTTGCAACCCTTACGCTTCCTTTCCTTCGCACGTCGCTCGGCATGCATTTCACTCCCCCCTCCCATCCCTTCCCGAAGAATCTTTTTCTCATTTAGAAGCCGATGATCCGATAAAAGTACGGAGATTTTAGTCGAATTAATCCGTCTACTACGCCAGAAAAATACCAACGTACTATGTAGAATTATGATAAATCGAAATGTTGCTTCGTATGTATCGTTACTCGCATAATATGAATTTAGATGAATTTTTTAGATGGTACAGAGTGGATGTACCATTGATTTCTGTTACGATTTTGCATTAGTATTAAGGCGTAATTTATTTAAAGTTGAGGGTAATATGGAATAAATCATCGATGAGTGATCGATGGGTAAGCAATGAAATTTAAAATTTAGGTTGGACAGATCGATAAATTTTATTACGAAGAATTTGAAAGAAAGCATGAAGTTTCGTAAAAAATTACGAGATGTAGACTGATTTGAGGAAAATACTGTAAATCCTCGATGAGTGGTCGAAGGCTGCTCGCCACTGACTATTAAACTTTAAATAAACTAATGGCCATACGCATATAAACCTAATGAAAAAGTCAATGTTACACCTGGTGACCTATCTTTGTCAGTGCCTGTAAGCCTTCGAACACTCATCGAAAATTTGCGGTATATGGTTCCTATAAGAATTTCGACACATTCCACAGCAATTAGGTTTCGTACCAGGTCACTCCATAACTAATGCGAATTTTCATTGATGTGTATAGAAACTGAATTACAAATCCGCAATTGAAACAATTAATCGTCTACCTGTATGTATTTTTTTTTTCATCATTTTCCACAATACCTACTTTTCAACACTAAGTTCCAGTTTCCCTTCCACAAACATTCAAGAAAATTTGCATTACTTATGGGATGGGACTTAATAAAAGAAATTGTGTTAAATTTTCCAGTATGAGCGTATCTAATCAGTATGAATATGATTCTCTTTTTAATGGAATTTGACGTAAGTCAGACCTCCCAAGGGCCGAGAGTCAGGTGTTCAAGGTGTAACTTTCCATTAGTTCGCCCCCCCCCACCCTCCCTCCGTCCGCCATCAGTACGAGAGACTTTTCCTGGCCGAAGTGAGATTTTTCATCGTGCCCGTTCTGTATCTCACCAGGTGTCACGATTTCCCCCCTCCGGTTACAAAGATTGAATCTCTCGTATCCCCTCCCTCCTCTCTCGTCCTTCCGGAAACCTTCACCGCTGATCCGTTCTTTGACAACCCTCCGGAAATCTTCACACCCATTCCCTCCATCCCCTCCAACGGATTCCCTGCTTTGGAAGGAGGAAGAAGAAGGAAAAAAAAAATGAAATTAGACGGCTTAAGTGTGAAATACGACGATGCAAGGCGAGCTGTGATTTATTCCAGCTGGGGAGGTGACGCAGGAAACAGCGTAAGGGTTGAAAATAGAAATTGCCGGAATATTAGCTTTTACAGGAGATTTATGTCGGCTTTCCTCACCCGCGAATTTTATCACGCTCTGATGCCTGTGGGCGCGGAGTATTATTAGAAATTATGATTTTTTAGAATGGTGTGTGTTCTCCTTGCCATTTAAATGAAGTCCTTGGTACGGAGAAACTTTTTTTTTTTTGCTTTCTTACCGCTAAGTGGGGATTTGTGAAATGTAACAACTTGTTTTCCTTTCTGTTACAGGTAAGCGACTTCTGATATCTTCCTTGGAAGTTTTTGGTTACTAGTCTTCGAGTTGTGCTTCTGTTGGTGAGTCGGACTTTGATTTCTCACAATCGATGGAAGTTGAATTTCAGAACTTTTGGAAATACTGTAAATCATCGATGAGTGTTCGAGGGTTGCTGGGCAGTGAGTCGTCAGACGTCATCCCCACCACTGGGGTGCCCTCTTGGAACCAGTCAACCGGTTGGAGCCTTTGAACACTCATGGATAACTTACTGTATTTTATTGTTCTTTTATTGTTTGAAGAATTTCAGTAATTTGCATGATTTTTTTATCACGTTGAAAACATTAATTCAAGGATATTCAGTTGGATAAAGACAGGGATTATTTTAATCATCGATGTGCATTTTTATCAATGATTTCTCTAATAATTATCCTAGGGTGACTTCGATTGTCAGAATTCATTTTGCATCGCCTGTTCTATTATCAAATTAACGATTCGTTTCACCAAAGCCCACCCCCGGTGTTATGCGGAACGAGATTTATTTCCGATCATCCGTGTAAAAATAAAATGTCCGCGTGAGATGTTGAATAACGAAGGAGAATAAAAAGAAGTCGAATAAAATTTCTAATAATCCATCCGTAGGACCGAGAGTCGTTGCTCCGGTGGATCGCAAAAAATTGACGAGCAGGGGGGGATTGAGAATTGGTGAATTCTAAGGAATGCTCGGTTGCCCTCGACGACTCTTCCTCAAATTGGTTTTCTTGGGAAAATCTTATTGGTTCTCCTACCGTCCCTACCACTTCTACCCTTTCTCTCTTGGTAAGCACGAAAGCGAATAAATTTAATTGTTCTTATCAATTTTTTATCAGTAACCAATTTACCATCACGTCGGTCATCGGTGACCGACACAAAATTTTACCGTCATATCAACGATACCACCTGAGGATTAATGCTAGCTAGTAACATTAGAATAATATCCACAAGTAGTCCACCATTCAGGGTCCTCTATACAGCTAATCCTCGATGAATGTTCGACGGCTTCACACAAGGAGATAGAGCTTGGCATTCCGAAGCAAATGATATCTGTTTCAGCCGCATGTGGCTATTACTTCATGAAATATTTAATGTTCATTGCCGAGGAGCCTTCGGACAATGATCCAGGATTTACTGTATTTTCTACAAATCAGTCTTTAGCCCGTAATTTTTTTATCGAACTCGATGTTTTTTTTCTTAAACTGTTCGCAATTAAATTCTTCATCGACCTGCCCAGTCCGAATTTTCGATTTCATTGCTTATTCGTTTATAAAATTGCTGGGAAGAATCAGTCTGGCAAATCTATCAGTTCATCCATAAAGATTCTTTTTCACCCTGAATAGTCTTCTATCCCTAACGAGGCCCGACTCTAGGCCGACCGAAGTGCATAACCCGCGAGATAATGAGGGACTGGGTTGGGGGTGGCGGGCCAGCGACGAAAGAGAAACCGAGAGGGCAATAGATAGAAACGAGAGGCTGCCGCGTCGTTGGGGGCACCTGCGGTTTGTCGGTACGTTACTGTGGCGCACGATGCGGTGCCGAGCCGTCAAGTTCATATTGCTGGTTTCCTGTCATTAACGTGCCGCGCACCGAGCCTTCGTCCCCGTGTTAGACCGTTCTCTGCACACGGCGTTACGTGTGCCAGCCGAAATATCGAATCTCCCGTGACGCGCGTGATTCCTCAACTGTTCGCGAATCTGCCGTTTCATTTAAAAGATTTAATGGATTCCTCAACCTTTAGATATCCTATACGCACTATACCAAATGACTAGTATACCTAAACTTTACCGATGTGTGAAGGAGCAATGGTAGGACGTGGCCAGTCAATCTTGTTTGGTTTATATGAATTAGGAGTTGAATCGTCCAGGTAGCCAGATGGTCAAACGTGGACTTACAAGGGAAGGCAACGGAAGTGTCCTCCTCCGATTTTGATGAAACTTCGTATGTCTGTTAAGCCGTCAAAAATAAGGGATACGTATTTTTTTTTATCGGCTGAGACGCGATTTTATGGGGCGAAACAACCCCTCGAAGTTTCGACCCGAAAATACTATCTCGATAACCAAAGGAGATACATGAAAACTTATAATGGACGAGGTTTGCGGGTTTTTATGTAGAATAATATGCTGCTAACAAATTGTCCAAAATATTATTTGATTATAACAAAACAATTTTGGGGTTGAAACTTCGAGAGGTGGTTTCACCCCTTAAAGTCGCGTCTCAGTCGATAAAAAAAATACGTATTCCTTATTTTTGACGGCTTAACAGACGTACGAAGTTTTATCAAAATTTGAGGGTACACTTGTAGGGTTTTGCACACTGTATGTATGAGGTATCCTACTTGGTATTGGTGAATTTGTGGAGAATCGATGATTCTGTAATGATTGCATGGTATAATGGGGTCTATTGAGGTTTGTAGAGGCTATTTCCAGTTTTTTAGACGAGGGAAGACTATGGGGTGATTAAAATCTCAAGGAAGTCTGAATGATGAAAAGATGAAGTCTATTTCTGCTTACGATGGTAAATCTCGCAAAGGCAGTCCATCAGGATCGATCGACGTGAAACCAGGCGAGCTATATTTTACAATATTAACTGTCCAAATTTAGCGACCACAGGGAGGAACTGAGCAATGCTTAATTCAGTGTAATAATCAGAAGTATAAATTAAATTGGGTACATTAAATTTTATTGCCCTCAATGACCTGCTTTTCTTCTACTTTTACTCAGTCCTTTAATATGTTCATTTGATATCTCTAAATTTTCTATAGTTTCCATAACGGTACTGCGAGTAAATTAACAGAGACTCGAATAAATTTACGCCCTATGAATACGAGCAGGGCGAAGAGGTTAGAAAACAAAAATCACGTGCTCGCTGGAGGACACGCTCTATTCCCGGACGAATTTATCCGGAAGTCGTGGAATTAGCCAACCTGTCGCGCTTTGACGTTGGGAAACTGGATTGAATCTGGAACGCTTATCAGGGACTTCCACTATTCCATGATCCAAAGATTCTAGCAATTAGTGGTAGCGGATTCCGTGCGAGGGAGTGAAAGTGAGATGGGAAACAGAGAGGCCGCGGGAGCGAGAGTGAGACGCGAGATATAAATGTCGTCCTCACGTTGGCAAGGTGACAAATCGGAGTTACCAGGATTCCAAAACGCGCCACCTGTTTTCCTGTAATGCGAGTTTCAGATTTGCTCGAATTAAGCTAGCTCACGTTGAACACCATTCTTTTTTTTTTTTTTTTGTAAAATAATCCATTTTTGGACTGCACATTAAATTTTCGCATGTCAAACTGCTGCCGTTTATTTTTACTTACATTAATTTTCAGCAGTATTCCGAATGATAAAGTATTGTTCGCTTTCCGATATAATTATAGTAGAAGGGAACACTAAATCATCGATGAGTGCTCGAAGGCCCTCGACACTGACAAGGAGTGTATTTTAGGTGTCCGCCTCCGATTGCTTTGGTTTTCGGATATGTTTTAGAGGACCGAAAAATAAGAGATACGTATTTTTTTATAGCGGCCCGTTTTCATATTTAGGGGGTGAAACCACCCCTCAAAGTTTCGACCCGGAATGTTGGAATCCACCGATAATATGCGCTCTACGACGGAGCTCTACAAGCATGAATACAGCCGTTCCCTTAGCCGGGACTTTTATTGCATCCACTTGAAGAAGGGACCCAGGGTTGTTACGAACCAACGCAGTTAGTCGAGTCCGGACAGAGCCGCCAAGACCTAATAGACACTCTTAGCTTTTTCAAATTACAGACAGTTTTTAACACTTCATACTAGATTACGTGTATTATCATTATTAATAAAGTATATTTTAAACACCTTATTCCAACACGGAAGTACTATCTCGAAAACCAGAGGAGATACATGAAAACTTCTAATGGACGAGGTCTGCGGTTTTTTATGTAGAATAATATGGTGCTAACAAATTGTCGAAAATATAATTTGTTTATAACAACAAAATTTCGGATAGAAATTTCGAGTGGTGGTTTCACCCCTTCAAGTCGCGTCTCAGCCGATAAAAAAAATACGTGTCCTTTATTTTTGACTGCTTAACAGACATACGAAGTTTCATCAAAATCGGAGGGGGACACTTCCGTGCCTTCCCTCGTGAGATATACACGTAGTTTCGTCCAAAAAGGTTCTCAAAATGATATTTTTTTGTTATAAACAAATTGTATTTTTGACAATTTGTTAACACCAGTTTATTGTACATAAAAACCCATGAAAGCCACCAATTGAAAGTTTTCATGTATCTCCTCTGGTTTTCGAGATAGTACTTCCGGGTCGAAACTTTGAGGGGTGGTTTCACCCCCTAAATATGAAAACGGGCCGCTATAAAAAAATACGTATCTCTTATTTTTCGGTCCTCTAAAACATATCCGAAAACCAAAGCAATCGGAGGCGGACACCTAAAATACACTTGTGAGTGTTCAGACGTCATCCCCACCACTGTAAAACTAGTCAAGCGCCCAGTGGTGGGGATAACGTCTGAACATTTTAGTAGTGTCGAGGAACCTTCAAACACTTCTGTGATATCCTCCAGTATTGGATGGACACCTTCCAAATTGGACTTTCTCGAAAAACGACACGTCACACGGAAAAATCTTCATCTACATTTTCCCTCTGTTTTTCTACACAGAATCACTTTCCACCCCGCTATTCTACGAATAACACTCCGCATTATGTTTTCAATAATACCTGCCGGGAACTGTAGAACCTAGAATTCAACCGCTCTGGAAATACCTAATGCTTTTGAAGATTGTCATTTTTCACCTGTATCTATTCTTCGACCCAAAAACGGCCAGGTCAACCGCGTATCTGCAATCTCGAATGGCTCGACGAGTCTGGCGTGTGTTCTTCGCCAAATGGAATTTGCTCATGCAGATGGACCGCGACCTTGCCTTATAATTTTCTTCACGTCTGTAGTCCCCTGGATTACATTATTATCGATAGTTTCCCAGAAACGAAAGTAAAAGTTAAGTATTAATACCAGCAATGTGGTACTTTAATTTGACTCAAAGAAAACCGAATAATATTCTTCTTTGTTGAATCGATTTTCAAATCGTCAACACGAGTCTGACTCGATGTTATAGGGCAAGGGGTTAAAGAGCGAAAGTAAGGATCCTCCTTTCGGTTTTTATTATCGATAGTTTCCCAGAAACGAAATTAAAAGTTAAGTATTAATACCAACAATGTGGTACTTCAATTCGACTCAAAGAAAACCGAATAATATTCTTCTTTGTTGAATCGATTTTCAAATCGTCAACACGAGTCTGACTCGATGTTATAGGGCAAGGGGTTAAAGAGCGAAAGAGTAAGGATTCTCTTTTCTGTTTTCCTTCTGTTCCTCGCCTGTGCTCGCACGAATCCGTAATATGACGTGGCTGCAAAAGCGACCGGGTCCAACGCTTTCATCTTTTCATCGGGCACCGCTGTGCACGCGCATCCTGGGAATCTTGGAAAGATTATTAAGACGTGTATGGGACCAGAGCGAAGTAACCTCTAAGTCTACTTAATGCTAGAGTTTTCCGGCTGGCATTTAATTATTCCACGATGTGATACTCGCTTAGTCAAACGCGGACTCCGGCTATATTGCGCCGCTGGAGGGGGCGGCATGTTTGGTGTACGGTTGGGGGAGGGGATCACTTTTCATTTATCTGGGACGGAGCGTCCCGCGGCAGTTTTTGTCCTTGCTTCACCCTCGAACGAATTATTAACCTTTTCCTCCTAGACTATTCTCTGTTTTAGGTTGACACGTCAAGTTCCGCTGTTGGTTATCGGTGACAGTCATCGAGGATTTACTGTATTTTCTTCAAATCAATCTATAGATCGTAATTTTTTAGGAAACTTGATGCTCTTTTTTTTAAACTCTTTGTAATGCAATTCTTTATCGATCTATTCAGTTTAAATGTTCAATTTCGTTGTTTATTTGTTTGTTTGTATTTAGGGAAATGTTCAGATTTTTAAGATGATCAATATCTGGGGGTTGTTTGGTTGCTGATTACGAATTTAATGTCAGATTTTTGGAATTGAAAATAGCAAAAGAGAAATTTGAGAAAATGTGCTTATTTGGAAGAAATTTTGTGTGTATAGATTCTCGGGGACACTGATAATGTCTATACATTTATAGCTAGAGTTCTTTTAGCTTGCCCATCTTTTGGAACCTATTGACGTTCAACGAAATGAATTGAAATCGGTGTCAAGAGAGAATGAATGCAATATTCTTCGTACCATAGATCGAACTGATATCTACTAATTTCTGCATTGAGCTCAACGAAATTTCGTATTCGTCGCCTTATATCCCGGGCCGGGCTTTAAACGCTTTGAAACGATTATTCTCCTAGCAAAGGGGGATCCGCTTTGCACGGTCCCTATTCAAACTTCGACAGAAATTCTTCCAAAGACGTCGTTCACAATGGCATAAAATATTTTCCCTTCAATAAATCCGATGCGTTCCTGCAGCGACGAGGGAAACACGACATGCGCAACAAGCCCCCCCCCCCCATCGTATGTGGACCTACCTTCCGCCCATAGTTACCAAGGGACTCGAGTCGTGGGCTAGTGAGTGTTCGATACTGCTTGAAATCGGCTGACAATGGAAATTTATCTCTCTGGGAACTGAATCAGAAAATCTGAAATCAATAATTTGTTTATCTTCTTATAAGATTCATCAGATGTTACACAAAGTAAGAGAAGCTTTTAAATGTACTGTGTTTTAATTATTCTTATTTTCTGGTTTTACACGTGGTTTTAGATTGACCCACGAGAATGTGAATTAACGAAAAATTAATTTTTTGTGAATATCGAGGATGTTTCATCTAATGTGAGCACCTTTAGTATTTTACTTATTTTTGACTTGCAGAAAATTTATTTTAATAAATGTTCGAAGTGATGTCCGTCAGCTTGGATACATTTTTGCATTAATCCCTCTGTCGTAGTTATTTTACTATTTAAATTTACGCTCATACATTTGTGGATTTTTCGTACTCAAGGTCACATGAAGGTCACACTACTATAAGTCATTGAATTGGTTTTGATCTCAACTACGCCACGCTGATAAAAATATATAGTTCTATTTAAAAAAAATATCGATGACCTTGAAGTGTCGAAAAAATATTACCTTGGGAAAAATTCTTGCTTATCATAGTATTTGCTCCTTCTAATCACATAATACTTTCTCCTCACATTTTTTCGTATCTTTAAAAACAAGTGAGACATTAAAGGTGCTGACGTTAGGTGGGACACCCGGTATAAAAGAACAATTTTGCAACAGTCTGTGGTCGGACTCGAAACCATCACTAGTCAGAGCCTCCCCGAATCCTACCGAACATTTTATCCGTGAATACTCGCATAGGGAGTATGTAAATAAGTCGACTGAGATATTCATGTTTCGCCCGATGCGTCTACATTCCTTGCGCCGCCCGGCTCAAACGGGACCCACGGGTTTCTGGGCGCGTTCTAACTCACACGAACGATAAGTATGTTTATGCCCCCTGACTGCCCCCCCCACCCCCCCACCGAACTTACGCATTCTGGAAAAAAGTAGGATTTCGAGGGAAGAGTATTTTTTTTTAATGGATGTGATCGAATAAATATTCGGTTACATTCTGGTCTGTGATGTTGAAGATCTCGAAGAAGTGGAGATTCTAGAGTAGTGAGTCCCCAGGTTTCAGTTCTAATCATCATTCATGAATTACAGAATTCCCTCTCTATAAGCGCGTAGATGGTAGATTAGTTTGTTTCCTAAGAATATTGTAATTCGAATCAATTATGAATTACAGTATTTCCTCTCTATAAGCACGCTTCATATTCCTGGTTCCCTCTCTACTCTCTGTATAAACACGATTCCAGTCCAGACTAGTGTTACTATAACGAGGGCCTACTATATTCACCATGTAAACCTTAAATGGTCTTATACGAGAGAAAAAATCTTCAAATGCACGTGAGTCCATTGTACAGTAAATCCTCGATAAGTGTTCGAAGGCTCCTCGGCATTGACAAGGAGAGTTCCCCAGGTGTAATACTGATTTTTTTTTTAGAATCCAGAAGCCAATGATATTTGTTATGAAATATTTAATGTTCAGTGGCCTTCGAACACTCATCGAGGATTTACTGTAATATGATTGAGTAACCTGAATCAACGTCATTACTTAGTGGTCTACGTTGATATTTCTCCACAACCAAGATAGGAAAAGAGAGAGGTCGTCGGTCCGAAGCGCATGAAAATCGATCGAATCGTGGTTCCCCCAAAAGTGACCCACTATATTTAAGGCTGTGGACGTCGAGGTGAAACCCCCCAGCGTTAAACGTTCGAGCTCCCCGATTCGATCCCCGAAACATGTCCCGGTTTTCCCGCCTTTCCACCGATATCCTTTCGCCTTCGTACGGTTTTATTCGTCGTGAAATCGTTCGACCGTATAAAGAGAACGGTTCCACACGGCTCTCCGGGTGCGACGAACGGCGACGAAAAGAACGACGTCGGTGCTAAGGGCTTTCGCCTGTTTCTCCGCTGTCACATTACTTTGACAGTCCGCGGGCGGGCGGAGTGTCACTGCAGACACCATGGCTCACGAAAATCCCTCTGTTTTTTTTTTTTTTTGCCGTTTCACGTGTTTATAGTCTGACGAGTTTGTCCCGTGCTGTTCTGGGAAGAAGCTGCTCGGATGGAAATATTCTCAGTGGAAAAGAATTTGACGAATTTTGTTGTTGTTTATTTTTCAGAATATTATAACATGCACGTTGAATCGATGATTTTTGACAAGCTTGATAGGAATTTAGTGGTGATTTTTTGGGAGCAGTGTACCTCGGATTAGTGTATACACTTTACCCCGGATTAGTGCACACAACGAAGAATTTAATCGCACATTGCAAAATCAATTGGGTTATTCCACTCTATAGACGTATTTATACGTCACCGGCTGAGCTTTATTCGTCCCACGCAGCCTTATGAATAATGAAACAGTCGATAAAGGATACCACTACTGTGTAGTTCCTTCAGTAAAATCGCTTCGTCTCGTTTCCGTGACGCACTCGAGCGATATCGCACCTCCGGCACGTCATCCGACGTGTTACCCGAGAGAAATTTCTGAATAAATGATCTGTTAGACTTCGGAGGAGGATGGGTTACGAATTTTCAATTATCTTTTGTGTGCCTTCGAGATATTCGGACGTTGCACACTCGATGTTCATGCTTTTATGTGGATACCGGGTAGATTAATTAAAAAGATTGAAAGTTACCATTTTGGTGTTCAGTGAACATTACTTTGAGTTTTAATTCTTTAATGAAATGTAGCCATGTGTCTTGTCTAACGAGTGGAATTATCTAGTAGTGTTCGATTTGGTTTGACACTGTTCGATTTGGTTTGACAAGGTTCGACTTCGTTTGACAATGTCCGATTTCGTTTGAAAGGTTCGATTTCGTTTGAAAATGTTCGATGGGGTTTTAAAGTGTTCGATTTGGTTTGAAAGTGTTCAATAGGGTTTGAAAGTGTTCGATGGGGTTTGAAAGTGTTTGAGCTTGCATGTCAAAATTCCTGTTAAAGTTAAATTGACTGAATTTTTGAGATAAAATTGAAGAAAGTAGTACTTTTCAGAGTACATGAATTACACACGTTCAATAGAGGGAAATACGTCGATTTTATGTAAAAATAGAATCCAAAAATCTTCCTCAATAGGGATGCGAGTTTTCGAAACTCGGTGACCCTGTTATACCAAAAAATTTCTCTCCGTCAGGTTTCCAATCTTCCGCGACGAGGGTTCGAGCACACTCGTGGAAGTTTTTCAAATGTTGGGGGAGGGGTGGCAGCATTGAAGTCCCTCACACCCGACAAAAATCCATTTCCATTCGTCCCGTATTATCGAGAGGACTTAAATGGAACAACAGACGAATGCTCCGCGGATCGTTCCGCGTTCACGATGTCGTAATGGAACGGCGGTGTTTCGCCGCTTTATAGAAAGTAAACGGTCACATTTTCCGGCGGTGGTGGCGCACCAATGACGACGGAACCACGGAACACGCACGGGAGTGGGACAGAACGACGCCGATGCTAAGGGCTTTCGCCTGTTCCTTGGCTGTCACATTATCCTGGCAGCTCGGTGTAACGTGCCACCGCGAATCTACCGTCGACTGATAATCCGGCCCCGTGTCCTTTTTCCCCTTCGACATGTGTTCGCAGGTTCGTACGGAGATCATTAATGAGAGAACTATTTAAAAAAGGTGCTAACAAGTGATCCACTACTCTTTCTTAAACTCGGGTAAGATCCGAAATTTCATTTTGAAATTCGTACTTCTTGAAAGTGAAATACAGTAAAACTTTGATTAACACCCGAAAATTGGGAGTGAATCCTGGGTATTTAGGAAACAGAGGAATCGATTCTAAATATAGAATTAACGCCGAACTTAGACGGCGAGTGATAAAGAAAGTCGACTGAGTTTTACATGCCTGCGAGTCAGGTGAGACAACACTAATGCAATAATGAACATTTTTGTTCAATAAAACTTTACTAACGTATTTGCGAGATTTTTCTGATTAAAATGATACCAAACACAGTATAGTTTGGATCATATTTACTTATTGATCATTTATGGCACTTGATCAATACAGTAAATCCTGGATGAGTGTTCTTCGGTGTAACGCTGACTTTTTAATGAGATTTGGCACAGTGAGAATGCTTGGAATTCTGAAGTTTCATTAGTTTATGCAATATTTCATGTTCAGTGCATAGAAGCCTTCGAACATTCATTGGGGATTTACTGTATCAGTAAGTGAATATAATTCAAAATATATCGTGCTTGGTCTTGTTTTAATCAGAAAAATCTCACAAATACGTTAGTGAAAATTTAATTGCAAAAAGAAATAAAAAACTTTCGTCGTTCCACTCCCTCTCCAGTGGTGAGGATGAACACGGGGTACGTCACTGTAGATCGTTGCGGCTACTAATCTAATTTTTACTGTAGTCCTAAAAGATAAAAATTAATCTGTAGAATTCAGCGAGGCATCGATCTACTTCAACAGTTTTTCCATTTCAATTCGAAACGAAGCTATATCGATGGGTATATATTTCTCTGGTATTTGAACTGTTCAACAATCGTAACGAAGATATCATATACGATCTTAGTGGAATATTGCTGGTAATCGCGAAATTTAATCTCGTGCCTCGTCCATTATTCCTCGAAGGTGAAATTAGCGGTTCTGTATTTGCACGTGCGGAGAACCCGTTCGGAAGGTTGTCTGGTTGTGGGCAGGATGTGATTATGGTGTTGGCGGCCTGATGCCTGGCCAGTCAGTGTTGCGCACCGTGTTTCGAAAGCTT
This sequence comes from Dufourea novaeangliae, assembly GCF_001272555.1. NCBI lineage: Eukaryota > Metazoa > Arthropoda > Insecta > Hymenoptera > Halictidae > Dufourea > Dufourea novaeangliae. Next base: position 965,802 of record NW_015373947.1, on the reverse strand, counting down.
CACCTGTGTGTGTGTCCACAATGATCCGACTTTCCTGTTTCCTTCGCAATTCCTCCGCAATTCCTCCACAATAGAGTATATCGATCCTCCCCGAATGGGACAGAGCGAAGTCTCGTTACCTCGGAACTGTGTGCACGAAATTTCATCGGCTTATATGTTACGCGAAATTCTATTTTTCCCCCGGAAATAATTGCGGTTTGCTGTAATGGAAGTCGGCCTAGTAAACGTGATATTTTTCCACGAAATTTTATACACCACACGGTAATCCGATGCTTTGCTGGAAATTTTCAAGGAACCGCTACGAGAGCTGGCGCGCACCAGGATTTTGTTACTCCAGTAAAGCAAACATTTTTTAATTATTTTCACTGAAAATTTTTATTATTCACGAAAGAGATATACTGGGAACGAACGAAGTTGAATTTTCGAGCTTACTGGCAAACTTTCCACCCCAGGTTGAAGTTCTTGAAACGGGGACGCTGGTACCAATTTGAGACAAGCAGGTCCCAAATTGCAGCTTCGTGGGTTAGGACACGCGTCGTTTTCAAAATGGAAAACTCCGTCTTGGTAATATAGGTTCATTTGGCCCTCTGAAAATCTAAGTTGTCCAGGTGGACAATGTTTGCTCCCGTGGGAAGTCGTCTCTGTAATAAAAGGTTTTTCATAGTTTTTGCAATTTAAACAGAGAGAATAGTTCCTTGGACCTACACGGCTTCAGAATCTAATTTATATCGAAGGTCAACATTTTTTTCCAACCTAAGATTTTATCAACGGGTCAGTATGCCCGTTCAAGGTCAGGCCAAGTGGCTACTCCCACCATTACGTCACTATATCTGCCATCTTGCGTTGACAATCACCAATTACGATTCCCTGCACGCCAATGGAAGATGACAGTAACTACCAAGAAAAAGTAAGCTAGCAAAAATAAAGATAAAAAGATATTGTTGTGGGGATAGAAGCCTCCAGTTCTCAGTTAATTGTTGTTCAGATATACAGGATGCGTCAATAAAAACTAATATCTAAAAGAACTCGTTACCTATTGAGATTGGGTCAAAAAATTGATTTTTTTTTATATTTTCTCTTCTTTTGAGGTAGCAAGGTGACTATGAGTTTTTCTAATAGAAGGACGAATTCAACAACCTATAGCATGATGGTTTAAAAAAAAAGAATGCAGTGGCATTGGAAAAACTCAAGGTCATCTTGATATGAAAAAAAAAAAGAATATATAATGAAAGCAAATTGTATCCATCCGATGCGTACCTTAAAATGCTATACAATTCATTAAAACGTTTTTTGATACAACAAATAGGTAATGAGTTATGTTAGATAGTATTTCTTATTGACTCACCCTGTATTTAATAACAGATTTGACAGTGGTAGCTAAATAAATGCGAAGACAGAACGTACAGACTTGAGAAGGTTGTAACATTTATAAAGCCAAGTTTGTTTGCCGTGGAACTGCAAAGAGCACACGCCTACGTGCAGTCTTATTTCGTAATATACACGCTTACCAACCATGAGAAATTAGTGCTGCTCGAGAGGCTCGCGAATATGTTGCAGAAGCGATGTTTGGATTGAACTTTGATTAACGAGTTTCGCATATTTACTTGGGGCAAACTTTGCAGGTATGCTATGCAATCTGGTCGCGCAAAATATGTTCTGGATGATATTTAAGCGTGGGCCTTTTCCCTTTCCGTTGGGACAAATCCGTATTTTATTTTAATATTTGCTTTAGACCAGTGATCTCTATGTACCAACTAGATGCCGTGTTAAACTCGTGTTCCGAATTGTAAACCCCGACTTTCATTTCGTATAGATGCTGTTTCTTACTTTTCGGCGGGAAATTTGAATTAGTAATAAAGGGAAATGTACCTACCGAACGATTACATGTACGAAATATGTAATATAAATATGAAAACAATTTTATTCCTTAGTAATAAAGGTACGTGTACAATAAAATATAAAATTGCATCACATACAAAAGTTATATATATATAAATAAATTTATAAACAATTTTGTAAGTTCTCTGATACAACTGTTAGTATCACTTTCTAGTATACATTTTGAAATTTTGTAACAGCACATTCTCTCACCTGTTACATTTACCCTTTCGTCTCGGTAGGGCCAAAAAAATGAATCCCGCCATTTTGTCCGCGGAATGGAGCCTTCGCTGCAGATTCAAAACTCGCAATTTCTTGACATTGAAAGGTTCTACGGGCTGGTAGCTCGCTCTGTCAGAACTCACGTAATTTCCTTCCCTACCTTTGATTTAAATTATTTCTCCCTTTGCCTTCGCATCTACGCGTCCCGCCATCTTTTACTACCCTTCGCCTAAGGCTTTTATTATTCTTTCTACTTTCTTCCAACCGGCTGAAATGTCTAGATGGATCGCCCCCTCTTCCCCTGCATTTGCTTAGGATCCATGCTTTTTTCCCTCTGACTGTCACGAAGAGAGATTCCTTCGTTTTTGTTAGAGGGAAGAAAATCATTTTCTTGGGTGTCCTCAGAGAGCAGATGGGTGAGTTAGCTTTAAATGTCAGTGAAGGTTTATTTTGCGTTCATTTTCTGAATTTATTTCCCTTTTTTCTTTACAAATGGTGATCATCGAATTGAGTAAAAAATAATTAAAATGTAGTTTTTAACAGAAGTTAAACTTTAAGGGTTGTAAAAATTCATGGAGCGTCCTTTCTCTTTCGAATGGATTCTGGGCGTTCCATTTTAAATACCATTATGTCATAGGGCATTGAATTCGTCCTTCCATCGACAACAACGTGGTATTAAAAGAAATGCATTTACCTTGAAAAAATACAAGGTTACCTTTATATCTAAAAAAGAATAAAATATCAAAAAATCAAATAGTATCCATCCGATGGGGCATTTAAAATACTACATAATTCGTTAAAACGTTTTCTGATACAAGCAGTTAGAAAACCCTTTTGATAGGTAATGAGTTTTAAATAGTAGGTTTTATTGACTCACCCTATATATAGATGTCGATCTGCCAAGGATTCATCAGACTTCGATTCTCCCCATTTTACGAGACGTCCCACGATAAATTTGCTTCTCACCGGATATCATCCAGCGTTCTCAAAGCGACAGCGAGATTGGCTTTTCCTTCCGCCTCTCTCTTTCTCACTTACGGTGAACACGTTTTTGCATTCTCCGCGGCCGCACTTGCCGATAATCCACCATCTCCATAGATACGGCAATAAAGAGGCGGCAGTAAATCCCGTGACGCCTATTCGACACGCGTATCTTGGCCGATTTGGAATTGCGCGCCACCGCCTATCTTGGCAACTGTCGCGCGATACCCCTATGAAGCTCTCTCGCCTTTATAGGCTTCTGTGTATTCTTCCTTGTGAAAGAAGCGCGTCGTAAAATTCATTCCTTGCCATGAATCTCGATCTCATCTGGACACAGACGATCTTACGGTTGGCTTGGCGGGAAATTCGAATTTAGCCTCTGCGGACCGTTATCCGATCTGTGATAAGACGATAGATATGGAGTGCATCATAAAAGATGACTGGATTCCTATTCCTTACGTATGTTTTTTAAACATTTGTCTTGTTTGAAAAGCAGTACAGCATAATTACGGTAATATTCGAACGTTCTCTGTTATCCGAACACTTATGTATGTCTCCGTATTAGTTCGGGTATGGGAGGCTCTATTGCACTCCTATACATAGCTGTAGTCCCCCTGCGTTCATCCATTCAATAATTACTAATCCAGTAGAAGATGAAGAAGCTATCAAAGTGACTGGCTGAAATTGACCTTGCAGGCAAAAATTTACGCGACGGTAGCTCGTCGAATTCCTAGACAGAGAACGGATACTTAGGTGTGCCTTGACCTCAACCTTGAAGCCGAGGAATGCAACCAGAGATTCACCCCACCGTAACGTTTCTGCTCGGTGTGCAACGTTGCACAGCCGTCTGGTAGTTGGTCATTGCCCCCTATTTCATTCCCTCTCTCTCACTCGTTCGCCTCCCACCCTGGCTTGCTACCTTTTACTGGTCCCCTTCCTTTCTATTTTAAATCCCACGTTCTTCATACCCGTAGCGCCTCACTGTCACTCCCCTGCGTTCCAAAGGTATTCCCCCGCCAGGCTGCTCGCATTGGCTGTACTTCATTGAAGTTATATTCTTGAACTTCTGCGCCGAAGACACGCCTGAGCAACTTATTTTACGGTTTATCGTCTTCCCGTTGAATTCTCTTCGTGAATTCTCTACTTCAAATCGAAATGTCGAATCGTCCATTAACTTTCACGAAATTCGGAATCGTAAAAAATGCCCGAGTCAATAGTGACTCATGGCAAGGTTTTACTGGCGTTTGGAGATTCTGTTTACGAGTAATCTATGACCCAATCGAAGGAACCCCAGGGTTATTGTCAGAGACATTTTATGCAACTGGATATAAATTTCTTCTGTTGGATAAATTCCCCACGCATCGCTTCGTGACCGGTGGCACTGAATTCTTTTAGCATGGCGTCTGAACGTTTGTACTTTTCGGGAACTTTAAAGGAGGTCTGACCGACAATTGCTATGATAAACGCCGGCCGATCGAACAGCATGCAACGTGTTCTCGCCCGACAGATATCGCCGAACTTTTCGCATAGCCCCCCCCCCCCTGTTATCGCGTCCCTTTGTCGGGAATCGCCAGTCTGGACTCGGCCGACGTTACGGCACTCGGAATACGAACTGCTTTATTTTCAGCGGTTTCTTATCGTTATACGCTTTTATCTGGGGACCTGTTCTTTAAAAAATTGTGTCGGAATTTATCAATTACGTGAACTGTGTGTTATCCCTTTGCGCTCTAACTACCAGTTTTCCTGACAACACGTTATCTTCTTTTGTTTTACCTAAAATTCCCCGGAGTAGACCACCTACAGGCGCCAAAGATATATGGAGCGCAAAGGGTTAATTAAGTGACCAGTCATGATTTAAATTTCTTGTGCCACGTGACAAAGAAACTGTTGAAAGATAAAATCCTTGTGCGTAAGGACGGCCTCGGGACAGAACGTCTGCTTCCATTCGAAGTTCGATCATGAAGAAACGCGACACAAGAAACGAACCGGCTGCCCTTGTCTTCGCTTTCAGGTGACTGCCTGGCCGTTTCTGTACGGAATGCTGACCGAAATCAATTTAATTTCACGGTTTGTGTCAGTAGTGGTACTTGCGGCCTTTCAATTTTTTTTTTTTTTTGATGATAGAGGCATTCTCTGTCTGGATTCGAAAAAATAAACAGGGACAATGGAAGCAAATCAGTAAGAACATAAATTAAATGTTTCTTGGGTGGTATTTCGAACTATGTGGCCGTCCGTTGTGATTTTCCAGTAACAGGAAGGATCTTGGTCCACCAGGTCAATCGTTAATTGGTCAATTTCGTCGATTGACGAGCCACAAAAATTGCATGCGAATTGGCCCCTGTACTGGTTCTCCCGAATTTTCGAAGTTATCACGCGCACACACCGACTCGTGGATTTCCCATCTCTTGGCCGCCTCGAGGATTCAACAGGTTGCAGCCACTGCCACGAGACGAAAAAAAGACTTGTCGTCCTTCCTTCGATTTTCTTCCTCCCTTTCCTTTCTTCGTTAGCTTTTTATTTGCCTTTTCTCGTTTCAATTAAACGTCCCCCGACACTCTGCTTCGCGGTGCGTAATTCTTTTCTATCCTACCGACGCAGAACCGCCTCCTTTCCTCGCTAAAGGAAGCCGTTACCTGTTTGTGAATTAATACAACGGACATTGTATTCGCAACTCTGATCGGCTTAGAGCTTCTTTGACTCGTGGCATTTAATTTTCCTCTACCTGCAACTGGATTCTTCTAGAGCGCAATATAGATCTGCCGTTAGGTTTTTTATTGTGGTCATCGAAAAGATCCCTTTCGCGCTAGTTTCTAGACTGCCATCAGTTGCAAGATATTTACATTACTCAAATAGTTAGTAAACATTACGATATTCATGGCAGGGGTAGGTAGGTAGCTACACCGACGAGGTCACCAGTGGTTGCAAGCTGAAATGATTGTATACCCTTAATAGCTAATCTTGGTTCCAAAGAGAATATGAACTACGGGGTACTAACGGATTTTCCAAGCATACACTAGTTGGACTATTCACCGTTCATGGAAGAGGAACTCAGAAAACAAAAAAGAACTAGTGAAATTGGTGTATAATTGACAGTCAAAGAGCCAATCTTATCTATCAGTCCAAGCATTTTAGGGTGTCAGTCCATCCATTGTGTAGGGTATTGGTTGTCCAGCATACATTAGCTGGACTGTTCGGAATTCATAGAAGAATAATTTAAAAAGTTGAAGGGAACTAGTAAAATAGGTGCCAGTTAAAGAGCTAACCTTATTTATCAGTCCAGGCATTTTAGGGTATCAGTCAACTCATTTTAGGGAATTGGTTATCCAACGTACACTAGCTGGACTGTTCGGAATTCATAGAAGAATAACTTAAAAAGTTGAAGGGAACTAGTAAAATAGGTGCCAGTTAAAGAGCTAACCTTATTTATCAGTCCAGGCATTTTAGGGTATCAGTCAACTCATTTTAGGGAATTGGTTATCCAACGTACACTAGCTGGACTGTTCGGAATTCATAGAAGAATAACTTAAAAAGTTGAAGGGAACTAGTAAAATAGGTGCCAGTTAAAGAGCTAACCTTATTTATCAGTCCAGGCATTTTAGGGTATCAGTCAACTCATTTTAGGGAATTGGTTATCCAACGTACACTAGCTGGACTGTTCGGAATTCATAGAAGAATAACTTAAAAAGTTGAAGGGAACTAGTAAAATAGGTGCCAGTTAAAGAGCTAACCTTATTTATCAGTCCAGGCATTTTAGGGTATCAGTCAACTCATTTTAGGGAATTGGTTATCCAACGTACACTAGCTGGACTGTTCGGAATTCATAGAAGAATAACTTAAAAAGTTGAAGGGAACTAGTAAAATAGGTGCCAGTTAAAGAGCTAACCTTATGTATCAGTCCAGGCATTTTAGGGTATCAGTCAACTCATTTTAGGAAATTGGTTATCCAACGTCCACTAGCTGGACTGTTCGGAATTCATAGAAGAATAATTTAAAAAGTTGAAGGGAACTAGTAAAATAGGTGCCAGTTAAAGAGGTAACCTTATTTATCAGTCCAGGCATTTTAGGGAATTGGTTATCCAACATACACTAGCTGGACTGTTCAGCATTTACACTAACTCAGAAAGTGAAAGGGATCTAGTGAAATAGGTGTTCCAGGGTCAGTCAGAGCGCCAGTCATATCTATATGTCCAGGTATTTTAGGGTATCAGTTGTTTAGTCCATAATCCAGAATGTGTAATCGCCATAACAATACCGTTACCCAGTAGTGGACGCTAGAAGGGACTTACCGCATCAGAAAGTTCAAACGACCGAGGTTATCCCACATCGAAACAGTCGCCAAAGTCGCAGATACGACAGCTGAATCTCAAGGATGCGCGCATCGTGGGTATGCAAATTCGATCGCGTTACCATTTCGCCCCGCTCTAGGGCCGTCGGGCGAAACAAATGTTGCGGTGGTTACGCGTTTCCGTTCGGCTATACGTGACCGGTTTATTGCCGCGTTACGACATTTATTTTATCGTCCTGTCACGTGTGCTCGAAACCGTCGAACGTGAGCAACCGGCGCGAACTTGAAACGCTTCAAGGAAACGTTCTCTCTTTTATGGTACCGCTGAAGGTTATTGCGACGGACATGAAGGGACTCTGGGGATGATGTGCTGCTAGGGTTAAGCTGTTCCTATGCTATACTTTTGGCGATGCCTGGGTCTAATTTCACCTGAGATCTCGAGACCTTCGTCTAATTCGTGAGCTCATGATAGCTGATTCTGTCCTGTTGCTTATTCTGGGCTCTATGAAGAGACAGACCCTTTGCATAGGCGTCTTTATTGACACAGGCGAAGCTGGTTAACCTATCCTCCTACTGCTATTTAATCTATTGGTGAGAATAGCCATGGTGTCCACAATTGTTGGACACAAGACAGTACCTTTGCATGGGGATCTTCATTGACCCCAGGCAATACTGATTAAGCTATCCTACTAACAATTCTGACCTACAGCAAACTTCTTTATAGATCAGAATACCCCTGGGACATTGATCAGGACATTGATCCCCCTTCCTGTTATCATTATTGCCCACAATAGTCGGACTCAAGAACTGTATCCTCTAAATCTTCTGTCGAATTCCTTCATCTTTCATCAGTTGTCGCTTCGGATGACGTTCGCAGCTAGTGACACTTCATCCGTCTAAGTTGCAGTTGAAATTCCTTCTATACTGAAAGTATCTAAGCGCAAATCATTCTTTCTATTCGATCTACCGCCGATCGATCTTCTTCGCATTAGGCCATGGGTACACGAAAATTCAGTTAGGGTAAAACACGCGTCACCGTGTCACCGATGTAAATCATTAAAGCAGCAGGTTCCAGCCCTGGAACCGTGGACCCTGTCGACGACAATGCCCGGCGACATTCACTTGTCTCTCTCGCGTGTCGGCCGTGCCAGATCCTAAGCAACGTAGCGCCACGGCCACTCTCGGTCGCAACGAGTTTACGGGGACAATGTATTATGAGCGGTTGCGGGTACGGGGCTGAGTCACGATAATGGGCTTGGTCCACAGGACACCAGAACGGGTCTGCCCGTGGTGCCGATGACGTCCGACGATGGCTGACGTCTCGTTTCTCTCAGATCATCCCCGAAAGCCGCGGTTCCTCTTTTCAGCCGGGTGATTGCACGACATCACGGGAAACCTTGGGCGTCCGTTGTTCCGGATAATTGGAATTTGCTACACCTGAACGAATAGGGGATCTCCTTTTCTATAATCAATTCCTGTTACCAGTTATCATAAAGCTTCGTGTCTCTGTACAGTATTCTTGACAAATCGGAGAACGTATTCGGGAGGAAACGTGTCGAAGTTGGGCTAGTAGAAAAGTCAAAAGAGGCTATCCAAGTGAATCGAACCGAAAGAGGATTGGCTACCTGGGCTGACGAACAATTGCTGGTGGATACAGTCGAACCCGAAGTCGAAGGTCGTCTTTGCAATTTAAACGAATTTATGGTACCCCTGGTACTCTTAACTTACACTCCTGCGAGGAACTGGAAAAGTTCCCTGACATGCTTGATCGTGTGTTGCTTCACGGATTGCTTGGCCTGCACTCCTCGGAGAATTGGCGAAAATTCGACCTGTGAATCCCTGGATACATCGTAATTTATGATGAATATCCTGGAAAAGCCACTATAGAGAGATAATAATTTCTAAACAGACGAGTCTTTCTTTCTCCCGTATCGTTCCTTTGCGTGTTTTTCCCTCTTCGTCTTAATTTTTTCCTTTTTCCCCCTTTAGAACAATTTCCTGTTACAGTCCTTAGCGACTTTTCTCCATCTTTTTACCTCCCGGGCACATTTTTAACAATACTCTCTTGCTGCATTTTTCTTGCGAACTTCATCGTTGTTATATTCTTCCCAGGCTCCTTTTACATTTTTTCTCCAATCATGATCCGGCATCTCCGTTTCCTCTTTGCAGGTTCCCATCGTTTCGACGCCTCCGGTATTTCTTTCCATTTTACCTCGTGACGTATACCATCCAGTGCTACAGATTTCCACGAAAAACCGTCTCTGACATTTGTCCATACGATTTGAAAACTGGTTTCGTGAAAACATTTCTACATCGAGGAATGTCATTTCTTCTTTTACGTTCTACATTTAATGTGAACTGATTGTGAGATGATTTTCCTGAATACCAAAAGACAATGTAGCGTATCGTAAATTTTCTTTCCTATTCTAGTCTTTGTTCCCAGGTCTCGCTCCTCGGAATCTCCGCCATCTTACTCGACCTCCTCTCCGCCCACCCTTTTCGCGTCGTAAGTTTCCACGAAAGGGGGTGGGCAAGTTGAGCGTAAAATGGAACGACGGTGACGACCCCGGGACGCAAACAGTTTCCACTTTTCCGCGAGAAATTCGCGGCATTATCATGAGCAAATTTGACTTTCTGCCCCCTCATCCTTCTTCGTCCCCCACTCCTGACCGTCAACGAATCTCTCTTCCTTCCGCGAAGTAAGTTCCGCGAGTATAACCAACGGCTGCCTCGCTCCCAGGGGGGACTAGAAGCCACGTGCATCATCCGCCTTTTCAGCATCCGCTTCCAAACCACTTCGGGATTGACTATGCATCAGCCGAATTCCAGGCGGGTCGCCGCCACCGTTCCACCTACGTTTCCTGCCTCTCGACGCATCCGCCTGGAAAAGTAGAGTCGAGCATGTTCCGAACTGTGTGTGTGTGGGTTCGTCTTATTCTTTCCCCACTTTGTTCTCCGCTTTACCTCCGGAGTCTTTTAAGACTTTGAGGTTGCTATACTGGGACTTGCGGACGTCCTCTGTTGCTCATGGGCAAAAGCTAGGGCAAGACTTGGAGCAAGCGGTATTGAAAATTAATCGATTTTTTAAACTGACCTGAGGTCTGTATACCTGGTTTAGGGCATGAATGATCATTAAAGTACAGTAGTGCTTCGATATTTGTCGTAGGAAGAACCTAAGGCAAGGCTTAGGGGACGCTATATCGACAATTAATCGACTTTCTAAACGGACTTGAGATCTTTATACCTGGTTTAGGGCATGAATGATTATTAAAGTACAGTAGTGCTTCGATATTTGTCGTAGGAAGAACCTAAGGCAAGGCTTATGGAAAGCTATATCGAAAATTATAATCGGCTTTCTAAACGGACTTTAGATCTTTATACCTGGTTTAGGGCATGAATGATCATTAAAGTGCAGTAGTGCTTAGATATTTGTTCCCCGTTTTCCGATTACCAAGGGCAGAGTCCCTAAGGTATTTTTGTCGATTTCTTTCAAGAGGATTTAGATTTCCCTTTAAACATTTGAAAGGGTTTACTAAATACGTAGCTCAATTCGTTGGCCTGTCCGAAAAAGGCACGAATCAAAGGACGCGGAAACAGCTCGTAATTTTCAGATGGACAGGAACAGGACACACGTTCGCAGCCAGAGCGAATTCTCGTGTCCGACCGGTCGATTTTGATGGAAATTGAAACGGCGAGCGAAACGCCAATTAAACGAGGAGAAGGCAGCGGGCAATTCAGAGTCACCCGTCGAACATCATTGACACTTCAATTTCTCTGATTTTGTTCCGGTCGGCCGATCGTGAATGTTTATTAATTGTGGTCCTGTTACGGGAAAACGATCGGCTTTTTTGCCAACAGAAGGGCAGGACCTAGGTGTAATTCAGACGGTCGTTGCTATTTGTTCGTTCCTATTTTTTTATTGGTCGGTTTGTGTCTCGGTTGCGGGCCAATTACCCAGACGTCCGTTTCCGGAATTTTCACCCAAATATAGACACTTGGCAAATACTTAAATTTTATACTAACTATAAATAACAGACGACGAGGAGTAAATAATCGAAGAGTTTCGAAGCATTCTGAACGACGTCAGTCCTTGCAATAACAAGAAAAATATGCTTCTGCTCCGTCTGCGCCAAGGGATCAGCTATCTAATCGAGATATCTCGAATTGCACGCTCCAGAGACCTTCGACTTCTGTAGGACCGGGACGCGCAAACGAGCAGCAAAATCCGTCGCGCGTAAATTTTCAAAC
>NW_015373947.1:945462-954051 GCF_001272555.1 Dufourea novaeangliae | reverse complement strand
GGGGGGGGGGGGGGGATAAGGAAAGGGAAAAGATCAGGCCAGTGAATTGCATTCGATTGAATCGATTTCACTGGCTGTTGAGGTTTCCAGGCTAACTCGGTTAGGCTAGTTCCGCGGAGTAGTATGTTACAGTAATCGGGAGTGTAACTTGTTCAGTTTACTGTTCGCTGACTCTATGTACTGTTTCTCAGACGACATTTAATTAACCATTCCAGTAATCAGTGCTGTTTGATCAGATGCGATATCCTAGATGGTGATGGATTAATGTACAGTTTTCGCGTAAGTCCTATTGGCGTCCTTCATGTAGTTTCCCAGTATTTTCTGGGTTAGATCCCCTAATAGGATCCCCTAATTCTAGTCTCCAAGAAGACCCTACCCATCAGTATCTTCAGTCCCCTAACCCTTTGGCGATTCACGAAGTACTACTATAAGCTAGTACAGCCTATTGATTTAGCTTCTGACCCCATACATGTTGTTAATGAGAACCACTGGTCAGCACCCAGTCACGGCAATCTTTTTCTTTCGACCCAACCATCAGTAGCTTCAGTCCCCTAACCCTTTGGCGATTCACCAAGTGTTACTATAAGCTAGTACAGCCTATTGATTTAGCTTCTGACTCCATACATGTTGTTAATGAGAACCACTGGCCAGCACCCAGTGACGGCAATCTTTTTCTTTCGACCCAACCATCAGTATCTTCAGTCCCCTAACCCTTTGGCGATTCACCAAGTGTTACTATAAGCTAGTACAGCCTATTGATTTAGCTTCTGACCCCATACATGTTGCTAATGAGAACCACTGGTCAGCGCTCAGTGACGACAATGTTTTTCTTCCTACCTGGGACCAGAGGTCCTAGAATGGAACGGGGGACTTGTAGCATTTGTTAAATACGATATTCTCAGTATTGAAAGGATTAATACTGGGGTCCGTGTGGCAGCAGTTAAGGGGCGCCGTGAAAGGCGAACTAATCTCGTTGAAGTGCGCCACGGAGAAAAATTCCACTCGTTTTCACGGCTCCGGGCCACGGGGTCACGCACAACCTGGGTGTAATTTCGAGAATGGAGGAGGCGTCTTTTTAAACATTAATCGTACGACGCGATTGCATTTTTTTTCCGCCCCCAGTTAGGTTCCTCTTCGGTGATCCGAGGGCCAGGATTGGCTGTGGTAACGCGATTAGGGCACCCTCCTCTCTTCTCCTTCGGCCCCCAGAAGTGATTCTCAGGGCGAATGGCACCGAGAAACGCTGCCTCCCCAGAGATTACACGCTTCCACCGCGGATTCTCTGTCTTCAATTTCGTGCGTGATACGCGTTGAGGGTTTTCAGGAGATATATACGTGCTTTGGGTCTCTTCGAACTTTCCTAATCCATCTTCCTATCGAATTTTTGACTGTGCAATCTCTATTTGCAACAACCCAAGGCTAAATTCTTAATTCCATCGAGTACACCGGACAGCTACCGCGTTTCAGACACTTTTGGCATCTAATTACCAACGTAATCGTCTTAATGCTCAACAAAGAGGGGATTTCGCTGATTATTTTTCAATGCTCTCGCGGAAGACGCTGCTTGAATGTTCTTGCAATTTTACTTTCATCTCCTTTGCCAATTAGCATGGTAAATAGCGGTGGCGTATTCCGTTAATTCGAAATTGTACTAATGAATGGGGGATTACACTGGTAGAACGCTAAAAAGAGCGGAAACGTTATTCCGTGGTCGCGTGGCAGGGGATCGAGGGCTTCACGAGCAAAGTAAGATTACGGATGGCTCTTACCTGGCGAAAGTTCACGACGAACGACGTAATTTTCCCCCTCGATGCCATCACGCGTCTTCTCGACTGACCCCGCGAGAGATGAAAACTCCGGAGACGATATTAATAGTAGCTTTCTACATAACGCATGGTCTAATTTCCGAAAAGTCCATTAGAGGAATCCGTGAGTGATCTCCGGTTGTAGTCTCAGAAACTGGTCCTCGAGGAAGATGCAGATGGACGAAACAGCGACGGCGCTTATAGATTCGCAGGAGGAAACAAAATGGCTCATCCTGCCATTTCGATTTATTGCATTTCTTCGATGAGTCTTTTTCTTAGGACATTTCCACCTCTAGCTCTGAAAACTTTATTCCTAAAGGTCTTGTAAGAGGACATCTGGGAGTCTAAGCATTAGTTTAATTAAGGAAGTTTTTAAGTTCGTCTCTATATATTCAAAAATTTGCACTTTGATGATCACTCGGTTGATTATCCAGACTATTAGCACCACTGAAGGTTTCAAAGAGCTTTGCATTCCATTGCTGAAATCTTCCGACGGTTCAGAACAAACTGAAGACCGTGTTAGACGATACAAACTGGTATGCAGAACTGACACGAGCGAACACTCTATTGTTTTCGGGGCTTAATTGTTAACCCTCACGCTGGGGCTCTGTGTCGAAACACTGTCCATTTAGGCCATTGCCATTATTAGTTCTGTGTGATCTCCATTGCTTTGTTCCTTCAGTAATACAACAAACAGTTCTAAATTTATCTAACCTTGAAGGTATATTGGATATCGATTTTATTAAAATTTAAGCTAGTGTCCATAAATTAATTGACATCACTAATGATAACCATGTTTCTTTTGTTACAGGTAAGCTTCTGTTACATATCCATTCCTTGCCTTCATCGGTAAGTTTTTATCCTAATCCGATCATTCTAAGTCCGCCAAATCATTCGATGGTTCTGTAGTTTTCTCTCCCTTTTCATTGGCCCTTCGATAGCGAAGGCTAGGTCCATTAAGACCCGAAATTTAAACGCTTCCATCGAATCTTTACGTTTACGGTAATTAAATTTAAATTACTAGTTTCTCCGAGAAATACGTTCTAAAGAAAGAGGTCCATAGGGACTGCAGAAGAACCCCGAGGCGCTGTCCCTAAAACCTTCCAAAATACTGAAGGATTCATAAAATTCAGAAAATCGATTCGTCAGCAAACCGTAGTCCTCATCCACGGACCTCAGCCTAAAAAACGGGCAGACAAGACCCTCCATCGAATCGCCAACCACTTAATCCCCCGGCCCGGTTGCAAAGTAACACGGTTTAGCGTTCGGTAGAAATCAGATTTTCTGCGAAGCTTCGGATCAATGGACCGTAGGTGGCCGACAGCGCTCGTGTTCCAACGCGATTGAACAACAGTGGGGTCACTCTTATTTCCCCGATGGTGTCCAGGTCGTGTGGGTCTTGCGCGCGCGCTCGCGTAATTGCGTGTATATTCCTGCGTCACAGTGTGCGGTGGGAACGCGCGCGCAGGGGTCGGTTTTAATTAGAGGGGCTGTGGAACGGCGGATCCGACGCTGCAGGACCGAAAACAGGCTCTTCGATTAAATTATTAATTAACGTTCTCTTGGAAATACCACATCACACACGTACCGGGGCGGCGTTCACACGCGATCCCCCGACGACCCACAGAGATAGATGACAGACAGGAAAAGAGAGTGATGTGCGCTGGAAAGAGAGGAAGGATCGCAGGGGATGTGGGATGGGCCTGACGGAAAGAGGGATGTCGGGGGATAGAGAGCTAGACCGGGTCGCACAAAGAGAGACCAGGGGGATGAGACGAAGGGATTTTGCGTGCGTGCATGGTGGATGCACATAATCTGTACCCCGTCGTACATTCACCGTTATGACGATGGAAAGTGTATTATGGCGGACCCGTGCACACCGCACCTCTCAGCCATTCACAAAATTCGCTGCGGACATTCATGCTGCATCGATCCCGAAAGAAGCCCCGTCGGCCGATCGACTCGACGGATTCCCTATTTTCGCTTGGCTGTTCTTTCGGGGAACACCTAACCTGCGCATGAACGCGTGCCCATCTCGTGGGGAACCTGTTTTCCTACCCTCGCACTTTTCCGGTGGGATTTGTGGGCTGTGTATACTGGATCAATGGTTGTTCAAATATTAACGTTGTGTTCCCGTCGAGGGATGTAACGTAGTGATTCTTTCGGGACGTCTGTTCGAGGAATTTGCCCGGATCAATGCGCCCTCCTTGCTTGGATAGCGGATCTTGCTCGAGTCGTTTCTGTGACCCTCGGTACCGACGTTATTTTGACAGTAATTGCATCAACCTGCCTTATAGTCTTCTGTCAGTTGTCATCCAGGGCTCGCCAGGGTCTTCTGCTTCTGTTGTTCGCCTCGAGCGTATGTCAGAGTATGCAAGTTAGATGTCTGTGGACGTTCTGTGGCTTCCGCGAGGTGTCCTAGGGATCAGAATAATCGCTTTAAAAGTGTCCAAACTGATGTCTGAATGCAAGGGATAGGTTCGCCTGATGTCATCTTTCTGTTTGTAGCCGTTTACGTGAAGATGTAATCGTCTCGAAAGCTTTGGAATTTTCTTCCAGCTTGAAACACTGTTCCCTGAACTATTAAACGTGTCGTCTGCATATACCAGCCACGGTCTTCATAGCCCAAACAATCGGATGGACACCATCCTTTAATGCATCGGGAACTTTGTGGCCAGGCTTCTGTGGGTCTGCCAGGGGCCGCATCGACATCGTTCACGCGCGGCCATAAAACTGATCCATTACAGACGTAACAGGGCACAGATACGCGGTCATAACCGCCGGTTTGCAACAAAGCCCCTAAAAGCAGCCTCTACAATGCGACGAGCTTAATTGGTTTGACAGCCGCTCCGGATACTTTCATGCCCTGGCCCCCCGTGCCTCTCTGGAGCTTCTGGCGTTGCTCGCCACCCGATCCCCTAACCGCTACCTCGACGCAAGCCTCCCTTCTTCCGGGGCTTCACAAGGCAACTTGGATTAACCTGCTTTTTGCTTTAATTTCTGCTCTCGGTTGGATCTCTTTTCCTTCACCACCTAGGAGACTCTATGATTGGACACTCAGTGGGGATTCTCTTTTTGGTGGTTCTAGTTTGAGACATTGCTTAAGGATTGATCTGGTTATACTTTCTTGGGTCCCAAAAGTCCCAGAAGCTGAGGTAGAGGCCAACTGTGATCCCCTAAGGATTGTTTCGGTAGGCTTCATTACCAACGATGAAACGCAACAGGGATTTGCTCCCTCGTTCAAATTACCTTGTGTCGTTGGTGGCTAACTCGACGAAGGGAAATGCGGTTCAGGTTCAGTCCAGTCATTGATCCAACAGCCACCTTCTTATACAAACCGCGAAAGGCACGCAGAAAGCGGAAGGACCAAAGGGGTGAGGCCCGGTGGATATTAAGCGTTAATTATACAACGAAATTTACTTAGAAATATGACGAGAGAGGAACGGGGGAACGCCTGGTGAGAAGGGTCGACAGGAATGCACGGTTGTTGCGAGGGGCGCGGGGAAAGAGGGAAAGAACGAATGGTGGTAACTACCCCGGAAACTAACTCGACAGTTTAAGGAGAAGTGGGCCGCTGCTACCCCCGCCGGTAAACTTTGCCTCTTGATTGGACATTTATGGCAGCGAGTCGTAAACGTCGGTTACAGACGTTAATTAGCATTTATCGTCGGTTGGTCGCCCGAGCCTTGAGAATCCTTGGACGATATTGTTTTGTTATCATTTTGTATAGTTCTTTTTTTTTTCAAATTTGGGAAGACACTACTGGGCTATCACTGCTATCCCCTAGCCGCGGATAAGCGACAAGAAAACGTGGTAGAACCGCGCTGGGCATTTCACGAATGCGATCCGCGTTCCCTTCCGAAATGGGAAATATATTTCCTGGACGACGTGACGACATCTGCTGCGTCTGTTGCCCCTGTTCGTTCGCCACCCCCGGCACGGATCACTGGCCTCAGTTTCTTCACTTTCCATTTATCCTGGCTCTCCTGCGCGCGCCTCGGGGATCCAGCGAAACCCCCGAGATTCGGTGATGTACGTCAAGCACGGCGCTTCCCGATCGCCCCTACTATCTATATCTTCTGTTTGTTTTCGTTTATTGGATTCTTAGACCGTTCCTGTCTCCTCTCGACGAGGGATCCCCGCTGGATTACCAGAGAATTCGCTTAGTCCAGCTTTTTGAATAACTGGTTTTTGGGTCTGGGATTGGAAAAGATATTCCCTCTTCACTGTCAGATCATTTGGGACTGATGATGTACTTATAGCCAGAGATGGACGTAATTCTGTACTCCCTCCTTTTTTTAATACCTTGTCAGAGGGTTACATAGTGGGGATAGTGGTCAGATTATATCGAACTCGACAAGGCGCGTTTATATAGAGAGAAGACTGCGGTGCGTGTTTATTAAAGAGTTCTAGGTCCTGGTAAAGGTTATTTCGGCTTTTATGGCAGGAGTACAAAAGGAGGACCACGAGTGATGCTTAAGAAGTTAATCGTAAGCGACGTACGGTGGCTTATTCACCGATATCGGAATTGTTTCGTTCCTTCTCGAGCCGCGAATCCGATTCGGATCAGACGCCGTTTCATTCGGCCTGGCATTGACGTGTATTTCTCCGCTCGTACTCCTAACGGGGTGGCGGGTTTGCGCGCTTGGGTGGGGGGCACAAGCCACGTTCATCTCCGACAGAGATGGAGAGGAGCCAAGGGGTGGCAGGATCGAGGGGCTTCTATTATTTTTCAATTGGCCAGCCGAGCGTGCCGGCGGATTCGGTATTTCAAATGTAATTGGAGTTGGCTTTGCTGCGATAACGCACCCATGAAACAAGGCGGGATAGCTCGCGGACCCGTAGCAACGGAGATAAAGAACGGCGATTGTCCTGAATCGTGAATCGGTTAGGAATGATTCGGTCGGATCCGAGGAGCAAACTAAAGGATTTTAAGGATAACTGGGGGTGGTTACAGTTTGTGGCGAGACAGAGTTATCGTGTAATCATTACAGTTGATCCTATAAATTTTTAGGCGAGTCATTCTTTATTGTTTCGTTGAACTGAACACCTAGGCATTTACCATCTTGATACAGTTTGACGCATAAACAATAAGTCTCTAGCTCCAGGCTATTCCTTCCGTATCTCAGACGTCGAAATTCCTTTCAGAACCAGGCGATGCGTATAAAAACCTTAAAGTTGAAGCGACATGTAACAGATGAGGGTTGATCCTACCCTAGCGTGCTTGCTATCGATTCTAATAGGTTTACTGTCAATCCGTGACCCCGGGATCTACGTTCTCGTTGCCAGAAACGCTGGCAGCTTCCAATCCCCACTTTTTTTCGGCTCACATACCCACCTAGTTCGCGATACCAGACAACCTAGCATAGGGTTCTTCTTCTACAAAGCATTTCAGAGGACGTATCTCAAGTCAGTCTTTTGATATTTCACTTCAGATGATGTCAGAAATTGTAATTAATAATGTGGGATTGGGAGTCGCGTCAGGCGAAGGAATAACTTTCTCAGGTTATTTGAAACAAAGGTAAATGTATTTCAATATAATAACAGAAATCTCACTGACAACTCTGGCCACACACTGACGACTCTGGGGATTCTTTCGACTCTGCCCGTGGCCTTTGTGTCACCTCCTTATATGGCGACACATGGATACACACACTGGCAGCAGGTGCCGCGATCGGTCTCGATCGTTCCTAAGCACGCCGCCGTCAAACGCGCCGCTCTCAAACGCGCCGCGCTAAATAAGTCCGTCGCCAACTCGCTCTCCAAAGATCCTGATCGTTCTTGGACGTTCTCGAAGGAAACACTCATTCTACATACGCACACTTTCTCTCTGGCATCCACAATAATAAGGTGACCAACTATTTTTTGTTCAAAAAGAGTACACTTTGCAAGTATTTCATAGGTGAAAAAAAAGAAGAAAAAACGATAAAAACTTTATTTTCTTTTAAAAACATATTTTTCTTCGGAGTGGATTTTTTTTGCTAAATGAGGATGTTCGTCTAATAATGTAGCCACATCCGAACAACTTTCATTTTGCATATTAAATTTGACTGTTAAGACGGCAGATAATGTTTTTACAGAAAGTTGCGACTTCTCACTGCTCCAATAATCATTCCCTAGTGAAAATACCCTTTCAACAGCAGCATTAGTGCCTGGACAACATAAGGAAATTTCTATTAAAACTTTTAAATTTTCATAAGGGAAATGTTCTACTCTAAAATGCCGAAAGATTTCTACCCATCTTTTGTCAAGTTCTATTTTCTCATCGTTCCATTTCTTCAATTTAATCTTTCCATTTCTTTAATTCAATAAAATTATACAAATGAGTACTTTCAGAGAACAGGATTTGAAAAGAGTACGGTTCGCGAAAAAAGAGTACAAAACTCAGTAAACGAGTATAGTTGGTCACCTGAACAATAATAACATATGGTTTCCTTGTCGGTCAGGAACACGGGTTCCCTGACGGTCACCGGTGACCGACAGCAAGGTGAAAATTTCAAAGGACACTCGGATCTTCCGAAAATTCTTCATCCGTCGTACATTTGATCGAAGATTCGTTGCGGTGGCTCGTCAATTATCACGCGGGTCCGAGCGGAAATCGCATTATTCAACGAGCCCGCGCGGGGTTGCACACGGTCACACGTGTCTCCATCAATCAACACACGCATTGGCACTTAACTGTTGTGCGGCGACGGCAGCGGCGATGGCGCAGACAATGGGGTCTCGTATCTGGACCATATCGTTAACGAGGGAGCCGCGTCGACAACCGAGTGAAATAGAGACA
>NW_015373947.1:878818-945445 GCF_001272555.1 Dufourea novaeangliae | reverse complement strand
GGGGGGGGGCGGTTTGTACAAGAGGAAAAAGGGAAGATAGTAGGACGACGCGACAGGAAATCGACTTCCCTGCTCTCGTCCTGTTCGATATACACGATGGCCCCACGCGAATCGCGAAGTGTAGATGGCCGAGCGAGGTAACGCCGTTTTAATTAAACTTCGAGGAAAGTCGGTCGTCTGTTGCATTCGGTGGGCACTCTTCCGTCCCGCGTGGTTGGTTGTTTGACGATGGAACTGGGCTTCGTTGGGACAACAGGGCCGAGGAAACTGTTGTTTCATTTGGCTCGAGGAAGACCTCTGCCGCGAAAATTGCTTACCAAGGTTGACTTACGGAAGATACTTTGCGATTACATATTCTACGGATTGTCATCGGTTACAGCGAAAAATCACCTCTTATAAATTTATTATAATTTTTGGTGGGACGGATTGTTGGGTTTGCCTGTAAATCTTTCATCTCTGGAGTTTAACCCTTTGCGTTATGACATCGATTCAGACTCCTGGTGACGATATCATAATGGTTTCAACGAACAGACATATTATTCGTTTTCTTTGTGTCAAAGTGAAATACTAGATTGCTGATATTAATATTTAACTTTTAGAGTAAATTTACAATTGCGATAAGTAGACGAATTCTTTTTGTTTCCGGGGAATTATTGATGGTGAAGTAATTCTGAAGACTGGGGACATTAAGAATATCATAGGGCAAGGAGTTAAGGGGTAAATCTTCGACGACTGTTTGGAGACACCACGAAACATTAAATATTTCATAAACTAATGGCCACATGCGACTGAAACAAATATCATTGGCTTCAGAATTCCAAGATCTATCAGTATGCTAAACCTCATTAAAAAGTCAGCGTTGCAATTAGGGACTTCTCCTTGTCCGAGCAATCACCGAGGATTTACTGTACTTTCTTCTCTCCCTCATATTCTCTTGGTCATTTTCGCCATGGACTTCGTTCTTGTTTACGGAAATTACAGATGGATCATCTGTTGCTCGGAAATGTGGCGATTGAACCGCAGGTATTGTGTGGATTCAATTTGTACCTCGAGAGGTATCGAGGATTCCGTTCTGCTTAGCTTGAGACAATTCCAGTAACGAGCTTTTACCCAATCTCAGAACCGGCTAATGCTGAACCAACGTCTCTAGGTTATTAAAAGATTTTCAAAGCCTTCTGAATTTACTTGTTCAACTTCTGCTCCGATTTTGTGGATTCTCATAATTTTTATATTGTCGAACATTGGCAATTATTACGATTCTACGCTTTTCGGTCGGCGTCCTTTGAAATTTTCGTTTTGGTCCTAGTATTCGAGTCCGACACGTATTCCGAAGCTTACTTCCAGCGGAGGTGAATCAAAATGATGGTTCATGGAAGGGGGAGAGGGGGATTACACGTTTCACGATAACGTCATTAATCATTCTGTTTCGAATGTTCAGTGTGTAAATAGAGGATCATTTTGGAGCACACGGTATCTGTACGGATTATCTGCCGTGTATGTGAAAAGCTACGGCCACAGTTTGTAAACGTAAATGAAATATTGAGCTATTAGCCGGTGTCTCGTATACACGTGGCAGTTGAATATCGTTGAAATCAGTAATACGTGCCGGCTTGGTTCATCAAAGAATTATTGCCGATACTTTTTCGCCTTAATTTGCGGTTTTCAGTTTCTATCTATAATTTCGCGTTCTCCACACTTCTTTTTATAATACCTTTGACCCACGGTCCAATTCAGTAATGTTAATAGAGAGAGAAAAAAGGTGCTGGCCCGAAAAATTCGCGTCTTCTCTATAAACACGGTATTTATAGAAAGAGAAATCTTCGTATTTTACTTCTTAATAAATGTTTAATTCTTAGTATAAAAATCGAAATTTCGAAAAGGTGGTACAGTAATGCAAAAATGGACCGAGAATCACCTGTTTGCATTATCGCGGCCGATCATGCGTTGACTCGATCCCCTTTAATCCAGGCTGGCCGCGGAGGCTCGAGCATCGAGCTTTCCACTTGAGACTTTGATCTTCCTCCTTCCGCATGAAATTCTAAGCCGATAGAACCCGGGCCGAGCGCCGTCGACGCGAAACGGAATATTGATGGATGTATACTAATCGGCAGCCTGGGCAAAGATATTACGCGAATACGAAACAAAGGATTTCAAACTAATTAAAGCGATACCGTCTGGACTGCTATTGATCAGATCATTAATTGCATTCAGTGGGGAAGTCGATCATGTTCTAACGGAGCTTGGTTGCCTTTAACTCGATATATTACCTTTTAATCAATGGTGAATCATTGGTCCTGTATAGGTAACGTCATCACTAGATTGCGGATTTTATGCATTTATAGCCTATAGGGCTCTGTGAAATACAATATAAAATTGAACCTCCATCAGATCCACCGCGGTCTCTATTTTATTCTGAACCCAATAAGATACTTAACCGGAAAAATAAATTTCTACAATTCCTCCTGTTTTTATAAATTACTTTAGAAACTTTCATTTTGCATAAAAATCCGCAGTCCAGTCATGACTGAACAGTTCAGATCCATGGAACTATAACGCAAACTTCACAACATTTTCATTATTTTAGATACACGCACGATCGACTTAGATTCACATTAGAAATTAATTTAAAATCGATTGGAAGATTTGTAATTGTAACACCTCGTCTCTTATGGATCTTGGAAGCTACTTCGTTTTTAAACGATTCGTTTCCGTGGCGTCTGATCAAACGTCAACATCGACTACTTACTCGTGTTATCAGCTTTATCAGCGCCATTTATCTGAAGCAGCGTCGTTATTCTAATTCGTTCGCACGACCGGGAACCGTTCGTCGAGCGAAGTTTCTCTAGATTACTTCGGATCCGTCCGATCGCATGCCTCCCCCTTTGATTGAACGATCACAGTTGCCCGAAGGAGTCACGGAAGCGGGAAGCGTGTCAGGATTGATACTTTCGGCGCGAGAAGTGCCAGGATATCAAGCCGATATGATCCCACTGGAACTCGTCTACCCCCATAAAATTCTTCCACAGAAAAAAAAAAGAGATAGGATCCTCGTTGTTTAAAACATTTTTATTACCACTTTCTGTCCCCTCACAATTTTTCTCGTTCCTGTGTACTGGGTGGGGTTCATTTGGACGAATAACGAATTGTTGGCAATTTTACGTGTAAGAACGGAACAAAATTCTAGAATACATTTTTTTGTGGGAAATCTCATTTTCGAGAAAATTGGATTAGAGCTTGTGTCTGACCATATGTGCTTTTGACTACTTGTGACTGTTCTGCAGTACTTGCTCGAAGTAGAATCAACCAGCAGTGGTCAGCCAGTGGGATTGAGTACTCATACAGGGTGAGTCAATAAGAATTACTATCTAAAATAACTCGTTATTTATTGGTTGTATCAGATAATGTTTTAGCGAATTATGTAGAATTTTAAGGGCCGCATTGAATGGATACAATTTGATTTTGGTATATCTGAAAATAAAATAAAATATAAAAAATTTGAATTGTATCCGTCCGATGTGTCCCTTGAAATGCTACAAAATTCATTGAAACGTTTTTGGACACAATCAATGGGTAACGAGTTATTTTAGATAGCAGTTCTTATTGGTACACCCTGTACATGCTTCTAAAGAATCTAACTTGGATTTTTTTAAGAACGAAGGCTCCTACAGAAAAACTTCATCTCATATTTTTCCTTTATTTTTTACTCAAAAATAGATCCTCACGGCCACCCCCCACTGCAGCACTTCCATTTTTCCTCCGGCTTCCCTGATCGGAATACCGGCAACTTGTCCCTTTTACGACGTGCTATACTCGCGGAAGCGGTCGTCCGACAGAGTTTGCGCTGTAAACTCACGAAAAGCTTGGTACCAACGAAGCCATTCCTCCTGCATCGTATCCTAGAACGCTCGAATCTACACCTCCCCCCCCCTTTACCGCCCTGTCTCGTTGCTCTTATGGTGGCTCGTTTCCTCGCGGATAAGTACTAAAATCCACGAAGCCGCCGATCAGGGTCGTTCGAACTGGAAAAGAATTGATTACGTGTCGCCGGGTACATTTATCCGTTGGTCAATCCTGCTTACGCATTTTTGCCGCGAGTGCACCGCCATTTGTATACGTCGTATCGACCCTAGAATCCTTAAGATGCGTATTCATTTGTTGCGTATCCATTTGTTGCGTATCCATTTGTTGCGTATCCATTTGTTGCGTATCCATTTGTTGCGTATCCATTTGTTGCGTATCCATTTGTTGCGT
Organism: Dufourea novaeangliae; assembly: GCF_001272555.1. NCBI lineage: Eukaryota > Metazoa > Arthropoda > Insecta > Hymenoptera > Halictidae > Dufourea > Dufourea novaeangliae. Next base: position 941,194 of record NW_015373947.1, on the reverse strand, counting down.
ATCCATTTGTTGCGTATCCATTTGTTGCGTATCCATTTGTTGCGTATCCATTTGTTGCGTATCCATTTGTTGCGTATCCATTTGTTGCGTATCCATTTGTTGCGTATCCATTTGTTGCGTATCCATTTGTTGCGTATCCATTTGTTGCGTAACCATTTGTTGCGTATCCATTTGTTGCGTATCCATTTGTTGCGTATCCTCGTATCGTATCACCGTTGCGTATCAACGTGGACAGTCAAGCGTTGCATCGTTACGTGTGGAAATGTATTGTATGATGATACGTAACAAGTGGATACGCACCTTTATGCTTCGCTTAAGTATCGTTCCTTTGGCGGAGATGCAACCGACTCTTCCTTATCACCATAGAAATCTCTTCATTATCAGGATAACTGTAATGTGATACATACTAGGTGTCTAAAATAAAGTAACGCACAACCATACGTTACCTGGGTCTGTTCAGACCCCTAGTTAACACTAACAACTATTATTGTATTCCAAGTCACCAGAAGAAATGGAATTTTACGGGTGAGCAGTATCCGGGTCAGAGTAGACCCAGTAATCATCGTTCAAGGGTTAAACGTTAATTTTCCTGAATAGAAACTGATTCGTATAATCGTATTTAAAATAATCCGATCAGAATATTAACAGGGTAAGAATAAAATTAACCGGTCGCTCGGGCACGCTCGAATGCCTATCCCCATGTCGGGGGGTGGCTGGTCCATACTTAGAATTTACACCGAATTCCCTGGCTGTTCCTTCGGCCGTGTTTCACCGCTATTATCGCGGCGAGATTTCACCCCCGGGCGCGCAACCAGACCAGAGGGCCGAGACAAAAGAACGGAAAGGCGCGTGTCGTTTTTCTCGGCCGCATTTCCCCCCCCCCCCCCTCCCATTCCCTCCCCCCTATCGAGAGAGACGCACAGACGTCCATTGCCCGCGTTTTCCGCTTAATACCCTGGCGCACCGTCAACCCCTTTGCATGAAATCCAACCCCCTTTTTTCCCCGCGTAACCGTCGTCCGTGTGCACACGTTCCCGTTTTGCCGGCTATTTTCCGTTCACCTTTTTCCCTCCTCCCTCTGGACTCTCGTGTCTGTCTACCGCGAACGAAGACGAGAATCCACGGTTTTGTGTCCGGTTCTACTCGTTTCTTGACGTATTTTTCCAGCTTTTCTTCTGCCGGGAATTCCATTATTCCTCTGATTCCGTTTCACCCGGGTCGCTTCATGGATTTCGTTCTCAAGGGCTTTGTCTCGAATCTTCCGTTTCACGGCGCTAGTCTGTTTGTAGATGAAAGTACCTTTGGAATCCTGGAGTTGTTCTTGAGAAACGTTTGGTTAACGCTGGTGTTAAATTTTGTTTTTTACAATTATTGGTGTTTTTTTCTATATATAAGCGCGCTGTGTCGAACTTTTTATGATTTAGTCAATGTTCTTAGTAAGGTTTGGGGCAGGCTCACAGTGGATGGCAGCAGGAGGCAAGGAGAGTGATGAGTTAGGCTGTAAATAGTGTCCACTGCTCCCTCTGTGGTCGCGTCGTTGGGTCCTCTGTGGTCGCGTCGTTTGGGGGGGGGGGACTGTGTCTTCTGGACAAGTGCTGACTTGAATTTTTGAAATTGTTTAAGGTTGAACCCTCGACTAGCTCTTTTCCCCACCTATGTCCTTGCTTAGTTTCATTTTTTTCAATTAGCAGCCTCTACCACTACGAAATAGCTAAGTCAGCCTTTACTTTAATTTCGTCGTATCTCGTCTTCCCATCGAGCACTGGTACTTTGCATTAATGGCTGCTACGTGTCCCCGAATATATATCAGATTTTTTTGGAAAACTTTCGGTTGCCATATTTAACACCTGATAAATATTGGTTAGTATCGTTATAACACTACCATTTTATGTAATTAATACCTTACTATTTCACTGAGCCCTTTGAAGATGAGATTATTAATCCACTGGTAAGGGGAAGGTATACGAAGATAGAGTTTCTTACGAATTGTGTTTCCACTGAGGAAAAATAAAATCAGGTTGAGAGAAAGTTTTAATGGAAAGCAGTCGCGGGGCCGGAATAATCGTCGAGATTTTGTTTCTCAATTTACTTCGAATATCGTCCAAAACAGAAGCTCGGGAATTCATGTTTATTTAATTAGGAAGTGCGAACAATAACGATCCGACGCAGGGACACTTGTTCCCCTATCCTCCACCCCGCCCGGTCCCTGTCGGTGAAATCAATTTCACAGCCATTACGAAAATCCAGTCGGTCCCCGGAGCTCTGTGAACTCGTTCGAGAAATTTAGACACCGCGAAAAATCGACGGGGCTCTCATGAATATTTCAAAGCTGCTCGTTACGCCTTTCTTCGAACTTCGCGTCGACGCTGCATCGTTATGGAAAGAAGCGCTTTCGAAACCTGTCTCATCCAAGGAAGTCAGTCTGGAAATCGAGACCAATTAGGCATGTTCTTTCACCTGGAAATAATACGCTGTACCATAATACAATGAATCCAAACCTAGGCAGTTCGAAGAGAGAACCTTAATCAATGTTTCGAAAAACTTTCTTCCCCCGAATGAATCATTAGAAGACAGCAGTCATTAGTTCAGTCTAAACTGGAACTATCTAGGCCAGAGGAGTACCTAGGTGAGAGGAAGTACTAGAGGAGTACTTAGACTGGGGCTACCTACACTGCTAGGCTAGGGCTACCTAGTCACAAATTCATGGTCTGACCGTACCTAGAGAAATAGCTAGGCTAGAGGAGTACTTAAACCGGGGATACCTGGGCTACTAGGCAGGGGCTGCCTAGTTATCAATTCTTGGTCTGACTGTACCTAAAGAAGTACCTAGGCTAGAGGAGTACTTAGACTGGGGCTACCTAGTTATCAATTCTTGGTCTGACTGTACCTAAAGAAGTACCTAGGCTAGAGGAGTACTTAGACTGGGGCTACCTAGTTATCAATTCTTGGTCTGACTGTACCTAAAGAAGTACCTAGGCTAGAGGAGTACTTAGACTGGGGCTACCTAGACTACTAGTTTAAGGCTACCTAGTCATCGATTTATGGTCGGACTGTACCTAGAGAAGAACCTAGGCTAGAGGAGTACTTAGACTGGGGCTACCTAGACTACTAGTTTAAGGCTACATAGTCATCGATTCATGATCTGACTGTACCTAGAGAAATAACTAGGTTAGAGGAGTACTTAAACCGGGGATACCTGGACTACTAGGCAGGGGCTGCCTAGTTATCAATTCTTGGTCTGACTGTACCTAAAGAAGTACCTAGGCTAGAGGAGTACTTAGACTGGGGATACCTAGACTACTAGTTTAGGGCTGTACCTAGAGAAGAACCTAGGCTAGAGGAGTACTTAGACTGGGGCTACCTAGACTACTAGTTTAAGGCTACCTAGTCATGGATTCATGGTCGGACTGTACCTAGAGAAGAACCTAGGCTAGAGGAGTACTTAGACTGGGGCTACCTAGACTACTAGGCTAGGGCTACCTAGTCACAAATTGATGATCTGACTGTACCTAGAAAAATAGCTAGGCTAGAGGAGTACTTAGACTGGGGCTACCTAAACTACTAGGCCAGGGCTACCTAGTTATCAATTCTTGGTCTGACTGTACCTAAAGAAGTACCTAGGCTAGAGAAGTACTTAGACTGGGGATACCTAGACTACTAGTTTAGGGCTGTACCTAAAGAAGTACCTAGGCTAGAGGAGTACTTAGACTGGGGCTACCTAGACTACTAGTTTAAGGCTACCTAGTCATCAACTCATGGTCGGACTGTACCTAGAGAAGAACCTAAGCTAGAGGAGTGCTTAGACTGGGGCTACCTAGACTACTAGTTTAAGGCTACCTAGTCATCAACTCATGGTCGGACTGTACCTAGAGAAGAACCTAAGCTAGAGGAGTGCTTAGACTGGGGCTACCTAGACTACTAGTTTAAGGCTACCTAGTCATCAATTCATGGTCGGACTGTACCTAGAGAAGAACCTAAGCTAGAGGAGTGCTTAGACTGGGGCTACCTAGACTACTAGTTTAATGCTACCTAGTCATCAATTCATGGTCGGACTGTACCTAGAGAAGAACCTAGGCTAGAGGAGTGCTTAGACTGGGACTACCTAGACTACTAGTTTAAGGCTACCTAGTCATCAATTCATGGTCTGACTGTACCTAGAGAAATAGTTAGGCTAGAGGAGTACTTAGACCGGGGATACCTAGGCTACAAGGCTAGGGCTACCGAGTCATCCGTTCATGGCCCTGTCCCGAAGCAACCCCAGCCCATCGTTACCGCGGCACAATGCATGATAATCCGATCTCCGGCGGAGGGAAACGCGATATTCCCGTTCCTGCGGGAACAAATCCACGTCGATAAGATTGAAAAACGGATTATTCGAAGGTCATTGGAGCAGCTCGTACGGGAGGCGCAAGCCACCCCCCGCCCCTCCGCCGGTAGCTGACTTGAAAAGGATCGACATCCGTCGCCGCGACAGTGTACCGAGAGAGGAGCCCATTCAGGTGACATACCTTTTGTGATTTTCTCATTACCGGAGTGGAGAGGCTCGGTTCTGGAAATCCGCGACCGTCTCTACCGTCCTCCCTCTCCTTCTCTGGGCTGGCTGCAGGAGCTCTCCTTTTCAGCTCCGTCGATGCTCTCCTCTTATTTCTTCCTTCCATCGCTGATTCGAACCCCTTTACACGCGGGCCCCGTAATACCGTATAGATTAGTTGGCCGACACCGGCATACTTACGTACAAGGAATTACGCCTTTCAGCGAAGGATATGACGTATTTCCTCGCGCAGGATCCTCTCCAACCCCGACTCGTGGGCTGGGGCTAACTCCCGTGATCACTTGCCTGCATCGAGAAATTATATTTCCTCGAGTTCGGTCCAATCGCCTTATATCATCCCTGGTCCCGCATCCCCTTTTGCGTGTCACTTCTTTTCAACCCCCTCCCCCAATTTGTGAAAGCATTGCGTCAAGCGATGACGACGTGTTAGCTACCCTTTGATGCCCGAGGAAACGCCCACGAGTCGATGGAGATACGGCGATTTCTCTAACGGTACCAGATCAGGCCAAATCTTTGATACACCCACAGACTTCGGTAGCTGTGTTATTTGAAGTAGTTGATCGCTCGGTGGATCACTTTGCCCACCGAGATTCTCTGTTTTCGACATTTTGCGAGGGCCCCCGATGAGTTATGATGATTGTATTGTAGCAGTTGATGCATGTATGGCTACCGAGGATAGGAAGATTAATGGAAAGATACGTTGGGATTCATTAGGTTGCTAATTAAGCGGGCTCGCAGTGCTAATGAAGATTTATTTTTCCGCGAAGTTGCAGCGTTTCGTCATATACCCTCCGTGACATGCGTGTTCTTATATTAATTAGGCTAGCGGTTCTTCACCGGTGTTGCGAGAGATTAATTAACATCCGTCTACGTATTCTGTAAGGCCTCGAGTAATACGTATACTTCCAATTACTTCATTTAATTCGCCTTATTTTCCGACAGTGTATTAAACAGATGCATTGCCTGAGAATTCATTTCTTGTTCTACTTCAGTGCAATGAATGATTGTGCAGCTGATCTTCGACAGAGCCATTTGAAATTGTCGGTAATGTCGATCCCCTTACCGACAGACTAGCCGTCGATCTAGTGACATTGACCCGTTCATCAAGTGATCTACCGTCACTGAACTCTATATTATACCTGGAACGATAACTGTAGGTATTAGGGGTCAATATTTCTCCACTGGTACCCGTTGATTTGACCAATTCACGGTGTTCAGTAAATCATCGATGATTGTTGAACATAAAATTATGTTCAACTTTCAAAACTCAAAAATTATATTCATAAACTAATGCCCATACGCGGCTGAATTCAACTCTGCTGCACCTCATTAAAAAGTCAACGTTACACCTGGGGACATCTTGTCAGAAACCTTCGAACACTCATCGTGGATCTCCTGTAGATTGAACAGTCCACCTATCCAGCTGAACCCGACCCCACCGCCCATTTGCTCCGCTCCGCGAATCGTTAGGTGGCCTTGTTGGCGCATTGTTGCCGTCACCGGGGTGGGTATTCAACCCTCCATTGTTAGCCCGAGAGCAAAGTAGACGCCGGTAGGAAGGAAGAAAAGTCGGCGTGGCGCTTTGTGCAAAGGGAAAACCGGGGAGGACCCAGGCGCCCCGGATGCTTCCGCGGTTGTTTACAGACCTGTCCGTCAACCGGCACCAATTAGTATTGTAACAGGCCCAGATGTTTCTATGACGTCGTGTATTCATCGTGCGTGCAAACAATGAGAGCGCCAAGCGAAAGAGAGTAGGGTCTCTCTCGATTGTATGAAAACGGTGGTGTTTCAACGCCAACGATCCAGCCCCCCATTTGGTGTACGTTCACCTCGTGGGAGACCGGTTGGATGTTCAAGGCACTGATGGATGAAACTGAACGATGCGTGATTCGGCGTTACTTTTCGTGTTCCCTTGCTGGCAGAAAGGTAATCCCGTTATCATTTTCTATGAGTACAAGTTCTGGAATTTGTTGAGACCTTTCATTCATCCATCTGCTAAGTCTTGTGACCCCCTAAAATTCTATAGGACTCTCGGCTTCTGGCATAATGGCATCATCAAGGGGAATTTGTTTTTCCCCCTGGAAAACGCTCTACTCCCTTTTAAATAAAGACTCCCGTAACCATTCCTCGCCCAGGCTTCAGGACGGTGTGTGTATCGATGCACACATCCCTAAACGACACACGCAGAGACGCATACCTTCCTGCAAACTATCACGAATATACCCGCTGTACACTTAAGGCGGCTGTACACTAATGCATGTACACTTAAGTTGGCCGCATACAGGCGGCAGTAACTACGGCTGCTTACAGAAGCTTCCGACAGTTTCTGCCCCTCCCCACAGCCCTACCACCCGCCTCTCTCACGGCATCATTATCATCCATTTGCTAATACAACAAGATAAATTACCCTTCCTCGTTCCAACGTTACCCTACCTGGCAAGTTTTCTGGTCGTGGTTGTTCGGAAACAGTCTCCCCACGCCACCCAGGCAACCGAGGATGAAACACGGTTTCTTTGGTCGAAGGGTGGGGGGCCAGCACTTCCGCCGGTTGCTTTTTGTCTTTCTTTTTCTCTTCAGACCAGGTAGCTTAAGTGCGTTACAGACACATTGGAACCTGTGACTCGCATGGGATCATTTTTTCTCTCCACTGATCGATATTTGAATGAAATCGCGAAGAAAATGTCTCTGTGCAGATCATTTCGCTTGATCAGTTGCCTTTGCTATCGGGGAATTACTGGGTTATTCTGGCCTAGCGCGTGAGTTCCATGCTCATCTTTCACAATTTTTTGCGGGGAATCAAAGTAAGTATAGTTCATAATGTTTGCTCTAATAACTTAATTGTTTATACATTTTTTTATCGCCAAAAAATAGGTGTGAGATGTCTGTGTGGAATATACGAAGATTGAGCGTTCATCCGGAACAAATGTTTGAAGAAAACTATTGTTCAGTAAGGATGTGGTTATTGTCTGAACCAAGATCTTTCATTAAAATTAATTTTTAATAAATAGGCGTCGTGTTAAATAGAGAAGTCCTTGTCTTCGCTTTAATTATAGAAGCAGAATTGAAAATATTTAATAATTTTTCTTCGGACAAAAGTGACGTCTTTTCTGAACATCCATGTAAAATTTCATTGAAATCGGACGCACCGTTACAAAGATATCACAGCAGCCAGTTGGAAGAACGCTCAATCTTCGTACCCTCATACAGACATGTTACACCTATTTTTTCGCGATAAAAAAAATGTATAAATATTGTTAAAAGTACAATTAACTTATTAAAAAAAATCTCGTGTACTACGTTTACTTCGATTGCCCAGAAAAAATTCTGAAAGATGGGCATGGAGCTCGCGCGCCAGACAAGAATATCCCCTTAATTCGGTCTACTTTAGGATTCATCCGGTCGATATTACGCAACCGCTCGAATTCGCCTCAGTCGGTAATTGTTTCCGTGGCGTGTGGACGACGATAGTATGCAAATGTTGCGATTCGGTGACTGCATAATGCAACCCCCCGGCACGTTTCCATTCTTGTTAATCATTTACAATTCCTGATGCCCCCCCCCCCCATCCTTGAGCTGTACGGATAAAGAGAAGTCGGGTACGCGTCTGGATTCGCCACAAAATTATAAATGGTTTTTATCGATTGAAACCCAGTTACCAATGCGAATCGACTTGATGCGCGAACGTGATTATCTAGCTACAGTATATCATCGATGAGTGTTCGAAGACCCCTCAGCATTGACAAAGAAGGGTCCCCAGGTGTAACTCTGACTTTTTAATGAGGTTTAGCACAGTGATAGAGCTTGGAATTGTTAAACCTGTGATTGTTGTTTCAGCCGCACATAGCCATTAGTTTATGAAATAATTTAACACTGGAACTACCAAACAAGTAAAATGACTTGTCAATACACTCTTACAACGAGGATTAAAATGTTATGACAATACATTTTCTCAGATCTTTTGCACCTTTTATTACGATATGAAAGTGACAAAATTAGTCAATTTCCAAATTTTTAAATTTTCAAAAGTTTTTGACGTTTATCCACCGATCGAAGCAAATATGTGTTTATCTTCGGTTGTTCTAGTGTTAATGTTCAGTGCCGAGGATCCTTCGAACACTTACCGAGGATTTACTGTATATCATTCTAACGACTGGAAATGTATTCTTTTCTTCTGTTTCTACATAATCGTGTTATAATATTTCCTGGTAACAACTGTAACTTTGTGTTACATTCATTTTTTATGGCACGTGAGTGCTGCCTGTTCATTCCAATTGTCATCCTTGACGTGTGTCTTTTCTTTGTAAATAAAAAATATCGGAGGACGATTTCTATCTCGCAACGGATGTTAAAACGTGTCCAGGCTAATGATGGAACGTGGAAAAACATGCGGCGATTGGTCGTATGTTCCGTGACCGCGATAAGTGAACTACTATTCCGCTACTTTTCTAGTCGACGCGAAACAAATTGATCGTTCCAGATCGATTGCCTGATCGCGAATCACGAAGTGAATTTTTACGTCACGTTGAACAGGGATCAATGTGTTATCGATTCAATTTCGAATGATGAATTGTGCAGTTTGATTTAGCCACTCAGAACCCCAGATAGCACATATCCCATTTATATCCGAATGTCCTACGTCCATTTTGGTCATCCCTAGGATGTTCGTAAGACTTGTATTTCGCATGTTCTAGGACTGTACGTTTCTTAAGTCTTACGAACGTCCGTAAGATTTAAATTTCGGATGGTTTCGTTTAGTAATTTTGGTCTCCCGACCTATATTTTCATTATAATTCATTGACCTAATTTCTACTATCTGCGGAAGTCGCAGGAAAGTTAATCTTTTATTTATTAAACAAAAACCAAGCTAACCTAGCTTCTATCACCATGCACAGAATAAAATCTCACCGTAATTTTAAACATTTGGGACCATAGCGTTTTTAAAAACTCTTTACTCGTTCCCAAAACATATGACTTTTTTGTGCTATTTGGGTAACTGGTACCTCTAACTCATAATTGCCTCCCTATAAACACGCATGAACAATTTCTATATAATCCCACAGGTAATTGTCCCTAATACATAGTGGGATGGACTTGTAATTAAACGTTGAAAAATCGAGCCCTCCCGCCTCTATAGACGCAACGTCCGACTGACGCGCTAATAGAGAGGTAATAGTGGAATTTCGATTTTCTAATTTTTTTCTTACGCGTAATACTATTATTCTGTCCTGTACGCGTAATAAAGACACCTGAAATCCCAACGAGACCTCGATCAAGGGAGATATTCGTGTGACCAAGTTCCCTGCCGCTGGCCTAGCACGTCACGAAAAATCATTATCAATCATTCGTACCTGTCGCTTGGCACGCAATTGATAACAATTGTTCCGGCCTGATGACGCACGAACTGTTTACGGGTGTCTTGAATATGCATGCGTTTATTGTCGAAGCACCTTCTGCCTTTGGTCATTTCTTTTCCATTCAAGCAGCAAATATTAAAATACAGCTTATCCCACCAAGGAATCTCTGGACGTTTTCGGAAAATTCTTCGTCACATTAAGTTCCAATTCATCGTCAAATTGATCACCGATCTCCATTTATATTAAGAATAAAAACACACACGCGCGCTCGGTTACCGTACTGTTTAAATAAAGTATGAGGCGCGCGGTGGAAAACAAACAGGGTCTATTGATTTCTCGCGTGAACAGGAGTAAAAATGAATAGGACGCCGGTTCAATTAAAATTTTCTCTCGTTGAAAGGAGGACATGCATGGGGCAGCAGGGACGGTAAAAAACGTGGAAAGAAATATACGTCGATGTGGATAACGGATTAAACAAATTTTCATTAAGTTTTAGATTTACTATACGAACGACCAGATGGTACATTATAATTATTGTGTAATAATATTAATATATTATACGTTATACTAGTGTAAGTCATGAACATATCTGTCGAGAAGAAGAACGTTAATTGGTTCCAGAATCAAGCGGAAGGGGATTAACGTCAATTCCCGATGAAACCGAGGCCAAACGGCTGGTTCGAAGATTTACGATACGATTTAAACAGCATCCCTCTGGTAATCCTCCCCCTTTGAAAGCGAAGCCACGGAAACTGAGCTCGACAAGCCACGTCCAATTTACGTGTGCGTTTTGAAGAGCTGTCACGCGCGACCTGCTTTCTAGGAAAATTTGCCTATTAACGCCGTTTCGCGGCCGGATATAATGTTAATATTTTACGTCGACTGTCCCCGTTCGCCGTGAACGACACGTGTTTGTCCCGCCGTATTTTCGAAAGGACATTTGTCATTTTTCTTTTTCATTCGACTATAGTGCAAGTGTAAAAGCAGATCGAAAACGATAAGAATGATGGAAGGCTGGTGGGCGGAGTGTGGGAATGAAAATAGGACCAAATTGTTAAACGCGAATTCTGTCGATGTAAACGTTACAACAGGCGCTTAAAACACGTTGAAACTGGCAGCGCTGTATTCCGGCTGCGGGAACGTATTTTCAAACGACTAAAGGGACACGTCGCCCCGGGGACACGAAATCGCACGTACGTACAATGTCAGATACGCCATTAGGGACATGCGTTTGCCTTCCAATTAATTCGTTTCCTGTCCCTGTTCAAACGAACCTTGTCTCGGAGGAAACCGCCAAGAATGCACTGTAAACTATTGAACTCCCTGCTCGGGGATATTTTCTGCGGTCCTCGTTCCTTAGGAAGTTAAAAATTATTTAAGACCGTATTCTCATGTGATTTTTCGAAAAAGTCCAGATTTTTAATTCTGTACGTATTTTAAATTAGAAATACCAAAAATAGCTTACACGATGTTCCGAAAAACTTAGTGTACATTGTGTGCGGTCCCGCAATCATTGGAACGTGAAACTCCTCGCGCATCTGTAAGTAGTCACAGTCGACGCATAGTCTGCCACCGGAAATTAATCGAAGGGAACGCGTTTACATCGACCAGAACGCTTATTCTGGAACTGAATGCAGTACGGTGCTGCAGTCAATAAATTTTCCAGATATATCTTCGGTCTATTTAAGCGGCGCCTTGACAAGGACGGAGGATGCGACAGCCGGTAAATAGGAGACACTTTCAATTATAAAATTGTATTCCAACAGCAGGTTGTAAATATAAATAATACTTTAGTACCGAGGCTAAGACTACCTAGACCCCAGGCCTATCTAGATTCCAAGGCTACCTACGCTTCAGGGCCACGTACGCTTCAGGGCCACCTAGGCGGTAGAGCTACCTAGACCCCAGGGCTACCTAGGCTTTAGGACTACCCATTTTGCCCATCTTACAGTCCAGAGCAAACTTTCTGTACCATACTGTCTACAACATCTGAAAGGCTAAGACTACCTAGACCCCAGGCCTATCTAGATTCCAAGGCTACCTACGCTTCAGGGCCACGTACGCTTCAGGGCCACCTAGGCGGTAGAGCTACCTAGACCCCAGGGCTACCTAGGCTTTAGGACTACCCATTTTGCCCATCTTACAGTCCAGAGCAAACTTTCTGTACCATACTGTCTACAACATCTGAAAGGCTAAGACTACCTAGACCCCAGGCCTATCTAGATTCCAAGGCTACCTACGCTTCAGGGCCACGTACGCTTCAGGGCCACCTAGGCGGTAGAGCTACCTAGACCCCAGGGCTACCTAGGCTTTAGGACTACCCATTTTGCCCATCTTACAGTCCAGAGCAAACTTTCTGTACCATACTGTCTACAACATCTGAAAGGCTAAGACTACCTAGACCCCAGGCCTATCTAGATTCCAAGGCTACCTACGCTTCAGGGCCACGTACGCTTCAGGGCCACCTAGGCGGTAGAGCTACCTAGACCCCAGGGCTACCTAGGCTTTAGGACTACCCATTTTGCCCATCTTACAGTCCAGAGCAAACTTTCTGTACCATACTGTCTACAACATCTGAAAGGCTAAGACTACCTAGACCCCAGGCCTATCTAGATTCCAAGGCTACCTACGCTTCAGGGCCACGTACGCTTCAGGGCCACCTAGGCGGTAGAGCTACCTAGACCCCAGGGCTACCTAGGCTTTAGGACTACCCATTTTGCCCATCTTACAGTCCAGAGCAAACTTTCTGTACCATACTGTCTACAACATCTGAAAGGCTAAGACTACCTAGACCCCAGGCCTATCTAGATTCCAAGGCTACCTACGCTTCAGGGCCACGTACGCTTCAGGGCCACCTAGGCGGTAGAGCTACCTAGACCCCAGGGCTACCTAGGCTTTAGGACTACCCATTTTGCCCATCTTACAGTCCAGAGCAAACTTTCTGTACCATACTGTCTACAACATCTGAAAGGCTAAGACTACCTAGACCCCAGGCCTATCTAGATTCCAAGGCTACCTACGCTTCAGGGCCACGTACGCTTCAGGGCCACCTAGGCGGTAGAGCTACCTAGACCCCAGGGCTACCTAGGCTTTAGGACTACCCATTTTGCCCATCTTACAGTCCAGAGCAAACTTTCTGTACCATACTGTCTACAACATCTGAAAGGCTAAGACTACCTAGACCCCAGGCCTATCTAGATTCCAAGGCTACCTACGCTTCAGGGCCACGTACGCTTCAGGGCCACCTAGGCGGTAGAGCTACCTAGACCCCAGGGCTACCTAGGCTTTAGGACTACCCATTTTGCCCATCTTACAGTCCAGAGCAAACTTTCTGTACCATACTGTCTACAACATCTGAAAGGCTAAGACTACCTAGACCCCAGGCCTATCTAGATTCCAAGGCTACCTACGCTTCAGGGCCACGTACGCTTCAGGGCCACCTAGGCGGTAGAGCTACCTAGACCCCAGGGCTACCTAGGCTTTAGGACTACCCATTTTGCCCATCTTACAGTCCAGAGCAAACTTTCTGTACCATACTGTCTACAACATCTGAAAGGCTAAGACTACCTAGACCCCAGGCCTATCTAGATTCCAAGGCTACCTACGCTTCAGGGCCACGTACGCTTCAGGGCCACCTAGGCGGTAGAGCTACCTAGACCCCAGGGCTACCTAGGCTTTAGGACTACCCATTTTGCCCATCTTACAGTCCAGAGCAAACTTTCTGTACCATACTGTCTACAACATCTGAAAGGCTAAGACTACCTAGACCCCAGGCCTATCTAGATTCCAAGGCTACCTACGCTTCAGGGCCACGTACGCTTCAGGGCCACCTAGGCGGTAGAGCTACCTAGACCCCAGGGCTACCTAGGCTTTAGGACTACCCATTTTGCCCATCTTACAGTCCAGAGCAAACTTTCTGTACCATACTGTCTACAACATCTGAAAGGCTAAGACTACCTAGACCCCAGGCCTATCTAGATTCCAAGGCTACCTACGCTCCAGGGCTACCTAGACTCTAGAGCAACCTAGACTCCAGAGCTATCTAGGCTCTAGGACTACTCATTTTTGCATGCTACAGTCCAGAGCAAACTTTCTGTACCAAACTGTTTACAACATCTGAGTGGCTAAGACTACCTAGACCCCAGGCCTATCTAGATTCCAAGGCTACCTACGCTTCAGGGCCACCTACGCTGTAGAGCTACCTAGACCCCAGGGCTACCTAGGCTCTAGGACTACCCATTTATTCCATCCTACAGTCCAGAGCAAACTTTTTGTACCAAACTGTCCACAACATCTGAGTGGCTAAGACTACCTAGGCTTCCAGGCCTACCTAGGCTCCAGAGCTACCTAGAACTCAGGGCTACCTAGGCTTTAGGACTACCCATTTTTCCATCCTACAGTCCAGAGCAAACTTTCTGTACCAAACTGTCTACAACATCTGAAAGGCTAAGACTACCTAGACCCCAGGCCTATCTAGATTCCAAGGCTACCTACGCTTCAGGGCCACCTAGGCTGTAGAGCTACCTAGACCCCAGGGCTACCTAGGCTTTAGGACTACCCATTTTTCCCATCTTACAGTCCAGAGCAAACTTTCTGTAACCAAACTGTCTACAAAATCTGAGTGGCTAAGACTACCTAGGCTTCGAGGCCTACCTAGGCTCCAGGGCTACCTAGACTCCAGGGCTACCTAGGCTCTAGGACTACCCATTTTTCCATCCTACAGTCCAGAGCAAACTTTCTGTACCAAACTGTCTACAACATCTGAAAGGCTAAGACTACCTAGACCCCAGGCCTATCTAGATTCCAAGGCTACCTACGCTTCATGGCCACCTAGGCTGTAGAGCTACCTAGACCCCAGGCCTATCTAGATTCCAAGGCTACCTACGCTTCAGGGCCACCTAGGCTGTAGAGCTACCTAGACCCCAGGGCTACCTAGGCTTTAGGACTACCCATTTATTCCATCCTACAGTCCAGAGCAAACTTTCTGTACCAAACTGTCTACAACATCTGAGTGGCTAAGACTACCTAGGCTTCCAGGCCTACCTAGGCTCCAGAGCTACCTAGAACTCAGGGCTACCTAGGCTCTAGGACTACCCATTTTTCCATCCTACAGTCCAGAGCAAACTTTCTGTACCAAACTGTCTACAACATCTGAAAGGCTAAGACTACCTAGACCCCAGGCCTATCTAGATTCCAAGGCTACCTACGCTTCAGGGCCACCTAGGCTGTAGAGCTACCTAGACCCCAGGGCTACCTAGGCTTTAGGACTACCCATTTATTCCATCCTACAGTCCAGAGCAAACTTTCTGTACCAAACTGTCTACAACATCTGAGTGGCTAAGACTACCTAGGCTTCCAGGCCTACCTAGGCTCCAGAGCTACCTAGAACTCAGGGCTACCTAGGCTCTAGGACTACCCATTTTTCCATCCTACAGTCCAGAGCAAACTTTCTGTACCAAACTGTCTACAACATCTGAAAGGCTAAGACTACCTAGACCCCAGGCCTATCTAGATTCCAAGGCTACCTACGCTTCAGGGCCACCTACGCTGTAGAGCTACCTAGACCCCAGGGCTACCTAGGCTCTAGGACTACCCATTTATTCCATCCTACAGTCCAGAGCAAACTTTTTGTACCAAACTGTCCACAACATCTGAGTGGCTAAGACTACCTAGGCTTCCAGGCCTACCTAGGCTCCAGAGCTACCTAGAACTCAGGGCTACCTAGGCTTTAGGACTACCCATTTTTCCATCCTACAGTCCAGAGCAAACTTTCTGTACCAAACTGTCTACAACATCTGAAAGGCTAAGACTACCTAGACCCCAGGCCTATCTAGATTCCAAGGCTACCTACGCTTCAGGGCCACCTAGGCTGTAGAGCTACCTAGACCCCAGGGCTACCTAGGCTTTAGGACTACCCATTTTTCCCATCTTACAGTCCAGAGCAAACTTTCTGTAACCAAACTGTCTACAAAATCTGAATGGCTAAGACTACCTAGACTGCAGGACTTCCTAGATTCCAAGGCTACCTACGCTCCAGGGCTACCTAGACTCCAGAGCAACCTAGACTCCAGGGCTATCTAGGCTCTAGGACTACTCATTTTTGCATGCTACAGTCCAGAGCAAACTTTCTGTAACCAAACTGTCTACAAAATCTGAGTGGCTAAGACTACCTAGGCTTCCAGGCCTAACTAGGCTCCAGGTTAACCTAGACCTCAGGGCTATCTAGGCTCTAGGACTACCCATTTTTCCATCCTACAGTCCAGAGCAAACTTTCTGCACCAAACTGTCTACAACGTGTGAATGGTCCTAACGCAGTTTTTTTTTTCTGTTTTCAGGTGAGTGTCTCGGAATTCCATGACGCTCGGGGGATAACCGCGTCCCTAACTCTGGTAAGCCATAAAGCAATGTATCACCCCCGTTTCACCCGCGGCGTACCAGTACTGCTCACGCCACGGTGGCCTTGATTTCGTCGGTGGCTGCGTCATGTGCTGCGCCACCCTCGTCTTTCGCCGCCTCGAATGAACGACGGGGGTAGGTTGTAGGCTCGGCTAATACTCCGAGACATCCTTCTTAATTAACGCCGCCATATATACCGTTCTTTTTCACGATTAACCGACTTCCGACGCGGCCTGCTAGGATCTCAGCGCGATTTTCTCGGCGCGCGCACGCGGCTGTCCGCTTGATGTCCTCGGGGAGCGAGGAATCATGGGAGCTCTCCCTCTCCCCAGCCTCAAGTGGGCCATTATAATTGGCAGCAGCACGTGCTACGTCGACGCTGTTCGGGGAATACTTTCTATATGGCTGTGTTTTCCCCACGTGTGTGTGGCTGGAAATTTTTCTTCCTTGTTTGACACGATGTCTTGCACGCGCCGAGGGATGTAAGTTGGCTTTGATAAATGGCTCGCTACCCGAAGGGGGGCCCTAGACACTGTGGAGGTTCGGGCTGCTGTGAAAAATAGTAGACTTCTTTTTAGAGACGATCATTAGGACATTTTCGTGGAATTAGTCGTCGGAAAGGGTAGATCGAATTTCTTCTGTGAAAGTGCACCACTTCCCCATTAGCGGTTTGGTGACATGCTGTTATAACATATCGATTAATTGCTGTTTCCTTTTATATCCTGTACATTGTCTGGTCCGTGTCGAGGAGATGCAAATATTTTTTGTGTGGATGACTGTTTTTACCACTGTTTTAACAAGGACCACCCTTGTTGGCGAAGTAAGGCGTGTCCCAGGGGAATTATAAATATATGTATACGTATTTATATATCGTCAGAATGGTCACGGAGGGTTGCAGGGCAGGGTATGTAACAGGGGAAGAATTATTTTATTGCAGTGGGACAAATATTAAGTCCCACTGACTGGATGAATCTGTTTAAAGATATCCTATTTATTAAAAAAAAAAAACATACTTTTCAAATATATTTTATTTAACCCATTTGCATAATTCGGAAAAAAGGAAAATTGGCCGATATCACAAAAATTTTTTTCTTATTGTATAAAAATAGAAATGTTGCAAAATGCATAAAAAAGGAAAAAAAAATGGCGTACACAAAGAATTCATAATTTTATTTAGTTCATTATCCGCGCGCATATCTGCGTTTCGGTGATAATGGCCAGGAAACTTCCGCGCCTATACGAGCTTATGATGCAAATGGGTTAAAATAAAAAAATCAGTGTTTCTGTTTCCAGAGGATTTTAAGATATTTTTGGACAAAATTCTGTTGTCCCAAACAGAATTGAAATGGCGAAATTCTCCGCCATCATGCGTGCACACGTCGATATTTTTCTCCCTCTGTGTGTGCGCCCGCAATTTTTTTTTTCTTTTAATGGAACTGTTGCACAAACTGCGGCATCGAACCCTTGTTCGTGGTTTATCTTTATTTTCCGCATAAACGAGGACAGGCCTTATCAACGAGTAAGCCTCTGGCTATCGTCGAAGTCGAACATGTTCCTGACATGGCCGGCCGTGGTGGTACAAGTCAACCATTACCACTTATACATATTCCCTCTTCCCCCTTTTCCGCCTCATTATCGGCGCCCATTTTTTCTTTTTTGTGTTCCCGACCCCGCCGCCGACGCGATACACAAACGAGCCTTCTTTACGGCGTAATAAAAACGGGCGGCTCGAGATTACGCGCTTTACATTGAATTTCGGTCGGTTCATTAACATTCACCTCGCTGGAATATCGTTTTCCTCTCGATGTCGCGGCAAAAAATGAAGTTCCCAAGAGTAAACGAGAATATAATGAAAATTGCAAAATGGTTTTTACGATATTCACACCATTAAATCTCGTCGTCTTTCAAAGCAGATTAATTAATTCGATAATCGAGTGGTTAGTTGGTACTCGTAATTTCCAGACACCCTGTATATATATATATATAAAAAAATTGGAATATTTCGTTCCAAAAGATGGATATTTTCTTGGATATGTCGAGTCGTATGGAATACCAATACCATGTACAGGGGAGTAAGAGGATATATCGCCAGACTGAAAGGAGGAAAAATAAACGTTGACGGTTCCAAAATTTCAATTTTCGCCTCGCTTCAATGGAATTTCTTTCCCCCGACGCTACCCAGTCTTGCTGGAGGGGGGGGGGTAGACCGCGATCAACTTCGCGGAAATTACTACAGATTTTCTATCGAGCGAACAGAGAAGGAAAATTTCGATGGGCTTTCTTGCACGGCGAGAAAATTCCCGGGAAAAGCGTCTCGACGCGCCGCTTTGATGTTCCGGGCGCGCGCGCGCGCGAACACGAGCTCTCTCCCTCGGCTTTGAAAGCCTCTCTGAACGGGAAGAAAGGCGAACGGGCGAAAGAAAGAAGTTCACGGGGAAACATTCGCTCAGAGTCGAGTAAATCGTGGACGCCTTCGAAACGAGGGGAATTTTCGTGACGTGTGTGTGTCGCTACGCGGGGGTGAAATGGGACGCGTGCCAATCGTTTGTTCCCGATAAATGCCATGTTTGCGATAAGGATTCCGGATCCGCCTGAAATCGTATGTTTATCGGAGTCATCGACCGATTCGATGCTCGTTTCGTGGGATTGGATACAACTACATTTATCAATACCGGTTTTCTTGTAATTGACATCGGTTAACCTTGACTGACCTTGAATGTTATTCATGATTATCTCCATTTCTATTTTGGTAGCTTTACAAAAATTATCTAGATTTACTTTACTTTTTACAGTCTTATTTCAAGACACTGTTTTTTAGTCTGTCTCTCATGCAGGGCGATTAGAAATCGCAAGATAAAAATATCGTTTATGGCTCTTTTGCTTCTATGCGAAGTATACTACACATTTGTCCTCTATCATTATTTTCTGGGACATATGGTTCAGACGTTATTGCAGAAGATACGCGCATTCGTATCAGTTCGGGATTCGTAACGGAACTTCAGGCGCGATTATCTCAGAACTGAAGTCTCGTCCAGAAATATTTCGTACCACGTGACTGCCTAGTTCTCTTGCGAAAAATCAACTGTGATTAAAGTCGACAGTCATTGGCGATCGGACCGTGTCTCTAGAAGGCTCGAAGTGGGAATATCGGGGTTAACGATTTAACAGGAATTTCCTGGGTTTCCGAATAATCTATTGTCTTTCGTTTTAAGGAAAAACGACAGGTGACATTGAAATACATTTTCTTGTAATTGACATCGGATGACCTTGACTGACCTTGAATGTTATTCATGATTATCTCCATTTCTATTTTGGTAGCTTTACAAAAATTATCTAGATTTACTTTACTTTTTACAGTCTTATTTCAAGACACTGTTTTTTAGTCTGTCTCTCATGCAGGGCGATTAGAAATCGCAAGATAAAAATATCGTTTATGGCTCTTTTGCTTCTATGCGAAGTATACTACACATTTGTCCTTTATCATTATTTTCTGGGACATATGGTTCGGACGTTATTGCAGAAGATACGCGCATTCGTATCAGTTCGGGATTCGTCACGGAACTTCAGGCGCGATTATCTCAGAACTGAAGTCTCGTCCAGAAATATTTCGTACCACGTGATTGCCTAGTTCTCTTGCGAAAAATCAACTGTGATTAAAGTCGACAGTCATTTGCGATCCGACCGTGTCTCTAGAAGGCTCGAAGTGGGAATATCGGGGTTAACGATTTAACAGGAATTTCCTGGGGTTCCGAATAATCGATTGTCCTTTCGTTTTAAGGAAAAACGACAGGTGACATTGAAATACATATGGGGCCTTTCAGAAGCCCATCTGGTCGACCCCAAGTAAAAGAAAGCACCGAAAATAATTTAATTAATGTTTATCATTGAAATATGTAAAATCTATAAAAATGACCAAACTGGAAAATATTAAAAGTAATGAATTTCTAGAAATCGAAGTCAGTCAGCTATAACAATTTGAGTACGCAAATTCAGATATTGTCACCTGTATGAGGATTTGTGGCAAAACGTGCTTGAAGTTTCTTTTAAACGGGTAGGAAGATCCAAAAAGGGACCATTTGTTGAAATCTCCGGCGGTCGTCTCTTCATTTTCCAGCCTTTTAGCCAGCCCCCGTTAATAATTGACTTTCACCAGACAGGGATCGAGTCCCGATCAAGTAGAACTACACGGGATTCCCTTATTCGGAATCCCCGGAGCACATTTTTTTTTCAGCCTCGACGAATGGAATTTCCGTGCCACGAATCGCACGGAATCTATTTTCCGCGGGCGGAGTGACGTATTCGCGGCTCAGCATCACGCGAGTGAAAGTAATCTATCATACAGCCTATAACGCGATATCCAGCCAGTAGGAGCGGCAGATCCTCCTCTTCGGCACGATCCCTTGGATCCTCAAGAAATTCCCGTGGCCAGGTTACCCCTGATATTCCGAATTCGAGCCTTCTAGAGAGGCGTACCGATCGTCAATGACTGTCGACTTCAGTCATATATGATTTTTCGCAAGAAAACTGTTCGATCACGTGGTATCAAATGTTTCTATACGAGGCTTCAGTTCTGAGATAATCGTGCCTGAAGTTCCGGGACGCACCCCGAATCGATACGACTGCACGTATATTCTGGAATAACGTCTGACCTATCTGCCCGAGAAAATAATGACACGGGAAAAATTTGTATTATATTTCATGTAGAATCAAATGAGCCAGGAACGATATTTTTATCTTGCGATTTTCAATGTCATTTCAAGGTCAGCCGAATTTATTGACAGACATGATGCACATTTAAGTGTATATATTGCTTCCTGGTGTTTTTCTGGTCACGCCCATCGCTTTGGCTGTTCAGAGAACATCGATCTACATAAGAAATCCTCAGAAAAGCCTCGCATTACTCGAAAGGGGCGTTGAACAAGTTTCCACCGCCGCTTTAGGCGACTCCGTTCCCTTTTCATCCCTCGTCGAACGAATTTTCGCCCGTCCGCCTGTGAAAAATGCAGCGATATTGTATCAAGCGGGGGATCGAAGGTATTCAACGGACACGGAAATGAGTGTGCACTTTCGCGAGTTCGGGCACGAAAGGAGCCTTTCACGCGGCTTTTCTTCCAACCCCGAGGACAGCGAAAACTTTCGACTCGGTCAGAAACATCGGCATTTTTCACGTGGCGCAAAATAAAAAGTTGCGGGTGGACGGAACTGGGGTTTGTGTCGTCCGGTGTCAGGAAATTAATCATCCCGACGTATCACGAAGGGGAGGAGTATAATTAATCGTGCTTTGATCGGCGTTTCATAAAGTGACGCGCAAGAAAGGATGATCTTGTGCACCCTGTTCATTCTTAATCGGTTACAAGGGCGTGAAATCGATTCCCGGGCATTCAGATGACGCTTCTTCGGTTCCTCGAGAGCTATTCATCTTCACTAAAAGCTACTCTTGTCCCGAATGGACCCAAAACAGCGTAGATAAATTGAATCTCGAAACGGTGGAACGTTGGCAACACCATAACACAAGGTGGCACGGTACTTCGCATAAGGTCCACTTCACGTAGCGGTACACAGGGCCCATAAAACTTGACGATCGGGTGTTCTTGCCTGGAGACATGCATAAGTCATTTCCCGGTTGAATGTCCCCTGAAGAGTCTTCAGATTTCTCCATCGTAACGCTGAACATGATCTATCATCTATTCATAGATGTCTTCTTAAAAATGTGGACTCTCGCTCGAGTTAAGGGGAGCACGAAGGACGTTCGTAGGGGACCTTTCGAGAATTAACCGAGGGAACTGATCGGTGTTAGGATAAGACTCCTAGCAGCTGCAAAGAGTTACGCACTTCCGACCCGACGAATTCGGGAGTTCGATTCCAGCCAGGATCTCCCAGCTTCATCCCCGCAGCTGTTAGTCGATCGGGACCGATAAAGTGGATTCCCGGTGTTAGGGACAGGGGATGGCACCGATCGACCCAGGAGCACGTAACCAACCGCCGTGTTATCTATTAGCTCTCAAAGTGATAAACGATTCGCTTCCTTCCACGTGAACTTCGCACGTAAATCGCCTGGAAAAGGATAAGCCGGCGCGTGCGGGGGATCCGACTGCTACGTTTCCTTTCTTTCCGCGGTTAGGAAACTCCAACGAACAGGTGACAGGGTGTAAAAAAATGTAGACCAGGTCTGGGTACAGCTGGAGGAGACACTATCAGGGTTTAGGGTATTCTCTATAAGTCTGATGCGTGGACCTCATATGCGCGTCACTATTCCAACCATACCCTAACTTCACTCTAGCTGACCTAGCGTTTAGGGGATTAGGTCGAGGGTAGACGCTGGGCTAGGAATGCCCAACACCTTTATAATGACAAAAGTGAAAGCCATGTTAAAAAAAAAATGAAAAGAGAAGCTTGAAAGATTGAAGTGGAACACTGAATCAATGACCCACATCACGAGCCTCGATATCTCTTCGATGAGAAACAGAAAAACGATCAGGACGAAAGGATCCAAAGGGACACAAGCCCTCTGAGCTCTATTTCATCAGACTCCGATGAGAGTTTCGTTCCACGAGCTTCTGATGACTCGTGAAACTCCTCGAGACGACTATAAGCCGATATATTTATTGCGAGATACTTCTGAGACTTGTTCCCCCGGACTGGAGGAGTCGATTTGCTAAATAAGACCGGAAGTGGATTGCCTGTGACATCACCGTCAAACTTTTACCTTTGAAGTAGGATTTCAAAAGGATTTTTCCCTCGGTTACCAATTGACCCCCACTCCCCCAATGATAAGAGATCCGAACGGAAAGGAGGAAATAGTAGTTTGATGCTTCCGTGTCGGGACGACGTAGTTTAATTAAACGATGGGACTTGGAATCATGTTATTAACACTGGAGGTTTTTTAAAGCCATCTCAGATCGTAATAGAATAATTAGTCGGCCTTCACTTACACGTTTACTCAATCTTCCGCGATAACGATAATCCACACCCGGGGCCAAGATAGACCCAGTGATCATCAGTGAATGAATCACGGAAGAATTTCTCCATTACTCGTCCCCTGATCTACAGATCGGGAAACTTCGATCCCCACAAGTTTATCCTCTTCGCGTTGTCCCGCCAACTTTCCTAAACTTACGAATTTCTCCGTTCGGTCTTAAGCAAAACGGGTCATTAACCACCCAGTTCCGACCGGGTGGCTGAACCAAGGTGGGATCCATAATTCCCAGAAACACAGGAGCGAACTTCGCGAGTCCCGCGAATGGGAGCGCGCGCCAGAGTGTCTTCTTTTTTTCGCCCCCCCCCCCCCCCCTCGCAGAAACTCCACAATCCTATCAGCGTTTGAGCACGTTACAAGCAGAGAAGCGTCTCTTTGCATTCAGAGCCCTCCCTTCGAATCCCGCTAGTCGTCTCTGTGCGCTTGTCCCTGTTGCTCGCGGCTGGCGCGCCCCAAAAAGATAACCGCGGACACCTCGTTTCCGGTTTCTCGCGGTCTATAGACACGCTGGGCGAACGACACGCAAACGAGGCCAGCCGGTATTATTGTATAGCCGCTCTTCTCGTCCCTCTCCGCGAGAACAAGAAACACGCAGGGGACGGTGGAAAGAGGAGAGGTTTCCACCAGGAGTAGAAACTGGCACGGACAATCTTTTTCAGGCACTTCGGGAAACGTCGAGAGAAGCTTTCGCGTATTTACCCGGATGTCACTTTCCCGGCCAGTTAAAATAGCCGACTTCAGCCGGCATTCAACCGCGTGAATGGAGTTACCGTGGTAATTGCGTTAACGGGCGGGGTAGCTAAAGGCACCAGCTTCTCGGTTCAATCGGTCACCCCACAGCTTTACGAAAATTTCCGTGGTTCAGACACGACAGAATCTTGTGTGATATTTTGGTGAATTTAATCGCGGCACGTGTCGAAAGATAAGCGGGTTGGTTAAGCACTTAGGGTACAGTGAAGTTTATAAAAAGCTAGGGGAGCCCAGGCACTGATAGGGTAAGTAATTTTTCGGTAGGTTTAGGTTAGGTGAATATGTCAGGGAAAGCTAGAAAAGCTATAGAAGTCCGAAGCTAGAGAGGAAGCTAAAGAACCTAGAAAACTAACGAAGCTAAAGAAGTCCAGACACTGATAGGGGGTAGCAGCTTTTCGTTAGGTTACCTAGCAGTCTACCGCGCCTCATAGTTACTAGCAGATTTACCATGGAACAACCCCAGGTTCACCATGGCGAACTTCAACAGCTTTGATACTTCTTTGGCGGCAATCTGTTGACTGAAAAATGTGAAAAGGAAAGGAGAGGTAGAGGGAGCGTTTCGTCCTGGGCCTGCTAGTGGACTCGTCAGTAAGGCTTTCTAGCAGACCCTGCCTTAGACGCGGGGATATACGATGGTCGGTTAAGGACGTATATATACGAACGAGGAAGGCTTCAGGTAGTTGCGGGAAAAGTGTCAACTTGGTAGACCTCTGATGGCGAATGTAGGAAGGAAGGTAGTGCCGCCACACTTCTATTGAAGATCCTTGTCCCAGGTTGCAGTGTACACTAACCAGGCTACCTAGTATTAGGGGATGTAAAGATACAGTCAAATATGCCAATAAAATGTTGACAATTAGGGAATATATTCACCCGCGGCATGCAGATGTCCCTTGATCCCTCGTTGAGCCAGGTGAGTGTCCGGGAAAGTCATCGGAATCCTGCCTCGTCGATTACCATTAACCGGTAATCCACGATCGGGGGGGAGGGGAATTTTATCCCGACGGCGGGCGTGGACCCGCCAGCGTGGCCAATCGTTACATAATAAACGATGAGTTTTCATAGCATGAATATGAAGCACGGCTAATGAGCGCATTAATATTTCCTGGTCGGGGTGTTTTGCGCCCTCGCGTCGACGAACCGTGCATAAATTTCCTTTTACGTCGTCCACGTTCCAGCCAGGTATTCGTTCGCGCGTGCAGCTATATCGGAGGGAAGGGGCTGCCTCCGTCTGCGCGTTGTTCTCGTTTGAATCTTCGCTGTTCAGCCCCTTGGGGACGTCAGGATGACTGCTGAAAAGCGGTCATGGATCATCGTGCCTATCTGATCGCGATAATCTCGCGCGGTTTCTTCATTCTGCTTTTATTCGATGTCAGAGATGACGCGTGGTTTTACTTCTTATGATGCATCACCGACGTTTTATCTTTGAGTCGCTTACCCGATACCCATTCCTGGCTTAAACGTTGGAAAGAGGCGAAGAAGGGTCACCGACATGACGGAATACCCTTGGTTCATTAGACGTTTGATAGATTCGAGGCAAAACGGACGCCTAGCTAGGCTGATCAGAGTATTTAAATTTATTGGCATACTTTTTAGGTTCCTCGGAACACGTGCTACGACACTTAGTTTCTTTTCCTCTTACGTACTGCAGCATGATGTCAGTGTATGATCCTGATTCTATTTGATCGTTATCGTTTACAAGAACCTCTGTAGATTGTTTTCTAGTCAGAGACCATCCTCTGTTTGTTACCCCTGTTTCTCGACCGACCTCTACCGCCCTTAATCGACCAGCCTAATTTTCAATGATACCAGAAAATCCCTTCGGCGTAGCCCGCAATAAACGTGGAGCGAGGTGGGAGCAAAGACCGAGGAAAAAAGTTAACACCAGGAGCGCGGCAGCCGGATTCGTTGTTTCTTTTCTCTTTACTCCCTTTTTGTTTCTTCCATCCATTCACATTAATCACTCCGGCACCGCGAGAAAAGGGGCGAAGGGGGAGGGAGGGTCTTTTCCTTCCTCCCGCGCATTCTCGTTTTGTTCTCG
Source organism: Dufourea novaeangliae (assembly GCF_001272555.1). NCBI lineage: Eukaryota > Metazoa > Arthropoda > Insecta > Hymenoptera > Halictidae > Dufourea > Dufourea novaeangliae. The sequence goes on along the minus strand of NW_015373947.1, from coordinate 915,128 downwards.
CGGTGCGAGCCGCGTCCGTGTTGCAACTGCTACCTTAATGGGTTTCCAGCTTGGAAACGAAGCGGTGGATTATGGGGCCGTGGCGTCAGAACTGGTGCGATAAACTTCGATAAGGTCTACTTAAATTACGCCGCACTCCCGATTACTCCGCCACGGCGTTGCTTCTTCCCGGCTTTTATCCGGTTCTGACCATCTGGCCACTTGTCTCCTACCTCAGAAAATACCCCTGTCTTCTTTGCTTGCGACAATGTCCAAACATCGACAGGGGTCGTTGTTCCTAGAGTTGTTCATTAGACTCCATGACCTAAGATTGACAGATGTACAATATCACTGGTGATGATAAAAACAATTTTTATTAAATATCAGGGTTAATGTCGAAAAAGGTGTAGCTTACATCTGAACTAGAGCATTTAGCTACCAGGTTAGCCTCTTTGTCTTCAACGAGGTCCATCCAGATGGATCCAATAGACGTTCCAAAACATTCCTAGGCTCTGCTTCCAGGTTTCATCTATCCCCAAGGGATTCTATACCCACAGCAGTATAATTTTCTCCCGAAGTGCACTCACTGGCCAGCATTTGTTCCTTATCTTCGCCACGCTACGTGGGATCGAATATCAGGGTTAATTCCCAGAAGGACATAGCTTGCATCTGAACTAGAGCATTTAGCTACCAGGTTAGCCTCTTTGTCTTCAACGAGGTCCATCCAGATGGATCCAATAGACGTTCCAAAACATTCCTAGGCTCTGCTTCCAGGTTTCATCTATCCCCAAGGGATTCTATACCCACAGCAGTATAATTTTCTCCCGAAGTGCACTCACTGGCCAGCATTTGTTCCTTATCTTCGCCACGCTACGTGGGATCGAATATCAGGGTTAATTCCCAGAAGGACATAGCTTGCATCTGAACTAGAGCATTTAGCTACCAGGTTAGCCTCTTTGTCTTCAACGAGGTCCATCCAGATGGATCCAATAGACGTTCCAAAACATTCCTAGGCTCTGCTTCCAGGTTTCATCTATCCCCAAGGGATTCTATACCCACAGCAGTATAATTTTCTCCCGAAGTGCACTCACTGGCCAGCATTTGTTCCTTATCTTCGCCACGCTACGTGGGATCGAATATCAGGGTTAATTCCCAGAAGGACATAGCTTGCATCTGAACTAGAGCATTTAGCTACCAGGTTAGCCTCTTTGTCTTCAACGAGGTCCATCCAGATGGATCCAATAGACGTTCCAAAACATTCCTAGGCTCTGCTTCCAGGTTTCATCTATCCCCAAGAGGTTTTATCCCGACGGCGGTATAATTTTCTCCCGGAGTGTACCCACTGGCCAGTATCTATGTTCCTTATCGTGGCCACGCTACGTGGCTACACGTAGACGGCCGCAGATAAATTTTCGGATGACAGTAAGATGGATGAAGGACAAGGAACAAGGCGAGAAGAGGGGCAACCGCCACGGCAATTTAAGGCCAGAAAAGACGGACAATTTAAATTTTTCGCTGGCCACGGTTTCGCGCCTCCCTTGGGCGCAATTACTTTCCCCCCGTGGGAACGGCGTGGAACGAAAAAGAGGTGCGAAAGGAGACGTTTCTCTCGCCGCGGGTAACTGCGTCCGGGCATAATTGCTTTGCTTCGATACCATCTTCCGGTGGGTCTACTGACGCCCCCGGAACTTCGGCTGGAATTCTCTTTGACAGTAAAATGACGGTCAAACTCGCGCGGCATCGCTGTTCGTTTCACTTCAAGGAAAGCCAGTAATCATGGCTTTGGAGGCTTTGGATGAAGTGGGCCGGCGCACCTTTAAGTGTTTGTACGTGGTTCAGGTGGATTGTTTAATAATTTATGTCCAGACGATGCTGGATTTACTTTGATGGATTAGTACGAGTTAGACATTCGAGATGTCTGTTTGGAAAGATACTCAAACGGAATCAAACCTCAATCCTGAGTTGTTTCTACCACATATTCCTTTGGGGCAACACTTGTAGTTCAACTGATCGTCTGATTGTACTACAGCGATTGTACACTATTTTGATTATGTTTGCTGAAGTTTGACCTGGTTTGAACTATCTTAAAATTTCTAAATACATTTCAGTCTGGCTAGGTAGATACTTATTTCGCTGACAATGCTAGTTTTTATTACTTGAGTGACTGTCGCTGCTGAACGAGTCGGTTTGACGTGGTTTGAACAAACACGATCAAACTACTGCAGTTGGTCCCACGTCTCTGACAGATAAATAACGTTATCCAGACGTCATAGTGAGTAAGGCGAAGCGATTTGCTGGTCTGACAGGAAAAAGAAGACCGTGTAGGTGTGCCACGGTAAAAAGCGGACAGTGATTGCCGGGGGAAAAACACAAGACAAACATGTAGGGGGTGGGGGAATCCGTAATAATCCGGGAACGTTTCTTCCAAATTATTTCTACCATCCTTTTTACCGCATTTACCGAGTCCTGGCGTAGGTTGGCAAAGAGGTGTCTCTTACAGGTGAACGTTGCGACGAGATTTATTTTCGTGAGTTTTTCCCATCGCACCTGTGCAGCCTGCGGGACGTGTTCTTCTCTTCTGGCCTCCGACGGTTCCCTTCTTTTATTTATTTACTTAAGTATCGTTGCACGTACCGCGGATAATGGGATTTCTTCTCTGATAAGATAAATCTCCGATTAATTTCTTCCCCTTCGGGGCTCGCCTACGCGGTGATCGAGGCGATTTCTCCTTCGGAAAACTGTAAGTTTCCAACGACGGCGTGTTCCACAGGGAATTCTTTGGGTGGGGGCGTCACGGTCGTACGATAATGAGTAATTTCTCCAGTTACAAGCTCGTACTGCCCTACGAAACTTTCCAACGAGGAAAATGTCCTCCGTGCCCTCTACGTTCTATTTACCGTACACTTAACGTCGAAAAGATTTTCCGGAGAATCGTTTACACGGCGCGACGGTGTATATTTTTCTCCAGGAAGTCGATCGGGGGATATAGGTTCCCGCCATGCCGAACTTCCTTGAACACATTATAACCTTGTTTGCGCGGAACAACTGATAACAACATCCCCGTATCGAGAATGTCATCGCGGTTAGGGGGAGGTCGTGCCTCGTCGAAGCCTTGTAGTCCCGCGATACGTGGCGGAAAAGTTTGATAAAAGAAAAAAGAAAGAAAGGGGCCAGATTAGGCCCTTTGCTTCCGTGTTTTTCATTCCTTTCGTGGATCAATACCTCGGGTGTACAATTGATCCATTGTTGTACAGGATGATAATAGATTTCGTGCAAAATTAATTCTGCCTTTATTAAATCTGGATCAGTGTACTGTCATTCAGCATTCTCTTGATTTAATTAAATGTCAGTCTACCATTTTCTCATATGCAGGAACGTAAAATGGAACAGGGAACATCGTTTTTGCATTTCATTAGATTAATTCCTTTATGCACGAATTTCATGGTATTTATTGATTTTTTATTGTATTAATAACGAGCAAGGGAGAAGAAGTGTTTTCAGGAAATATATCCCCAAATCGTTTTCGCGAGGGTTGAGCTCACTCCAGGCTGAATCATCTTGGGCACGTTTCTTGAACTGATCGATCTTCGATAGGCATTTCTGATTAAATCCCCCTCGGGTTGAGATTAAACCCGGGGCACCTGTCCGCGTCGGTGTACTCGTTTTCAGTGGAAAAACGAGCGTCTTCCCTTTTTATCCGGCTCGTTCCTCCAAGAAAATTGCGTTAGTCCACGGTTCTCGGGATCGAGGAATCGCTAATAATGAGACGAGATTAGTTTCAGGAAAACTGGGCTAACCAACCGGCGGCTGGGGGACGATAGCGCAGATCCACGCGTTCCGATCGTCCCATGCTCGCCAATTCCTTTCGTGGACGTTATAATTAAACTTCGATGAATCCAGTCGATTTTCACCTCTGCTGACCTTTTTCGATTCGCACTGTAGAGTACGAAACATCGAGGAACGCAGTTTGACCTTTCGGACGTTTCTTGACACCTAAAAGTTCCCCGACAGTTTATTCCGCTAATTTTCTCGCTCGTGTAAATATCAGTAGCTGACATTTAGGGTTCCAGTTCTGTAATTAGTATGTTGACGCTTCAAGGGTTGAGTTACATTCGTGACAGAGAACGATCGAGGAATTAGAGAGCTCCCTCTATTCGGTCAGGATCGAAAGTAGGCGGGGCAAAGGTGTATAGTAGGCGGAGCCAAGCGCTGTAGCGATAGAGTAGGAGCTTAACGGCCTTAGATGGACAGTACAGCGTTGTCTCGATTATTGACAAGCACTCGGACCCGCGTCGCGAGAAGTACGAACAGAGGAAATGCTTTTAACGCAAAAAGAAGTATGCGCTTGACCAGTTCCACGCCTCCCTTCACACACTGGCGGAGATAAAGCTCTGACAAAAATTGTGTAGAACTAATCTGACAGTAATCGATGGAGTACTGAATTTCTCTGTGGTGCCCATTCTAAGTTATAGTAACACGGTATTCAATGAGCGTTATAAATGAAAATTAATTTAAAAAAAATAGATACTCAATTTTCTGACAAACGAACCTACATGTTCAGTTCCTGTACAATTCCTTTCGACGGGGGGATTATACGCGGTAGCACATTAGACGGTAACGCTGTCAGGAAGAATATATCACGAGATCGACTTTCGCCTCCATTGATGCCGCATCTGCACCATCGAGCTTCGTTTTTGGTTGGCTTACCGGGTCTGCCGGCATCCTGTAAAATATTAATACGAATGCTCTCGGATGGGGTGAAAATTCGATACCGGCAACCCTCTTCGAACAGCCGTTCTATGCCACCCCCGTGTCTCGCGCCCTCCGCTATTTCTCATGGTCTTCGCTTCGCCATGCCTCGGTGCGTATACCTGGTGTCCCATAAGTTTCGAATGTGGAAAAATGATACGAAGAAAAAACTTTAAATACCCTTTCATTATACGTATACACGGTGTACTTTGATATCTTCATCGTGATAAATGGAATATTTTCGAATTCAGATTGTATAATTGTTGAACTCATCGGTAGATTTAGGGTATAGTGTTTTGTGTAATATATCGTTAAAGTTTTCACAGTTTCTTGTTTGGAGATAGTTAAAGTGACATGAAAATTATTTATAATTGAGTTTCACCTGATTACAAATTACGCAGACTTTTGCAACACCCTATGTGCGTTGCACCTGGTAGCACCACGAAGACTCACATTACACCGTGCTCGAAATCTATTGCCAGCCAGGAATATTCAATGCGCTGGTCAGGTAAATATTCGATGAACCTCCACGACGAAGAGTACAGAGTCTCTTGGATATATTTCGACGGCTCTTGCTGGACACACATTCTGCCCCTATATTTTTCCTTGCGAAATTAGGGGGCAGAGGATCCGTTTCATAGACGCGTAGCAGACTGGATGCTACTATTTCACGAAAAGTTCGCTTTTGATTCCGTTTTTTTAATTAGTTCCCGACCTTTCAGCCGGTCATGAAGACGGAAATTCGAGTGCCCGAACGAGAGGAAGTGAATTCTGGTAGAAAATTCGCACGAAACATGAAATTCTTTGGTATAGATCGATAGACTGGCGTTATTTGAACTGAAGTTGATATGTTGGGACGCTTTTTAATGGTATGTAAAAATCGGTGTAACAGTGTGGACAGTATAGCATCTAGTGTTCAGATTGGGTTCGCAGATTATAGGATTCGAAGGATTAAATAAACTGAACATGTTAGTATCCATAGCCTTGACAATTTAAGGATTCATTGAGCTGCAAACCATTAGACCTAGGGTCCTACGAACTTCAAATGTTCTGGAGACTTGAGGCTCTTAAGACCCAATAGATTTAGAGCCCTAGAGACTTAGGTCTTCTGAAGACCCCTAAACTCAAGGACCTTCAAATTTGAATCCCTGAACAGCTCATGATTTTAGATACCTAAGGAATTCAGGTCATTAAATGATTAAAACAAGTCCTCCATGGACTTCATTTATATTTTGAAACTACATAGTCCACATTCAGATGATCACTTAGTAAGACAGTATGAGGAAAAAATGTCTGACTTCCAGCCACGATTGTTGTTTTTCGTTGTACAACTCTCAGTCTCCGTGGCTACGGCCTTCCCTATAAAATCGTATGCGGATTTCGCTGGCGAAGGTGCTGTAAATTACGGGAGAAGATAGAGGTGTAGACGAAGTCTGCGAGAGAGGAACACGCTTAAAGGGGATGGAAAAGTTACTCGCGCAGTTTGCTTCCTCTCTTTTTTTTTTTGTCGAGAAAACTGTTGCGTAGCGACTGAAGACAGTATTGTTCAGCTCCTTCGGCTACGCATTATGAATGAGTACATAGATAATTCTTCAGGACATTAGACGAAATGAAAATGAAAATTCCATGTTGTCAAATTTAATTTACTCGTTTTTTCTTACAGTTTTTTGGGGGGTCTAGAAAGATGTTAGCCGTGTTTTTTTGTGTAATATGAAAATTATTCAAAATTTATCTCGATGTCATTTATTGCTTACCAGAAGGACACTGCATTTTTAGGTAGCGTTTATTTATAACTTATAAATTCGTGAAGAATACACGGAACGAAAATTGAAATGTACCACGAAATGGTTGATGGTCATTTCCAAGATTTATTCCAGCTCTGTGGTTACACGTGAACACCAAAAGTTCATCACCGCGCTCGAACTAATATTTAAGCAGAAGCTTAAATCGGCAAATGTAGTTCTGGCAGTTAAGCTGCCTTCGCTGTAAACCCACGGGCTGCGGATTACGCTAATACCATTTCCAAAATGAACTCCTTATAATCCGAACTTTCTTCGTTGTCCGCGGAAGGGATCAATAAAACAGGCGTCACTGACGATTGTGTGGAAGTGGATGACAGTGAATTTTTATTTCGAGGCCCAAGTACTAGTGACTTTCAAGAATGTAAAACGGAGTACTAAGAAAATAATCATTCGTTCTCCTGTACTTGGACATATCAACTATTAGCTATCTTGGTGAAATAATAGGAATGAGAATACAATTACAGTGAAGTCACCGATACGCAGTTATCGAGGGAAAACGGCATAATCTAAACCTGTTACTGCAACTAAATATTTGATAAGTAATTATTTTAGTGTAAATATATATACATATAAAGACTGTTCTACTTCGTTTGATGTTAAGTAATTAAATTTACACGTGCAGATCTAGCACTTGAAGCCAAACATTCGTCGCTATCAATATTTATCGATAATGTTGTCCCCTGCGCGGCCTATAGCCAATTAGTTCTCCCAATCGATCTTTCGCCGGAGCCCCACCGCCCGCATTTAAATTAATCATGGACGAGAGAGGGTTTTCTCCGGGACTGTTTTTCTAACCTTCGGGCGTTTTTAACCTGCGAAAGGGGTGACGCGAAAGGGAAACAGGTGACGGCGAAGGGGGAAACGGGTGGGCGGATGGAAGGTGGCACGCAGTGTGTATTCTGGATGGATGGATGGGGCGGGCCGTATAAATATGGAAATTTCGTAAATCAAGTTAGCCCCGGCGAAGTGTCGTCGAGTTTTTTCAAGGTAACGTTATTTCCCCGATTCTCCGTTGGCCGGCGGTTTTCGACGACACGGGACACGGAAATTTTCGTGACGCAATTAACCGGCCGTTCGGTTCATTCGGTCGATTATACGGTCGCTCTGATGGAGATTCGGTCTGTGGCCTGTGCTAAATTTTCCATGGGAAATTGTTTAACGAAGCTCCTGGAGAGCGAACGGGCAACGTTGAATTGTTTCTCGATGTTTTCTTTTCTCGTCGTTATTCATTTCGACCGGCTTAGTCGATTTATTCCCCGAGCGCATAGCTCGGTTTTAGAGGTGAGCTTAGCGTCCACTTAATTCTGAACCGTTACTGATTCATCAAAAGCCCTATGTTCGTTTTTATATTAATTTTCCGTCGAATTCACAATATAATCTAAATGCTTACCACCTGGTGAAGTAGTGAATCGCTCAAAAAAGTGAAACGGATTACGTTCAATTTTAGAGTTCAGATCAGCGTCCACTTAATTCTGAACCGTTACTGATTCATCAAAAGCCCTATGTTCGTTTTTATATTAATTTTCCGTCGAATTCACAATATAATCTAAATGCTTACCACCTGGTGAAGTAGTGAATCATTCAAGAAAGTGAAATGGATTACGTTCAATTTTAAAGTTCAGATCAGCGTCCACTTAATTCTGAACCGTTACTGATTCATCAAAAGCCCTATGTTCGTTTTTATATTAATTTTCCGTCGAATTCACAATATAATCTAAATGCTTACCACCTGGTGAAGTAGTAAATCACTGAAGAAGGTGTAATGGGTTCCTGGGAGTCTAGAAATCTGTAAACTCACGTTAGGCTTTAGAACAGTACCGAAAAGTAGGTAGCCAGGATGCCTAAGTATCAGGAAATTTAATGATTCTGTTCTTCAGTGAATGCCCCAGAGACCCCAAAGACGCCGTCAGAGGTACAAGACAGATTTGGCGCAATCCGTTCCTAAAAGTAATTGATCCGAGTCGTCTGGAGGATTGAATCGTATTAAAATCCAATAGTCGTCGGTCGCGTAACAGTACTACGGCGGCCGGGTGTGGTGGCCAGAGGGGGCGTTGATTCAATTTAGACGAGAAAGAGTGGCTGACAAGCTGGACCATTGGAAATGGCACCCGCGGGACCGAGCGTAACGAAAACTCCGCAACGCGGTGCCATTCTTTCCTATATTTTATTTCCCGCGTATTTATATCGGCCCCCGCGTATTTTCATGTTTGTGTTGCCGCGCAACGAAGTATACGCCGGACGCACCCGGGGACTCCCAAATTTGATTTACGCGCCACTCGACGCTCGTACGTCTTCACGCCGACCGATGCACTGTACCTACGCTTCTCGAGACTGAAAATAATGCCGATAGATAGTTTTATAACTTTTTTTTTTTTTTTTTTTTTCAATTGCCCTCGAGTGTTTTTCACTGTACGGTTTCAGTGTGGATTCAGAGGGTAGCTAACACCTCATCTGTCTGGATTATTAATGTTCATACTGGAATTGTTTATTGGAGTAATAAGAATTAAATTATCGGTGTTCAGAGTAAGGATAAATGAAGGATTAGTAACCTAACGCAGGTAGGCGATGTCACGTCCTGGGTCATCAGTACGGTCAACAAATCATTATAAATGGGGATTGCTGGACGAGGGCCGTCTCGTAACAAACATACAATGCCATAAGACCATTTTTTTTAATGGTATTTCGGCACTGACTTCTAGGAATACCAGAAACAATACGTACACCAAACCCCATTTCTTCCATCTTGTACTACCATTTATTCCAGAAAATACAACGACCAAAAATCCCTATAATTTCCACCAGTCGACCCTCTGCAGCAAACTGTCTAGACGTTCAAGCATTCACCAGTACACATTCAACCGTCAACAAGAACACTTCTCTCATTTAGACAAACGCAACTACATAGTGCACACGTACACATTTCACTGTTACATTTGTGTTTATACTAAAGTTTAAGTGTATTATAAAGTAGTGTTAAATTATTCCAAATCACACCATATCATCATACACCATCATCACCAAATTTACCAACGAGCTGTGGCAAATCACCAACTCATTGCGAGTACCTCACATCAGGTTAGTGTTCAGTTGATTGTGTTTGTGATGAAACTTCGTGTAGTCGGTTATTGACGGTTTTGATTGTCGGTTTTGACTAGTTAGATTAAGTGCTTCTGATGTTCCTTGAAGCACGAACTGGATCAGATTTCATTTTCTAAAGGGATCTACAGAGAAGCATCGCAAATACTGGTGTCCAGTAGTGACCCCAAGACCATGCATTCGAATAAATAAAGACTTTTTCAAAGCGAACGAAACGTAAACTGTCCCCTAATTATCCTTCTCGATTCAGCGGTTAGAGAAAGGTTTAAGTGGACCGCGAATTTTCTTTGTTATACGATGTACTGAGGACCATTCTTTGTGGAAACGTTTGGCACACAAGGACAATTACGTCGATCGCGGACTTTAATTATTATTCCCGGGAATTCGAACGAACCCAATTGTTGCAGGCCGGACACAGAAACGCGACTGCTTCGTGTCAATTGACCCGGAATCCCAGCGACCAAACGAGAGAAAACAAAAAAAGGGTAGCCTTTATTGTTCGGGATTCGTCGAGATTCCGTTCTAAACAATGACCATCGATCCTGTATTTTTTTTTACGGACCGTGGAACAAGAACCGGACTTTGTCAGTCATTCTTAGTTTCCAATCTTGTGAACTCGCACGTGAAGTGTGTGTATCGGGCTGTGGTAGACACGAGGAGGGTTGGGTCACTGCGAAGTATATATTGTGGGGAGTAAGCGTCTAGAAATAGCTAGAATGGAAAAACATTTTTCTAATCGATCCTGACAGTAACCCACGTTTGACAACATGACAAGACACTTCTGTCGCCTCGTTAAGTAATTACTGCCATACACTGAGGCACTCTCTGCACATTGGGGTATGGGTTAGAGGTTATGTCATAGCGTAGTTTAGATACGGAGAAACAATTTTCGTGTCAGTCTTTATCGTTTAAGATAATTTGACGTAGTATAGATTAAAGCAATTTACCAAATCTCTATCCCGTATTAAATAACCCCAATTTTGGCATTGAGACATACAGTAGACTCTAACTATATTGCCATATTCGGGGCTGTTGGTGAGCAAAATGGCAATGAGTTCAGAGCCCCCTCTATGCTAAGTTCTTTCGCCATGGCCTCGGCCTCAGTGCCTGCGCAAAAGCTGGATGGTGGAGAGCGAATTTGTGCGCGAAAGTACGTGTGAAGGGGAAGTGCCTCATGTGGCAATGTATTCTGTGGCAATATAGTTAGAGTTTACTGTACCTATTTCCAGGCTATATCCCTTGACTAGAGATAATGTTGGGCCACTACAGTTAATTCATTTTGGATAATTTTCAAGTTTGAAATTCTCAACGGATCGATTCCCCCACCACTTCATTGGATTTCCATTCCCCAGAAGGCTCGAACAACTATCAAGTCGTCTCGTTGCGATTTCACGTCAGTATTGCATGGACGGGATGACATTTTACTCCCTCCAATACACGAATTTCACGCACATTACTCGGGTGTCACTTATCGCGCTTCGAGGCGACGCCCATAAATTCCGCCTTTAATTCCTGTAGTCACGACCGTGTAGTCCTGGCGACAGTTAAAGTCCCTCCGTGTCTACAGGGGCGACGAAAGACGTTCGGACGAATTTACAGTCGAGAGAACGTCGGGAAATTGTTTGTTAATTATCACGTGCCCTACCAGCGACGTAACGAATAATTACGATACGGTGAAACAATCACCAACCGTGGGCCAATTAGGGTAATGGCACCTGGACAAGTTTACGTGTTCTTCGGATTGTGTACACAGTATGTCCAATTTTCAGTGTACTCGTGCGATCATTTCTGTAGGTGGAAAAAATACGAAATAATGTTTCTGATGTACATGACGATTCACATGACGGTAATTATTTGACCTCGAGATAACGCTGCAGAGTTCTGTGAAAGTCATAAAAATTATTAAATAGAATTCTATATTTTGTATTGAATACTCTTTTAGCTTACGTCGAAACGGATTCAAAACACTGCATGTGCATGTATTTTCCATAGGCCGTTGTTGGATTATTAATTTTTTAATTTTACGTGCCGCTGGCATTGGCGATACATAAAGTCAACAACGGCTTATGGAAAACACATACGTGGTAATGTTTTGAATGCGTCCTAACGTGGGCTAAAAGAATATGCAATAAAAAATATAGAATTCTATTTACAAATTTTTGTTACTTTCTTAGAACTCCCCAAGGTTATCTCAAGGTCAAATAGTTTTGATCATGATATACCCCCCATGATATCGTACAACTTTCATCTGAAACATTTCTTCGCATCTTTGCTAGTTACAGAAATAATGGAATGGGTACAGTTACAACGAATATAGTGTTTTTTTTTTACATTATGTTGGTAGTTCGCAGTCGCTGGATACTGAAAACGTTCGCAGGCGTTCTCATCGTATTTGGAGTTCCTCGCCGGCTGGGGAGGGGCACATTTTTCAAATTGCATGCTCGACGTTTCCTCCCGGATTTCAGAAACGTTCCTCGTTATCCCTCTTATCTTATGTTCAATCGCGAATCACAGAAACTTCCAGCCCGGGAACAAAGTTGGCATTCTCGAGGCTTTCTTTGCAGTACACTTTAGCGGAAATGGCAATATTGTTTACATAATACTTCCGAGCTACCTAGAAACATTGTACAAAATACAGTAAATTCTCGATAAATGCTCGGAAGGATCTCTACGTTAAATATTTCCGCTTCATCCCCACTACTACTTTCAATCTTTGTCGACCGCCGGCAAAATATAAAGATGAGCTACCAAGACTCGGCCTTAAATTTATGGAGTGCAGAAATAATGTCCCTCCACGATAACTGTCCCAAAACAGTCCCAAGTTTCGAGCATTAATCCAAGGTTCACTGTACTTGGAACATAGAACTAAAAATATCTTATGCCAAAGGTCATCTGTCGGTCGTCTAATCTGATGATGGTTCGAACAAGTGATGACTGTTCAAGGTCATCCATAGTCTACCCTAAACCACTATATTTTTTTCTTTGAATATGAAATATAACAAATTGGGTCTAGCCATGGTGTTCACGACCGATTGATTTCTCCATTCCGTCCGATGAACAAATTCCATATCCTCCCCCTCAGCATCTAACCGAAGGCGGCACATCAGCCACGAATTTTCCTTCTCTCGTCGTCTCTGGGACAATTTCGCGGGAGCCTGGGGCCGGCCCCCGCAAATGGCCCGAGTCTCGCGGCCACGATATCCCTCGGGGTCGATCGACGGTAAAATCGAGCTATTGAAGACCCTGGCCAGAAACCATTTTTCCCCGCCACATAATAGCAATTATATTGGCAGGGGGGGTGGGAGGCCGATCGAGGGTATTCCGGAAGCGGAAGGGACGCTCGCCGATTGTCCGGAAGCCGGTAAAGATTGCGCGTTTCTGCCGATTTTCGTGCACGCTGTGCCTCCCCAGAAAACCACCCCTCTGAACCCCGCAACTCTGAGGTCGCCTTTCGTTCGGGAGCTACAGTAGCGTGACAAATTCCTCGAACGTCGGAAGTTGGATGATTTTATGTCTTTCTGGGAATATCAGGAGTAACCGCTTGGATGTCAGGTCTAGTTTTTATTGGTGCAATCAAAATTTATTTATTTATAGATCTCTGCATTAACAAATATATGTATACAGGGTGAATAAAAAAGAACTACTATTTAAAACAACTCATTACCTGTTAGGTGTATCAAAAAACATTTTATTGAATTGTGTAGCTTTGCTTTTTTTTTTTTTTTTTTTTTTAATATTACGTTGTTGTCGATGGAAGGCCTAATTCAACGACCTATAGTGTAATGGTATTAAGAAAAAGATGCATTGTAAACATGTAAATATGTAATATATCTCCATGTTTTATATTGTTCTTTTTAATAATTCCATTTATAAATTTTGTTTAAAAAATAATTCTGCTAAATCCCTAAGACCTAGTTAAACATGAAACGTTGGCTTTCGGTTAAAATAACCCACACAGTGCTGGCTAGTTAACTATTTTGGCCGACCTGTATGGTTTGACATTTAAATTTGTATTACGTGACGATCATCAGTGATCGTCACAGGACCGCCGGAGCTTTCAGTGGTGTCATGACCCACGTGAATGTGTTAAACATCAAAACAAGTTTCGGCATCCCACTGGTCTGGATAGTATACATGAAACCAATAGCGCAAAGGGAGACGAGCAATGGTCGATGGATACACGCTTTTTACGTCCGTTTTTTTTTTCTCCGAAACCGTGGTATTTCACCCGATCCCGCCGCTCAGGGAGAACCACCGCGACTGCCTCGAAATTGGATTGTTATTCTATTTTCGAAAGCAATTTTCCAAGTGTTATCAAAAAGTTTTCTCGCCCCGCCACGCCTCGTGTCCCCACTCCCCTCCAGCTGCGCTTTTCTCGCCTCTTTCACCAGCCCCTCGCGATGTTTAGATGGTCCGTAGAGGGTGGCTTTGATGTTTCCTTCACGCGTCTTGCGTGCCGCTTCTTTAATCGAGTCGGTGATTAGGCAAATGTCTCCCGCCCCTACCAGTGTTCTCGCCTGTTTCGGAGCGTTGAAAATTGAGATGGAAGCAAAACTCTATTTGGGGTTCACGTTTATCCCCAAGTTTCTTTCTTCTATTTCTGGAAAAAAATCTGTTGGATGGGGTCACTTAAAACACGTGGAGGGAATAAGATACTTGTATTACTGCAGTAAATTCTCGATGAGTGTTCGCAGGATCCTCAGCGCTGATAAGGAGTAAGCGAATTCAGATATGACTCTGACTTTAATGAGGTAGCACAGTGGTAGAGTTTGGAATTCTGAAACCAGTGATACCTGTTTCAGCCGTGTACGACCATTAGTTTATGAAATATTTAATATTCAATGACGAGGAGCCTTCGAACGCTCATCGAGGATTTACTGTATACTTCACACTGCAGCAACGAGACTTTGGGTTAACCTTCCTGTCTATAAACCTCGGCGTAAGTGCTGTCTATGGTGATGGTCGGGTCAGTCGTGACCCACAGCAAGATTTCCTGTTCACAATATTCACTTCGACTTGATTGTGTTCATTGACGGGTCGTTGGAGACCCAGACGTAGGAACAAAATGTATAATTGAGAGTTTACGGACGTTTCGGGGCCTAAAACACTTTCTGGAAGATGAAGATCCCTGTCTTTTGGAAAAAAAAAAAACAGCTACAAGATCGCCTTAAATATTCCCACGGGATCTGCTCGAGTACCACCGTAGTATCGATACGAAGAATTGTGAACAAACGTTGAGTTGATCTGTATTTCGAAGGAGCGTCGTTCCCACGACCATCCGTCTTCATTTCTCGGTGGACCCTAGGGAACATGAACGATGGATTTGGGATGATGGCAGTGGGATAACTCCGGAATATATAAATGTCTCAATTGAAAGTCGTAAGCTTGGCGATCAGCTGGAAGAACTATAGGAATCGGGTAAATATATGTATTCTATTTAGAAAATAAGGAAGGGAAGAAGAAGGCAGATCGTCAGCTGGATATTTCTTATCCCAATACAGTTTGGTTTTTCGTGTTTTACTCGCCATCGAACCGAGTGTACCCCTTATCATTGAATTCTCGCAGCGGAACTGCTAGCATATCGTATTTGCTGGTATCTCAAAGGGATTCCAAGGAACGGGATACTTTAAATTTCATCTGCACCAGGTCCAACCTTAATCGCATCCCGCTGACTAAATTTCCCATTGAAGCTTCCCTCCGGGACCGTTTTCATCGGTCTCGCTGGCAGTGGAATAATAAATTGGATCGGCCAACAAGATCGAAATTGTATCGATACTACACCGGTATAATAAAACCTTAACGGCCCCTGCCGATCATCAGCAGTAATCTTCGATGTTGGTCTTCTTCTCCAGACACCGATCCTGAAGACTTCCTTTTCTTGTTGCCTTCAGCACTTCTGTTGCCTGCTCGGTGTACTTTGTAATTACTTTCGTTTACTTCTAAATTGCTGCCAGATAAAATTATATTCCAGTTAGGTTAATGTATTGAAAAAAGAAAACTAGGTTTGAGATTCGCAGCTTGCTGCAATTTTAGAATCAGGTCTCTCACGGATACTGAAAGTCTCCCCGCTATGACTTATAGATGGGCAAGTATGAACCTACAGGGAAGTTTCTTTTGTATTCTTCGTCCCCGTAACAACACGTAAAGTTATTAAGGAAGCCTATAATTTTTATGGTTACAATTTTTGACCGTTTATCGCGCTACTAGGGACTACTTTCGATGCAGGAAGTCTTTTAATATTCGTCGGTTAATAACTCGTTTAAGTTTTCATAATTGGAAAAGTGCTGTAAGCAATTTCCCTGTACAAGAAAATTCCCCCTTCATCCCATTTCTCTTAAGACGGTAGTGTATGAATAACTAATGAATGAAGCCTTGTACCTTCCGGTGTATCCTACGAAAATTTTCTATTCTCCGGAATTGGGGCTCTTCCTGTGTTCCAACCTTAGCAACTTGCCGAGAATTTCTTCCTAGTTGCTGGAACGGAGGATATACCATGGTGGACGGGCTGGAAGAAAAACACGGGAAAAACGAGGGCAACTCGTACGGTCTCGTATCATATTTAGAAAAGAAAAATCAAAACTCTGCGGCAGAGTGGTCCGCGAGTGTAAAGATGGATCCCACTCGAGAAGTTAACAAAGGTGGTAGCTGGGCCGGAGCAATGAAAGGGAAGAAAGTAGAAACACGATGAAAGCACAGTGCACTTCAAAGTGAACGATAAAACTGGTGAAGGGAACCGATTGGCTGGCTGTGTCGCTTCTTGTTGTGAATCCTGCGAGGACGAACGTTGCTGTAAAATAATGCCTTTACTGCCTGACGTCGCCAGCCCCGATCCTTAAGGCTGGTTCACTGCCTCGTTTCTCGCTCGACTAGGAATAAAATGCAGACGTTGAAAAGAGAAAAAGACCCCGAGGGCATAGGTGATTTTAATTTTCCTTGGAATAATTTCCCTTTTGTACATTTAATTAGGGTATGTGGTTAGGGTATAGATGTAGTTGGGGTATCTGGATAGGGTATGTAGTTGGGTATAGGCATATACCCTAGACCTAAGTCTTAGGGTACATTTATAGTTAGGGTATAGTTACAGTTAGGGTATGGTTACACGGCATAGGTGATTTTAATTTTCCTTGGAATAATTTCCCTTTTGTAGATTTAATTAGGGTATGTGGTTAGGGTATAGATGTAGTTGGGGTATCTGGATAGGGTATGTAGTTGGGTGTAGGCGTATACCCTAGACCTAAGTCTTAGGGTATAGTTACAGTTAGGGTATAGTTATAGTTAGGGTAGAGTTACAGTTAGGGTCTGTTCCAGTAGATCTATCAGTCCACCAGCCAGTGAATGATTCATAAGCACCATCGATGATCACATGGCTGTATCTGCGCCAATTATCTTCTTTAAAATTAAGTGTCCCAGAAAGGGCTAGCACCTAGTTTAGTCCTAATTTAGTTTAGTTTAGCTCGTTTCTCCCGGGAGGAGGAAGTTTCGATACCCCCCCCCCCCCCCAAGACCCAGCTGTGACTTAGGTCGGTAGCTGTCCCATTAGTTTAGACCTAACCAGAACTTGACGCAGGCTTGAAGCCACCCTTTCAGCAGTGTTCAAGGTTCTAACTCAAGAGAAATAGTGCCAACGATTTAACCAACATCGCCAAGTGATCCAAGTTATCGTAAACAAATTTTAAAGAGGAAACGGGATGGCAAACATTCTGGTGCGAAAGTCTCGCGCGAGGTTATCCCTCAGCCAGAAACTCCCCGACGCGTATCTTCAGGGAGCCGCCGCGACGTCACTTTGAAATTCATGAATCCGAATGGCTTAACCGCGTAAGAAAAGAAGTTCCGCGGGGTGGAGAGGCGTGGGGAGTCGGGCGAGCTCTCGCGGAAAAAAGTCCGCGAAGGCAGAGCAAACACATTGTCTATTTGCGTGTGACGTCCTCGAGTACTTCCTCGATATTTGAATATCCGCTTTTCACGAAATTAAATGCGATTGCCGGCTGGGAGTTACTCGAGACGAGATTGCGAGTCTACCGTCTCCCCTTCGCTAGCGCCCTTACCGTGCAGTGGCTTCGAAAAGAAATTTCGCGGCTTTGACTTATCTGGAGTGCAATTTCCATGGTGAAGTTCAAGGATCACTGTTTAGGATGTTCGAAGGATCCGTGTGTCGTGGACACGTCTGTCTTGTACTTAACGATCTTTTCTCGATCAGATAGTGTTAAAGGAACAAATCGAGGAACTGATTTACCTGGACTAGTTTTTCATAATTTATAATCCGAAAGCTGGTCGACTGCGTCGCCACCTAGCGCCTGATGTGGAGGTCGGCTAAACTGATAATCTTTAGATCAGTGTCCTGAATTGGGTTATATTCCAACTGGTAAATGTTGGAGTAATGGATGAGTAGGAAAAAGGGTGCAAATTTTTCGTTTGTATTTTATTTTTGAATGGGGCGTGTCGCCTCAAACGCGGCGAGTTCGTATCGCAGAAGTGCGCCATTCGCGGGTATCCATTGTTACGTACTTGCGATCGAGCGCTCGGATCTACATCTTTTAGCGTGTAATAAAAGTTTAGTTTTGTCCATAAACCCTTGCCTCATTTCAAGTCCTCCCACAGTAAGAATTTATCCTTGTATTCATAGCTACAATCCCCTGGGCGATTGCTTTACAATCCGTCCAGAGTAATTAATCTGGTCTCCAGAATAATACCCTAACCTTCAATCCTAGAAAGTACAATTCACCGTGAAAGTACGGTCCGTGAAATCTGAATGATTCACGAAACGGTGAGCTCTCTGAATGACGTTACGGGGACCGATCTCGAGAGAAAATATTGCGTCCAAATAACGATGTTCAATTACTATTTTCCATGACGATTCAAATCCACCGTGAAACAACGGTCCAGGAAACCTTAATAAGTCCCCTGGAATAGCCGGATCGGTTCTGTGTGACAACGAGCCGTCTCAAACGCAGAGCCCGCCTGAGCGTCCGCGGAATCTACGCTAATTAATTCGCTTAATATCACCGTTGCTCCTCTTCAATGGATTCAGATCGTTCCATTCGTACCCGGCCAAAGGACCCGTTCGGAGACTTTCCGCGATTGTCTTGATGCCTGCCTTGACGGATCGGTGGGTTTAAAGACCCCCTCTTTATTTTCGTTCCCGTCATTGTTGGTCGGAGGTCCCGTTTGCGGTGGTTATCATGTTCGCGACAACCTGAATTCTAATTGCTTTACGTTTCTTTACATCGGTCTTTCATCGGCGAACGAGACAATCCGTTCCTGCATTAATTATGGCCTGGAAATGAGATTCCTGTTGGATTCCTCGTACTTCGAAGCATGTGGTAGTAGCCTGTAAATCTTTATCCAACTTGAGATTACTTTGCTGTGGATGAGAACTTTAGGTTAGGATCTTAAGTTAGGTCTTTAGGTTGCGACTTTGGGTCTGGAACCATAGGACTGTGGGAACTTAGGTTAGGAACTACAGGTCAAGATTCAAGGTTGGGTCCACTGATCAGGATTTGAGATCAGGTCTTCAGATTAGGATTTAAGATCAGGTCTTCAGATTAGGATTTAAGATCAGGTCTTCAGATCAAGATTTAAGGTCAGTTCTTTAGTTCAGGATTTGAAGACAGGTCTTCAGATTACGATTTGAGATCAGGTCTTCAGATTAGGATTTGAGGTCAGAACTTTAGATCACACCTTTAGGTTAGAACTTTAGGTCAGAACTTTAGGTAAGGCCTTTAGGCCAGGATTTTGGGGGTCTTGCCTTTGGGGGTTAAGCTTTTGGGGGACAAGACTGTGGATGTTCAAAATTTGGTAGATTTCAATGTAATTATGATGTCCATGGTTCACATTCCTATGGCAGAGTCATCGGTGACTCGTCGGCGAATAGTCACCAAATATCTGTGCAACGACGAAGTGAATATCATAGCTTCTTTGTCTGCTTTGACGATGGTCAGAGCTCCGATTGTTGGAACAGGACAAAAAAGAGTGGAAGGAACAGCAGGCGCTTCATTTGCACTCCGATTTTCCCGTGATTCAGTTTCAGCAACAAAGCTACGAACGACGCGTTGGAGAGCACAAAGTGAGTTTGTCGGCTTTTTGCACCTTTCGAAAAAAGGAGGGCGTCGAAGAGACACACACAGGAGGGGGACTAAAATACCGGCTGCAACGTGAAAAAAAGCAGAAACTCTTTTCCCCAGGCATCGTTACGCGAGTAGACGCGAGAGCACGGCGAACTGCAAAAAATCTGTCTATGAGTTGGATTAATATGTGCCTTCACGAAAACACAAGGCATTTCGGGGGTCGAAAAGGGAATATCTGTACAAACGAACAACGCAACGTGTAAGAATTACTTGTATTTCGCTGGTAATTATCGCAATTTTTTCGTGCGGAATTGCGGCATCCTCTGGATTCCGTGTAAATAATATTCCACGTGTTCACCGCGACCGCAAATGGGGAAAATGTTTTTGTGGAGATGAATATTGAATTGTTTAATTGGAAACACTGAACACAATGGCATTGTAGTTCCCCTTCCCTTGTTAATTCGTGAAATTGAAGTCTGAAGTTCCGTGATAAAAATTATCTAGGGGAGGGGAAATGAAATTTCCATTTATTCGGCAAAGTTCCTGACGTTCGTGTTTCAAATGAAATTGTAAAACGGAACAATGGTCGACGAAGGGATGATGAATGAGGATTGAGTTTCGTCTTTCGGAACGTACAGGGCATCACTGCATTATTACGAATATAATGGCTACAAAATTGTAATAGTTGGCACTTTCAGAATGTCGAATCATATTTCGTACAAATGCCCGTTCTTGTGGTTAATTCTGTTAAAATTTCGTATAGTTTCAACAACCTTAGAAACACGTGATCTATTCCGAAAACGTTATATCGGAACCAGACATTAACACAAAAGAAGGCACAAACGACCACCAGACAACACTTCCTATTTCTTTGATCGCCCATTCAATTAATTGTCTCGACATCGTTCAGAAGTGAAGAATGAGGAATAGAAATTCTCATCCATCGGCCGCCCGATCCCAACTTCATCCAATTTAATATGGCCGGTCAGGAATCACGAAAAACAGACACGATCCACTTTCTTCGGTCTTTGTGTCTCGAATATCGAGTCCCGCTTGCCGTCCGTTTGCGGCTCAATGGCTTCGAACCCGGACGATCGGTCGAAGCGTTTCACCCTAACGAGCGCTTTAATTTCTGCCCCCTTTCCACGCCATTTGCCGTGGAGAGAAAAGGGTCTCGATGAAAATCACGACAGCATGACACAAATCTTTCGGCCTCATTCGGTTATCTGGTTCGATGGTTCATTCAGGGATCCCTCCAGCCAGCTTCATTCATTTTATCATTCTGCTTGCTTCGCCTTCTTTTCATATTTTTTTTTTTTTTTATCAAAGTGAAGGGGCTCGTAGGTTTATCAGGATTTGCAAATGTGAAAAACTGAATGGACGTTGATTCTTTCTAATTTGTACTAAAATCGGTGACAGTACGCAAAATCGACTGGTAACGATCTAGCCGCGATCGTTTATCAGCTTGTATAAGAAAATGGGTTCGGTTTAGGGGTCATCTTGCGGCAGACGCTAGAACTACCGTGAGACTCGGTTTGTTTTTCAGCCTCAAAAATGAATTGTCGACCATTTTTGGGTGAGAAATGCATCTTATGCCAGTAGATTATATCAGTAGATTCATGGACTACCATGAACTTAATGATTCCCTTGAAAATAGAAGATGGGATCTTTGAATCTTGAACGTAATCTGTGACGAAGTACCAGGGAAATGATTCTCTTGCTGACTCAAGTCCACATATATTGCGACATGGAGGTCGTTCCGCGACTTGGATCATGATCCACTTACCGTAAAAGGTAATAAAAACCCTTTCTGCCCGGTTTTTCGAGGCCCTGATTGGAAGGGATCGACGGTAACGCAGCGTTGTTTCGGATCGTTCTATCGTAAACGGTTCATCGATACTTCGGAACGATTTATCGTTGAATAGTACGAGGGCATGGTATTATTCTCAATTTTCTTCTTCATCAGAAACTAGTAATTGAAGTGTTTCATAGATATCGACTAACTTTTGTTAAGGTCTTCAGAGATTCTGATAGTTTTTAAAAAATGAGATAGCCTACACAAGGATCTCTTCAAAGTTACTTCCCAATTTTTTGAAACCCCCCGGACACCAAGGTCTCTGTCTATCAGAAACGATACGAATCCCATCCCATCATCGTCAAGCCATCCATCTTGAAAGACGATAACCACCATCCCCCTGTCCCACGTTGCAGCCTCACTTTCAGCGTCTTATCACGAGGGCTATCTCGAGCTAATATTATTTCAACGGGTCGCGTGTATAGCCCCCACACCAGCCCTCATCCGATACTCGAATCCCCCAAGCGCACGATAGGCTTCTAAAAGATTTCGCAAACGAGTGCTTCGACGGAACTCTGCGATCACCTGCTTGTAGTCGGCCGGTGTTTGGACGAACTGGCAAGAAAGACGATCCATCATCTTGTCTTGATTTTACGAGGGCAGGATTTCCATGGAATCGATCAGCAGTCTTTTGTATGCGATTCTGTACAGGCTCCTCCGAGCTAACGTTATTCACCCGTGACACTGTGTTTTTAATTGAATGTTCCTCGGGTCGTGAAACAGAATCCGGAATCATGAATTTCCAGATTATGGTGGCACTGTCAAGATCTAGGAACACTTACGTTAGACACCTCGTTCAGACAATAGTGACCTCAAAATGTCTTCTGATGTCTTGGGTCACATTTTGGTCGAGCGAATTGTCAAGCAAACGGCGGTGTTTACCTTGCAATTAATGCGAGTCGCGCAGACGAGTTCTTGAACAAATAACAGGAGAGGCAAAGCCCTTCAGGGGCTGCGCAGGGTCAGCCGGGCAACACGGGAACTCATCGGATCGCCTTGCAGTTCGGACGTGAAATTGGTTTGTCAACCGAGTGAACCCTTCGTGTGTGATCCTCGGGATTCCCGACATCTGGCCAGACGATCGTGAGACAATTCCGTGCGGGTCGTCGAGCACGTAAAACGCTCCGTAAGATTCTAACGGAAGAGACAGAAAAATGAGAGACAGCCCCAGAGCGAATCTCTTGTTTTGGAATTTTGGGATCGCTGATAGTGGCTCTCAAGTTCGTTTCCATGATCGACGTTTCGCTTAAGGAGTTCGTCTTCTAATAATATGACATATCCTTACTGTCTAGGTCTATTTCAAATCCTCTTTCGCTGGCCATTCTAGAATATTATATTATAAACCTATATTATCTCATTATCCAGGTTTTAATTTTCTACGGTTTCGACTCGATTATTTTGTGAGCCACTGACCCACGATGAACGCAAGAGTCCCTGTAGGGGTGGAGAGAGTTGAAAGATAAGAGCACGGTCGATGAACCACTTTTGGTAGAAGGAAGCTGGAAGTCCATATGTCCGCGGGAAGTAAATAATACAGGAGCTCCAGGGGTATAGTCGACTTGACCAGATGGTTAGCGGGGGATGAACCCACCCCCGCATATTCGGTGAATATATGAAACTCAGTCTCGATCTGGTGCTGTTCCGCTTCGTCTGTCCCGGAAAATAGAAAATTTTTGCTCAATTGCCTTTTTTTTTCATTCTTTTCTCATTCTTTTTTCCTGCAGCTGATGATCATTTTGGGAGACACTACATTACAGAGAACACTTGGTCACCTAAGTACCTTCATACTTTGGGAAGAACAGTTTTCTGGTAGACTGATGTCTGCCACTAGAGGACTTTGATTTTTCATGATCAATTGGGTTAAACTCTTTCTAGGGTCTCTTGATAGGGGATCCTTATAGGGACTCATCCTAGATTCTCTTGTAAGACATTGCTGTAATGATAAATCCTCTTGATAGAGGATCCTTGTAGGGACCCATCCTAAGGTCTCTTGTAAGACATTGCTGTAATGATAAGTAGGAGCAAAACTTATTTCTGCTGCTGGGGGACCTTGATATTTCATGATTAATTGGGCCAGTTTTTCTAGGGTCTCTTGATAGGGGATCCTTATAGGGACCCCTCATAAGGTCTCTTGTAAGACATTGCTGTAATGATAAGTAGGAGCAGAACTCATTTCTGCTGATGGAGGACCTTGATATTTCATGATGAATTGGGCCAGTTTTCCTAGGGTCTCTTGATAGGGGATCCTTGTAGGGACCCATCCTAAGGTCTCTTGTAAGACATTGCTGTAATGATAAGTAGGAGCAAAACTTATTTCTGCTGATGGAGGACCTTGATATTTCATGATGAATTGGGCCAGTTTTCCTAGGGTCTCTTGATAGGGGATCCTTGTAGGGACCCATCCTAAGGTCTCTTGTAAGACATTGCTGTAATGATAAGTAGGAGCAAAACTTATTTCTGCTGCTGGAGGACCTTGATATTTCATGATTAATTGGGCCAGTTTTCCTAGAGTCTCTTGATAGGGGATCCTTATAGGGACCCATCATACTCTTGTAAGACATTGCTGTAATGATAAGTAGGAGCAAAACTTATTTCTGCTGCTGGAGGACCTTGATATTGCATGATTAATTGGGCCAGTTTTTCTAGGGTCTCTTGATAGGGGATCCTTATAGGGACCAATCATACTCTTGTAAGACATTGCTGTAATGATAAGTAGGAGCAAAACTTATTTCTGCTGCTGGAGGACCTTGATATTTCATGATGAATTGGGCCAGTTTTCCTAGGGCCTCTTGATATTTGGATCTTCCTAGGGACTCTTCCTTGCATCAGTGTCCTACAAGAGACCCTAGGATGAGTATAAGGATCCCCTATCATGGGACCCTAGGAAGTCTTTAGCCCAACTGATAATGAAAAATCATGGTTCCCCAGCAGTAGAAATAGGTTTTGCTAGCTGAATGTAAGACAAGGTATATGAGAATACTAGATCTTTGGTACTCTTACCTCAGCCTAATAAATTGCATACGCAAAATGTCATCAAGAAGGGGAACAGCTCTAAGGATCCGTCCTCCGATGACAAGCTGCCCGTCAGTCGCCCAGGAAAGCATCGTGGCGCAGAATTTCGACTCGCCATAAATATTCTTCAAAGGGGAAACATACACATCCCTCTTCCGGCTTTCCGCGATCCGCGTCGTTGCCTTTTCTTACGTAAACGCACGGAGATCGGAACATGATCCTGCGGGACTCTTTGATCTGCCATTCCGTCTCTCCGTCGGGATGACGTAGCCTGCCCGGGGGTTGCCTGTGTACCGCGGGGTTATGAATTATCTTTCCCGTATTTTCTTCGGTGAAAGGTCGAGACGGAGCGAGGCCACGTCGAGGCAACGACGAGGCAGATTGAACGACGCGACGAGATAATATGCATCCACCGGCGCAACCGGGTGTGGGGGGGGATGTTTCTGTTAAATTTCACCGGTTCGCCAAGATAAATTGAGAGGAAAAGCTGCTCCGACGTGGAGCCATCCGCAGGCTTCTGTCTTCCGTTCGTTTCTCGTGAAGATCACGGGTCGGTTTTAGATGTATGAATCCACTCGTGATCCGTTTCTATGATGTTACTCTTTATTGTCACCTGCTTTGAAGGATGCTACCTTAAGTATTTTTAGTCTGGGAATTAGACTCGGGTATTCGTGGTCTTGTTATCGCGGTTTTCGTGGCGAGAATTAAATGTGTTTCCAGGCTAGGGGGATCCCAACAAGCCGCTTTGGGCTGGTGCTAGGTGGTATTAGTTCAACTGAGTTGCTTAATCTTTGGCCAGCGGTCAGTGAAACAACACGGTGGATATTGGTCAGTCCTGACCCATAGCCAAATCTGCCTGGGTTTAATGTACAATATTGTTTGTTGCTTACGCTGGTAACAACCCGATCTTCCACCATTGATGCTACTTTTACCTGCTTCTTAACTTCACGTTCTCTTCTTTTTCTTTTGTTACAGAGGGGCAGCGACGAGCTTCTGTCGCAGAGCGGAGCGGTCAGCAATGGTGCTGCGATGAGCCCACAGCCACATCACGCGGCCGATAACAACAATGATGCCAAGAAGGTAGGCGGAAGAGTAAATTTTATTCCCGTTAATTATTACAAGACACGTTCGTCATTCAAGCTTGTGTCAAAATGGCCCCCATTTGATGCCCATTTGAGTCCAGAAGATCATGACGGTTCACTATAAATAACCACGTTATAAGTGAATGATAGTATTATCGAATAA
Organism: Dufourea novaeangliae; assembly: GCF_001272555.1. Taxonomy (NCBI): domain Eukaryota; kingdom Metazoa; phylum Arthropoda; class Insecta; order Hymenoptera; family Halictidae; genus Dufourea; species Dufourea novaeangliae. Next base: position 889,326 of record NW_015373947.1, on the reverse strand, counting down.
GGCTGCTAAACAATTTTCTCTCTATTTAGAATTTCTATTTCAAACGTGTTCTGTCTTCGAACAATAATCCACGCAAACGATAAGGCCAGCTTCATTGAAATCGGAGCTATGCCCTTTTGGATCCTTGCGTGTCATATTATTTTTCCGGGGAGAGCTGCTAGTTTTCGACCTCCCTGTGATCCGTCCTTTTTCTGCGCTCCATTTTTCAACGACAACGAACAGTTGACAATGAAAACGCGCGTGACGCACAATAAGCCCCAGAGAACCCTGTCTCCGGGCGGAGATTCGGATGTGCGCTGACCCCCCTTGAAGTACGTCCATTGAAATCGGACCGGTCTGTTTTCCGCCTCGTCTGCCCTCTGACCTACTCGATCTTTCCGCGATCACCGAAAAAAAATCTCGTCAAAAGGACACGCGCGCGTAACGCCGATCAAAGCGATTGGACCTTCTGAAAAGTAATTTGATCGTAGCCCGACTCTTGCTACACGCTTCCGGAACGTCTGATAATTGGCCGCCTCGCGCGAATCCAGCACAGATAATCGGTCTCCGTTCTGCCCTAGTGACGATGCTTTCATGTCGGCGTGCAATAGATTCTGGCGAATAAAAGTGAATTTTTTTCCCTACAAGTACAGTAAATCCTCGATGAGTGTCCGAAGGTTCCTCGGCGTTGAACATTAAATATTTCATAAACTAATGGTACCATTAGCTTCATAATTACAAGCTTTATCACTGTGCTAAATCGTATGAAAAAATCAACGTTACACCTGGGGACCTTTCCTCGCCAATGCCGAAAACACTTATCGATGATTTACTGTAGATAAGCGATACTTCGTTATTACAATAAGATTTCTTTTCATGGTGTTCTGTTTACTGATGCAGTTCATTGGAGAAGAAAAACGAAATTTAATCGCTTGATATTTTCGTAGTAATTAATTCGCTTCTCATTTTTTGTCCTTACCGCGGAGAAATTAACGACAGTCTGTCGCAGCGGCTGCCGAGATTAATTTTTTCAACACCTGTTGTCCATCAGGAAAAAAGCAATTCTGACAGGGCTGGGAGTGGTGGTAAAGGGTTGGACAATGTGCTGACGAATATTAATTAGGATTCTCAGAATGTGTCAACGTCGAGCAACGCGAGACCACGAAAAAATCGCGGTCATTTAAGTTCGACCCAGTTCCCGCGGACCCTCCTTTCGGTGTTCACTCGTAAATTCACGTCTCTCCGGTTCGTTGTCGGAAACAAATGTCTCCCCCCTCCCCTGAAGGGCGAACAGAGTTCGTTGTCGATCGGGTATTTTGCAACGTCGGAGGAAAATATTTATTATTGTCAGTCACGGGTGATGTAACGTGTTCGCGGGACGTTGGGGCCGATCGCGGGAAAAAATGTCGGAAGTTTAGGCGCGCCCCCTCCCGATAGATGCAGCTGTGGCGTTCCGTAAGCCGCGTATGATGCACGCCTACCGCTCGGCAACACCGCCGCGTGCACCGGGTGCATCGGAACTTGTAGCCAGCCTCGTTAATCATGGTCCTGGCTGGATCGAAAAAACGAAAAAAAAAAAAAAAAAAGTCGTAAGTCCCGCGACGCGATCGTGATTCCGATGTTTACTCTTCGTTCACGCTGATACTCGTGTCTATAAATTACTAAGGGATTAAATATTTCTGAAATTACTAACAGCTTTGGTGTCATAGTCATGATGATGTTTCCATTAAATTAGCTACAAATAGGATTAAATGACTAGGATCAACTTTGCAGTGTTCCCTCTCTATAAGCACGCCTAACGGGATTGATATTGAGCCTATAGAGAATAGTGGACATCATTTCGTCATCATTGTATTGCTGACTAGCTCTCCCCTCTTCCTCGTGACGGGTAGAATCAAAGCAAGCCCGCCCACTGTAAGCCCCGCCCACATGAAGCTCCGCCCATCGTCGAGCGGTGGGGCTTACGATGCTCTTACAAAACGTGGTGACAGATATAGTTTCTCGGAGCAACTTGTATCTCACAGAGGGTTCGGAATGTCACGACGAAGACAATGGAACCCTCTGAAAGAACGTGTTCACGCAGAAATTTCGTTGCTTCCGCGTCGAAACTAACGATTCTCCTCGTATCTCCAGGCGCACCTGATGTGTCACGGTTCGCAGCGCGGCTCGAATTTCGAGCCCGCTAACGATTTCGCGCTTTTTTCCCTCCTGTGGTCCGTCGGAAAGTGGAACGTGTACGTTTTCAAAGAAAGAGCTGAAGCTGTCCTAGGAAGCGGCTTTGTCACCGAATCCGACCCCACGTTGTCGTTTTGCGCCGTTACATTAACGAATTCTCGACTATTTCGTGCTCATTGTGCATTGTAGGACACTTTATTGCGCAGGTTGGCCCGACGAAAACCTGAGCCCACGACTAGGCATCACGATTTTTAGCGGACAGAAGAGTACAGTAAATCCTTGATGAGTGTTCGATGGCTCGAGAGGTCCTCAGGTGTAACTCAAACCTTTAGAGGTTTAGCACAGTGATAGAACTTGGAATTGTTTCAGCTGCATATGGTCATTAGTTTATGTAACATTTAACGTTCAGTGCCGAGGAGTCTTCGAGCATTCATCGAGGATTTACTGCACTTCAAACCAGCGATCGGAAATCGTAGTGACATTATCCGTGACGAAGTGGAACGAAATATGTTCACAGAGAGGAAAAAAAGGGGGAGAACGTTTCTCCTGGCACCTTTTCGTCGCGCAGCCGGGTAAAAAAGCTCCACGATAGCGGAAGAAGCCTATCCAGAATCGCGGGCTCGAAGAAACCCCGGCAAAATCCAGGGAAACCCTGAAAAATAGGATTTAGTAAACTCGATGGTGAAAGGGGAAATGGAATAAGTGGAAAGTTTCTGATCCTCGTGGAAGAAATTGCTCGAACGAACGAGATTATTTTCTGGCTCCTCCAGGGGATGGGTGGGTGGGATCTTGGGTGCTCCTTTGACGAGTATCATCTTCATCGTATAAATGGTCGTCGATCCTCGATCGAGGAACTTACCTTTTCTGTCATCCCCTAGTTCCACTACTTGGAAAATTATTGTTTCGCAGAGGCGTGCGTCTTTTTATAGACCATCTGGAATCAAGAAAGCGTGGACCGTGTTTCTTGGAATCCCAAGGACCATGGAATGGGAAGATAAAAAAGGAATCAGAGGAAAGAAGGTGGAAAGGAATAGGAGAGACGTTCCCAAGTCACCTTTCCTCGCAGGCTGGGCTTTAGATGGTGGAAGAGGCAGGAGAGCAACGGTTGTCCTATGGATGGTTACTGTAAAGGAATGTTTCAGCCTCGCACAAACGTCCATTTGTCGCGTTTTCTTGGTTGAATAAAGCGTCCAGGAGGAGGGATGGGGTAAGAACCGCCTGCAACGTCGTATTTCCGTTGGTCCGTGCCTTCGGGGCCTTTCCTTTCGATATCAGTCGGTCTGGATTCACTTGAAGGTTTTTCCTCCTCCTTCGAAAATCTCCGAGGACCAACCGTCCTCTCCCGCTCGGAGCATACTATGAATCGACGACAACTCCTCGGTCCCTTGGCTGCCCTTCGCTTTCCCCGAACGTCGAAATGATATGAGCGTGATTGCTTACTGGGACTATTGTTTGCAAATGTGTACCCTGGTTTTTTGCCGGATAATCGATTTTTCGAACGGAATTTGCTGCCGTTTACTGTTGTGCGTCATGGTCCACCCAATAATCCTTCGACTGGCGATTGTATTTTAAATTGACATAAAATTTGCCGTTAATACCGTGCCAGCACTGGTATATAATATTTTCGTCGATAATATCCTGACAATGCGTGCTAAAACTCTTTACAATTTAACATACGTATTGCATTAACAATACAAACGTATCTGTAGCGGGTAATTTTCCATTTACATGTCGCGTAATATTTCGATATTCGAGCTTTCAGTATGATTTTTTCACGGTACATTTTTTTTTCTGTGTAAACATTATTCTCATGTATCAATGAATCAGTGTGAAATCTACGTGGACGTGGAGCGGATGGAAATTATTTATGCATCAAATTTTCTCCATAGCTCGGTTATTATTCAGTTCCGATTTCCATTGTGTCATTTCTGTGTGCCAAAGCAATGATGGATTTTAATATTTAAAATTTTATTCAATCCGCCCTTTTGTACATTTGTCGGTACAAATTTGTCAGAATTAACAGTTCGATGAATATGGCATAAAAAGGGAACAAAAAACGTGGTATACATATAATATCGAACATCCACGATTGTCTGAAATGGATCGTTTTCAATGGAAGGCTGGAGATCAAAAGAGGAAAGAAATTGCTCGAAAAAATATGGTGTCCAATAATTGACTCCTGCCACTAGCACCTTTAAGGGGTACCTTAATGTTTACGCTGGCTTACGTTTGCCCGGCAAGATGCACCGCTTCGTAAGGGTTCGAGCCACGAACGTGCGCGCCCGCAAGGATAAGTGGCGCAACACGGTCACCATTCGTGGATAATGGGACGGAACGAAGCAGAAAATGGCACATCAAAAAGAAACTGTGACAAAGGGGTAGAAGGGACCCGTTGCCCATCTAATAAAGCAAAGTGCAAAACAGCACTCACGATATTAGGGCTTGTTTCCTCTGACGTCCGACAATTCGTCTAGCTGCATATCGATCTCGATCACTGTGTCTGCAGTCGCAACAACTGGACTCGCATTATTTCTCGGGGCTGCGATGACGTGTGCATCGTGCCACGGTAAATACTTTTTCCAGGGATTATTAAAGTTCACGAGAACCCCGCCCCCGTTTAATCAATTCGCAATGCACGGGTTTTAATTTCTGTTTTAAAGTGTTACCGTTAATCAGTTTAAAGTAAAAGGGGGCCAACGGATTGAATTAAAAGTCCCGATTAAAAGGGAGCGCCCTCGGGCTAGCCGGAAGTATTAAGCTCGGGGGTAACTCGATTCACTTTCGGCCAGGAGTTCCCCGCCACCACGACTTATTGCGCGAAGAATAAATACGGGACCAGTACCTAAAGTGTTGAACAAACAGAACCTTGGAGGGCACAGTAGATGCCTGCTAGTTGCTTCTCATTAACTTAAATATTTATTTGATTCTTCTCTCTAGAGTGAATAGTTTTTTTCAGATTTTCACTTCTTTTTACTTCATATCGCAAATTATAGCAGTTTTTCTTCTTTTTTCATGTGTTTTGTATTTTATGAAACCGTACTAGGTGAAGACCACGTCTATAGGAGTTCACAGATGAAGCAATCCATACCTAAAGGGCTCCACATTGGTGATAGTCACGCCCACTGTGATTCATATCAGGGGAATCATGCCTGTTACGTTCCACAATGAGGAATAGTCTCACTCTATGAGGCCCATAGTGAGAGTAGTCACGCCCATTGTGGCCCACAGTGAGAATAGCCACACCCAGTTTGGCCCACATGGGGAGTAGCCACGCCCGTTTTGGCTCACATGGGGAGTAGCCACGCCCGTTTTGGCCCACATGGGGAGTAGCCACACCCATTTTGGCCCACAGGAGTAGTAGCCACACCCATTTTGGCACACAGGAGTAGTAGCCACGCCCATTTTGCCCATATTGGAACTAGCCACGCTCATTTTTGCCCATAGTTCGAGTAGCCACGCCCATTATGAAGTATTGTGGGGTAATTACAGCTACTACGCTCCATAGTGGGAATAATGTCCGTGTACTTTTGTAGATACTTCAGTAGACTGACTGTAAGTATTTGTCCTTTAGTCTTACGACTACTCGATACAGTTAGGGGCCAGTCAGCCAGTCATATCGACAGAATTGACTGCAATTTCTTACCGCACAAAGGATCGAAATCCCCGCACGGTGTTGCCTCACAGTAATTATATTCTATACGACCTAAGTAGATTACACTTGGTTCTCGGGATTTAAGTCGATCCCAACCTATGAATGGGCTTCTGTTGGGCTTCCGATTCGTAAAGATTAGGCGCTCATCCTTCTGTGCGAGGCGGCGTGGTACGCCCATTTTCTCGATTAAGGCTGACGGAAGAGCATGGCAACAACAAGCGCAACGGAAGCAACCTGCTTCTTCTTTTCTATCAAGAGAGCTACCTTCGTTTCCGGCTTTCCTGTCGGGAAACCTAATTTAAAAAGTGTTTCGGTGGGAATCTTATCTTTTTAGCTCTAAGAGCCTGGTGCCAGTGTCACCTTTTGGGAAACTTCGTGGATATTGGAAGCGATAAGCCCATCTACGTAAGGGCCTAAGTAATGAATCTTATTTTTAGTTTCGTTATCCACATCAGTGGTCAGTACATTGTAACGATTTGTTTTTATTCTTCCAGTATTATTTTTTTAAATGTTCTTTCGCGTGCAGGACAGCGGATTATGAAATTTCTGTGCAATTGTTTTCCCTGGTTCTGTCCGGGGGGTCGGAATTTTCATATTAGAAAAGGTACGAGAGGGACCAATCACTTCAGACTTCTAGCCTGACCGAAACTTCTGCTTGGCATGTCGGGCATATTTCATGCCGGAATGTTTCTCCCCGGATGCGTTGAAGTGCGCGGTACGATTTTCGAATGCCAGCCGTCTCTCATGTGGATAATCCCTGATTTCTCGATTTTCGTGGTTGCCGGACCAGTTTTCCTCGTGCTCGCCTTTCTGGCATGTTGGTGATTAGAATTCCTTGTTCGCTTCCCCGGTTAATTATTTCGGGATCATTAATCAAGGACATTACATTAAATCAAATGAAATTATCTCATGGAAGCTGTACCTTTTTTTTTTTTATTAATACAGCCGTGACCAAAAATAGCCAGTGTTACGTGAATCACATGGACCGTTTTGAAATAGCTTTCGTAAAAATGTCAGCAAATCAGATTGGTTCCCAGTTTAGCTAAGGTCTTCAATTGGCTAAGCGAATGAACCGCTGTGTTCCATTAACAAATCTCATTAGAATTATATTCTCATCTTATCTGATTGTTCGTTTCGAAATTGACAAGAAAATCATGAAATGTTAAAATACTTCAGAAAATATTTATTTCGATCTCCGTAGAGACTATTTATGTCATCTAACCGGAGGTCGATGAATCGAGTTCATGAAATTTCCCCTCTTAACAATTAAGGTTCTTCAGGCAGAAAATCATCCATGTCGAATAGGACAGGAATTTCCGTCAGACCTGAGCCAAAACCTGTTTCTTTCGGCGGTTCGGATCCCTAAATACGTCCACTCTTACGGCGTTCTTCTTTTTATCTTTATCCGTGGCGGCTTCAATATGGAGCTTGCACGTCCGCCCACATAATCGTGGAGTAGGAAAGGGTTGAAATCTCGTCGGTGCGGCTGGCCATGCACAAAAGAATCAAAGCGTAGAAAGGTAATGGTACGCCGGTAGCGGCCAGTAATATTCCGGATGGACTTTGCTTTCGGTTCGAGTGCCCTCAGAAAGCTGCCGTTTAGATAAATTGCTTCCACCTGTGCCCCATCCTTTCGAGGTCCAACAGGACACGCTCGTCCTTTCGTTACTCAGCCGTTGTTCCGTGAACCTCCTGTACTCTGCTTTCCCTTTCCTCAATTCTCGATGGTATTTCTAGTTGTCGTTTCTGAAGGAACTTCGAGAATTTGGGATACTAGATCCTAGCAACTGGGGGGTCTAGGGATTTGGGAATTTAAGTCATAAGAACTTTTGGGTCTAGGGACGTAGGACCTTGGCGATTTAGTATCTTAGGAACGTGGGAATTTAGGATCTAAAAACTTTGGGTTTTGGAATCTAGGAACTTGGAGGCTAGGAAGCTGGGGACTGGGGAATTTAGGAATAAGAATTTAGGGATCTAGGAACCATGGAACTTGGGGATTTAATATCTAAGGAACTTGGGGTTTCTGGGAACCTAGGAACTTAGGAACTTGGGTGTTCAGGAACCTAGGAAATTGGGGGTTTAGTATCTTAGGTCTAAGAACTTAGGGTTTTGGAATCTAGGAACTTGGAAGCTAGGAAGCTGGGGACTTGGGAATTTAGGAATAAGAATTTAGGGGTCTAGGAACCATGGAACTTGGGGATTTAATATCTAAGGAACTTGGGTGTTTAGGAACTTAGGAACTTGGGCGTTTAATAACTTAGGAACCTGGGTGTTTAGGAACTTAGGAACTTGGGTGTTTAATAACTTAGGAACCTGGGTGTTTAGGAACTTAGGAACTTAGTAACTTGGGTGTTTAGGAACTTAGGAACTGGGGGTCTAGGAACCTAGGAAATTGGGGTTTAGTATCTTAGGTCTAAGAATTTAGGGGTTTAGGGACCATGGAACTTGGGGATTTAATATTTAAGGAACTTGGGGGTTTAGGAACATAGGAACTTGGGGGTTTAGGAACGTACAAACTGGGAGTCTCTGTATCTAGAAGCTTAGGAATATACAACCTACGAATTCAGAAATCTTGGAAGTTGAGGACTAAAGATCCCAGGCCTCTAAACATCGATGTTTGTAGGAAGTTGAGGGTCTAGAAGTTCAGAGATTTAGGAATTCAGATACGTTGGGACACAGACACACCGTACAACAGAGGGTTCTATTAATTACAAAGATGTCAGGTATCAATTCACTTAACCCGCATCCAATCGTGAAAATGGGCTGTAGTAACCGGCGTTCTCCGATTGTATTTCCTCTTAAGGAATGAGCGGAATGGGGTGGAAATCAGTTACGATCGGGAACGAGCGCGCAAGGAACGCGTTTAATTCGCAAGATTCAGAGCCGTACGAAGAAGGAAGCACTTTTCCATGCGCATAAGGAAGTGAAATTAGTGGAACGGGATACTTCACTGTCTGCTCCCGTATGCAGGCAACGGAAGGAAATTAGTAGGAGGAAAATACTTCACCCGTCCTGTTAGGGGTGATCGCGAACGGGCCCGGAATGAGACAAATGCGTACCCACTTTTTCGTTTGGCGAAGATGGAGCTTGGTTAAATGGAAATCTTTTCGACCAAAGTTTCCGGAATATTAATTGACATGCCGCTTCACTGTCTATTACTTCTAATAGGATTTGCGTAACCTGTTCAAGCGATAAATTATCAACGAATTGAAATCCTGTAACCGTCAGTCTTCGTTAATAATTGACATGACCCGGATTTGCTTTCGGATTTTTCGCTATTCCTAGAAAATCAGTCTGAATATCTCTCGTGATTGCAGTTACTGTTCTAGGAATTATTGATGGGTCTAGAGGTCCAGATCTAGAAGTCCAGATCTAGAGGTCTAATCGTGGAGTATGAATATAAAGCTATAATTGTAGGGTCTGAATCTAGAGGTCTAATCATGAGGTCTCTATCTGGAAGTCTAGATCTAAACGTCTGGATTTAGAGGTCTAATCGTGGGGTCTGGATCTAGAGGTCTAATTATGAAGTCTCTATCTAGAAGTCTAGATCTAAACGTCTGGATTTAGAAGTCTAATCATGAGGTCTGGATCTAGAGGTCTAATTATGAGGTCTCTCTCTAGAAGTCTAGATCTAAACGTCTGGATTTAGAGGTCTAATCGTGGGGTCTGGACCTAGAAGTCTAATTATGAGGTCTGTATCTAGAAGTCTAGATCTAAACGTCTGGATTTAGAGGTCTAATCATGGGGTCTGGATCTAAAGGTCTAATTATGAGGTCTGTATCTAGAAGTCTAGATTTAAACGTATGGATTTAGAGGTCTAATCGTGGGTTCTGGATCTAGAGGTCTAATTATGAGGTCTGTATCTAGAAGTCTAGATCTAAACGTCTGGATTTAGAGGTCTAATCGTGGGGTCTGGATCTAGAGGTCTAATTATGAGGTCTGTATCTAGAAGTCTAGATTTAAACGTATGGATTTAGAGGTCTAATCGTGGGTTCTGGATCTAGAGGTCTAATTATGAGGTCTGTATCTAGAAATCTAGATCTAAACGTCTGGATTTAGAGGTCTAATCTTGGGGTCTGGATCTAGAGGTCTAATTATTGTGTCTGGATCTAGAAGTCTAGATCTAAGAGTCTGGATGTAGAGGTCTAATTGTGAGGTTTTGGATTCTTAGGAGTTAAGAAGCGAATTGATTAAGGAATCATCACATCTCATAATGTGGAGTAAAGAAAATAAACAAAAAGATATACATGTACACTCGCGAGCAAAGTCGGCTCTCACTAGGGGAAATAGTGACGTAGGAGAGGGAACTCCTTGGTAAATTGATTTCAAGTACTGAACTGAATATTAAAATGCATGCGAATTTGGCATAAATTTCAGAAACTTCCGACTTCGAATGGTAGTTAGAAGGCCCTTTCCCTACGCCACTTTTTCCCCTAGAGGAAGCCGAGTTTGCTCGTGAGGGTACCTACTAGACTTTCAGTTCTGTTTTGTACAGTGCATTTGTTATGAAGGTATCAATCCGTGAGTCACGTTCCTATTCTAATTTTTTGATTACTCGCGGGAATACTCCATGAACAAATTCACCATGAATGTTGAGCACACGCTGTAGGGGGCCGACGATGATAAATCACACCGATGTGAGATTAGGACAAAGGTGGAGGGGGTGGCGGACTGTTACAAAGTAGCACGAGACAGGTAACAT
>NW_015373947.1:858457-878768 GCF_001272555.1 Dufourea novaeangliae | reverse complement strand
CTTTCACTCCTCATCTCTCTTGACGCCCATTTTCTCTTGTAATCTGACCATAACTTACCCCCTTCCGTCGTCTTTTTGCTCCTCTCTACATTTCATTACATTTGTTGTGTGGATATGTGTGCTTGTTAGTGGCTATTAAGAATGAGGGTAAAGAGTGGTCCACCACGGAGGGATTACGATTGCTAAAGAAGTGAATTCAGGACAAATGTATTGTACATTATTTTCTTGTGCAATTATTAAACATTTGTAGTGTATTATAGATACGACTTTAATTATAATTGTGATTAGTAATCATTTTAATCACGTACACTTATACGGCCCAGGATCACGTAACTGATATTAAATTATTCCATAATTAATTTCCATACGCGAGTAAATAATTCCGTTTCAACTGGAATTGATACGCCGAAATTTTCTGTAAAAGCAATCACTCTAAGATAAATTTTATAAAATATAATTGCAACGTGATACGATACAAATAAACGTATATTAATTAATAGAAACGCGGCCATTATAACGAATACCAAATCATTAATCAATAATTAATGAATATTATGGTTACTCTTGCCATCATTTAAATTCACTGGATGAGGCTTTTCCAAACAAGAATACCATTTTAAACGAAATTAGAACAGAGAAAATAATTGTGAAAAAATTTAATTTGCATCTGATATATTATTTTTTCAAAATTTAAGTTTTTGTGGTAATCTATTGGCTACTGGTCGAAGGGATACAATAATCATCACAGAATAGGGCGAATGATTTTTATTTTATTATTAATCGTATTTTTAACAATACCGATATATGATTTAGGGGGTCTGACAAATTAGAAACAGTAACTCCAGCACGTCCAATTCGAAATGTCAAAAGCACCCGCGCGTGTTTACACCAGTCCCTAATCGTGCCAGTTAGTACAGGCTTATATTTGCTGGCGAATCCAAACATAAGCGGAAGTTTCACCGCAATTCGTCGATCGAAATATCTTCGTACGTGTTCATGTATGAACGGTAAAGGGAAACTCGATCTGAGTTTCGAGGGTGGGCGCGAGCAAACGCGCGCCCATGTACAAATACACGGCTCCACCCTCTTGGTGAAATATTTGACGTTAAGAAACTGGGAATAGAAACGAAGATTACCACGCGCAGGGAACTACTGGTTGCGAGGGGAAGTCAATTAATAAACGAAGGTGGAACAATGAAACTGCGAACGGAATAGAAGTAACTCGGTTCATTTTGATTCAGCGTTAAGTTTCACGGAGTTTACCCGCGGTTCCCTGATTCCTGCGAGGACCGAGAAATCGCCGGAGTGAATTGAAGCCCGTGATTAAGATTTAAACTCTGGCACTTGGCCCGCAAAAATTTCCCGGCCACGAAACCGAAATGTAGAGAACGCTTGCCCAACGGAACCACCACTGAGCACGATAAAAAGATATTGGCGACCGTAAAGACGTGGAACTGTGGCCGTAGAGCCTGTAAAAAGATTGGACGCTGTGTATAAAGCGCGGAACTTCCTAATGGAGATCTTGTGGCGATGTAAAAAAGAAGGGGAAGGAGTCCGCGTTAAACAGCTGAACAGGGAATGAATAAGGCTTGTAGCTGTAAGGAAACTTCAGCACTTTCTTTCGTTAATAGTTTCATGCCAGTGAGTCAATATTTTAGTGGCTTGAGATCTGGAGACTTAGGGGCCTGAAGGTTGATGGGTGTGGGGTAGAGGTATGAGGCAATAAAGGACCAGGCCTCTGGAGGTCTGGAGACTTAGAGGTCTGAAGGTTGATGGGTGTGGGATAGAGGTATGAGGCAATCAAGGACCAGGCCTCTAAAGGTCTAGAGACTTAGGGGCCTGAAGGTTGATGGATGTGGGATAGAGGTATGAGGCAATAAAGGACCGTGCCTCTGGAGGTCTGGAGACTTAGAGGTCTGAAGGCTGATGGGTGTGGGATAGAGGTATGAGGCAATCAAGGACCAGGCCTCTAAAGGTCTGGAGACTTAGGGGCCTGAATGCTGATGGGTGTAGGATAGAGGTGTGAGGCAATCAAGGACCAGGCCTCTAAAGGTTTGGCGACTTAGGGGTCTCAATGCTGATGGGTGTGGGGTAGAGGCATGAGGCAATAAAGAACCTGGCCTCTGGAGGTCTGGAGACTTAGGGGTCTGAATGCTGATGAGTGTGGGATAGAGGTAGGAGGCAATAAAGGACCAGGCCTCTGGAGGTCTGGAGACTTAGGGGCCTGAATGCTGATGGGTGTAGGATAGAGATATGAGGCAATAAAGGACCAGGCCTCTGGAGGTCTGGAGACTTAGAGGTCTGAAGGCTGATGGGTGTGGGATAGAGGTACGAGGCAATCAAGGACCAGGCCTCTGGAGGTCTGTAGACTTAGGGGCCCAGGGAATTATGTGTTTAGGTAATCAGAGACTTGAGGATTCTGGAATAGAGGGATCTGTAGCTCTAAGGACCCACGTGACTATGCACGCAAGAGCCTAGGACACTGAGAAGTTAGGAACCCTGAGGACTAGACATGTAAGAAGCTGGAACTCTAGCGATACAGAGGTCAGATGACCCAGGGAATTAGAGGTAGGAACCAGGAAAGTAGGGGTAGCAATCAGGATTTAGGAATTGATGGGACGAGGAATTAAGTGAAGATACCTAGAGGTCTGGAGTTGTGGTGTCTTGGGATCTTAGGGTTATACGGGATCTGAGAATTTTAAGGTCTTAGGGTCTTGGGAAGTAAGGAATTTAAGGGTTAAAAATTGGCAACATCTAGCCAACTAAAGAGTACATGGTTTGTGAAAGTAGATTTTAATAAAAGTCGGAAGTAGGTAGGAGGACGTTGTTTACAGTAAAGAGGGGCGCTAAGTTTTGCGTTACTGCAAATGTGTGTATCAGGTAATAGGTAAACAGTTGAATGTTCCAGTAGATGGGCGCTACTAAGTGTTACATATTACACAAGGGGATTACGTTAAACTCGAGCTACAGAAAGAGTAAATTCATTAGACAGTAGGATGAATGAAGTTATCGCCTTTGGCGAGAGCAAGTATCCCTCCTGAGAATACACATTTGCTGAAAGAAATATAACAAAATATCGTGAAATATTATAAAGTAGACGTAAGAAACATTATTTAACGAATTTTATTCGTACGATAAAATCAGTATTGAACGAAATACAATTGGGTAATAGAATTTTAACATTCAATTAGGCCGCTCAATTTCACGTCATATGGTTACTCAACTGTAGTCATTCATCGGGTAATTACATTGAAAGATTGGAACAGAACGGCTTTTCGATTCGCCGTGTGTCACAAGGGTCGAGAATGATTATCGTCCTGTACACGTTGGCCATTTCCAGTGTAAAAGCGGTCGATGGAAGTCATATTAAACGTATTAAACGCCGTGAATAAATATCACTTTGATTGATCGCTATCGGGGATCGTTTTCAAATCGTACCGTTTCCCTTCGCCGTTACCTTTTTCCCTCGGAATAGGCGCGAACATCGCCGTCCGTTCGTTCCTGCTCGTCCCCCTGGCGTTGATTTATGGATGTTACTTCGAGCCATTCCGGTGTCATCGAGTCGGCCGTGTGACGCTACGAAGACCCGAATGAGCTAGCGTCCAACACCAGTCTAGTGTTTTCGATCGTATTTGGCGGCAGAATGACGTCCCGATGGCAAATAATCACCATCGAATCTCGAATTACACTAAATCCTCAATGAGTGTTCTTTGGTGTCTTCAGGTGTAACGCTGACTTTTTGATGAGGTTTAGCACGTTGATAGAGCTTGGAATTCTGGACCCAATGATATTTGTTTCAGCCACATATGACCATTAGTTTATTAAATATTTAATGTTCAGTACCGAGGAACACTTATCGAGAATTTACTGGTCATACCGTTCATGCTCCCGATTGCATCGTCGAAAATTCTGATAGAAAAATGAAAACCCTGTCCAGTGTATAGAAGAAAGAGAAAAACAACGCTTTTAAGCAAATTTGCGCTACGCCTCGCCAGAAATTCCTCTTTTTCCCGAGGCAGCGCTGTCGTTCGCGGGAGATAACAGGGACGCAATTAATCATGGCCCTGGCTGCAAGATGGGCCAACGTGTCCAAATACGTTATGAACGTGGCATACGCCATTGTATCGTGGTGTGCACACGCTACCATACGCTACTGGACATACGACCGGTCGTGGAGGGGGGGGTTAGAGCCAAAGGGTGGGAGGGCGTCCACGGTTCATCAATAACCGGTATTCCCAGCCCTCCAGTCCGTTCTACGATTCTACATCCTTTCCATAAAACTAGCAAGACTGCATTGAGGCCTCTGTGTCGTTTTGGCCGGTCAATTTATTAACTCCCAGCCCCCTGCCCCCTTTACGCGTTGCCACCCATTCGTTCACTTGGCCTTCGTCGAATTTATTATGGCCCATGTCCACCGTATACAGACTGATACAGAGGCTACGTGATCGATTTCGCGATGAAAGCGCAGACTTCTCTTTTCAGGTATTCTGTCACCTGCTCTTTTAGATAATCGATGTTTAAGATTTGTACAGTAAATACTGGATAAGTGTTCGGAGGCTACTCGGCATTGACGAGGAAGGTTCCTAGGTGTAACGCTGACTCTTAAACGAGGTTTAGTACAGTTATAGAATTTGGAATTCTGAAGCCAATGATATTTGTTTCAGCCGCATACACCCATTAGTTTATGAAATATTTCATGTTTAGTTAATGCTTTTTTTTCCTCATCGAGGATTTACTGTATTGTTTGGTGTCCTGGAATGATGGGAATAACAGTGTGATGGGGATAAAATAGCAGTGAACGGCCTGGTCATCTCGTAGCTACACAATACAGTAAATCATCGATGAGTGTTCGAAGGTTCCTCAGCACTGAATGTTGTTCAGACGTCATCCCCACCACTGGGAGCTTGACTGGTTCCATGGGGGACCCCTCCCAATGGTAGGGATGACGCCTGAACACTCAGTGTCGAGGAACCCACGAACACTCATCGATGATTTCCAGTAGTGGAAAAGACTCGTGATGATTGTCATCTTTCACGTCACTTTAAGGCAAGTTAGGCCACCTTTTCGTAACACGTTTATTGTCAGACATGTGGACGTGTTAATATATATTAAATTTTTAGTGTTCCGTGTGTGCCATGTTGTTTATTTAACGAAAGTTGACGAATAATCTTTTTTTCCAAGAATATAACTGGAGTAAAGTATATTGGAAATCGGACATTACCAGTCCCCTTCCGTCAATCCAACGATAATCCTTCGATACAGTTTTACGATTGTCGTTGTCCTTTGTCCCCAGGAAAGGCTCGTAAACAGACGAACCGTCGGTCTCGGTGGAAACAGTTAACATCGACCGGGGCGGGTGGAGTCGAAACCTTTCCCGCCCTTTTCGTCATTCAATTACTATTTATTGAGAGTGCGGGTCGCGCAATAACGCGTGACCGAGCAAACATGTTCTAAAAAGGACTATCAGCGATGATTACATTGTCCCTGGGACACGTTGGAACTGTTTGTGGACATTCACAAAATCACGCGAGTTCTTTGATTAATTCATTTTGTCGTTTAACGTCTTAGTCGTGAATGACGAGTATACTCGTCACGAAGAAATGGCAATTTTTTATGTAATAAAAAGTAGTTACCATTTGTTATTTAAATTAATATTTTCGTGAAAACTGCAACATATTTGTAAATTTTAGACATTTTAGACTAGTTCTTTTTAGATCATTTTTCTAAATATATTTATTTTTAGTAAGACAATTATAAATGCTTAAGTTTTATAAATAATATAAATAAATTTGAACAATAGGATGATTGACTTTTCAAAACAAAAGAAAGGCGCTATTTCCTTATAATTTACTTCAATTTTGCAACATGTTCTGTACGAATATGCATACTAGCCATCGAGTCGTGCTAGCAACACAACGTAGATAATTTTGAAAAACGGCACGACAGCTGAAAAGTTAAAGATTTCTTGTAAAGATGACCTTAAGATCAATCATCTTTTCTTTATCGATTTTTGTAATTACGAATTTTTCATCTCGCCTAGGTTCAATATCATATTGTTTTCAGTCAAAATTTACAGCTGTAATTGCATTCGGCCTGGACACAAAAAACTGCACTACATTGTCGAAGTCGCCAGCAAGCCAGATTCCCAAATAGACTGTACTGTTTTTCTGCTCCATTTTTCGTCCCGTACCGTTTGCATGGAAAATAAAATTGACCGATGCAGCATTGTTCCGACTGCTCCCCTTGTCGTCGAATTGTTTCCATCTGATGTCCGTTCACTGCGTATGTTTCCGACAACAATGAAGTGGAACCTCATTCAATCAACATTCGCCGTTCTAATTAATTGTAACGTTTTCCATAGCGGTAAAACATGTCCGAATAACATGTGTATTTTGATCTCGCGAATTGGTCAGAGCCCGGAATGCAATTTACATTTATCACATTGCAAATGCGCATTAACAAAACTATGCTATCCAAATATTAATTTCAATATATTATTATTTAATTTGACAATAATATATTTAATCATATTTTATATACAGTAAATCCTCGGTGAGTGTTTGAAGGTTTCTCGACACTAAATATTAATCGAAACAAATATTATTGGCTTCAGAATTCCAAGCTCTCTCACTGTACAAAACTTCATTGAAAAGTCAACGTTACACCTGGGAACCTCTCTTTGCCAGTGCCGAGGATCCTTCGGACACTTACCGAGGATTTACTGTAACTCTACATACGACCATTTTGTCTATGACTTGTTAAAACTGGGGAACAACTGTGAAAATTTTTCGAAGACTTTCTTTCTCTCTCAGTCACTATTTTGTCGGAACAAAATGATCCCTGGGCATCGAATCGACGCGCGTAAATCTGTCTGTAGCATCGACGTGAAAATCCACGGGCTGATAAGCGCCAGTCAAGAATTTGACACTGACAAAAGTTGCATTCGTTCGGGATCGGATTCAAATTTTCATGACTGGCCTCGTGAACTCTCGCCGCACTTTTTCCTATCCGGAGGGGAAATGTTGCCTGTCTTTCAATTAAGCCCGGTTACTTGCTAGAGGAAGATTGCTCCGGGATATATCGGCAGTGTCGTTGAAAATTTAAAAAATTCCCATCTCATAATCTATGGATCATCACAAATGTAAAAAAGAATAATATAGTTGAGGACCCCTGACACCTGGAAGGTTTAGCGCCCGCCAACAAAGTGCAGCATGCGGATATATGGATTTTATAGTTAAACAATATTAACTTCAGATAAATATTTTTGGTCAACGTAGAAACGTGTTAATAGGGACTTTTAGGCCGCCAGATGGCCCCTAAGACAATAAATTTCTCGCAAGTACCCGTTCCGTTACCGATTAGGCTATACGTACTCCCCTAAACAAATCCCCAAATATCTTTGCATTTAGCCTCTCACTATTCAGCAATTAAAACTGAAGTGATTATTCGATGATAATAATTTTATACTTCTATCAAGACGTACATGCATGTATCTAACACATATTCTATAACGAAACCTCAAATATCCCTTCTTCTAAGACTGGGTCTGTCAGATAGTCTTATTAATGAATCAACTAGTAGTCCTAGGATGATACCTCTCCATTTCATGCCTCTTTTTTCACCCCCCATCATTTTATATCACTTCAGACGTCCAAGGAATATGAGCCAGTAAACACCCCCGACATCCTGATTTTGGAAGTTCGTACATGTCCAATACAAATAGCTAGTGTTATCATCAATATTAGGTTGCTTAGGGCCACGATCATCGTAATAGTAGCCTAAGTGATGATGCCAAACGATTGGAGGCGTTCAAGGGTTGGTCAAAAGAGCGGCAGGACGCGAAATAAGAGGAACCATAGGGACTCAGACCTCCCTGGAGTTGAGGAAAGAGGGTCGTTTAATGAGGGTCCCTTATTCCGTCCCTGATTTTTCAATCGGTTACAAGCGTGAGTTTGCACACTTCCGGCGCACAGACGACGACTTCCTCGACGCTTAGCGCCGAGACGCCGCGGGAATTATCGGCAAAACGTCAATATGTATTACCTTGACGTCCCAACGATCATTTAGGCAGCTCCCATCTTACCACAACACGGTCAAACCCATGATTCAAATCCGTGATCCATGATCGTGAATTCCCGTCTCATTTCTAGGATTTCATAAGCTTTATTAATGGTCTATTAATATTCTTATGGATTTGCACTAGACAAAAGGTTCCATTGTTTCTGTGAGACCAGGAATTTCCGTCGATTTCGACGGAACCACAGTTCTCGGTTGTCATCGAAAATAAAAACCGTTGTTTTACAGCGATTGATATTCGTTTGATACCGTGTTTTCGCCAGGATATCGAGGGTGAAAGCATTGTCGCCAGCTGCATCACGCGACACCGTTGCACTGCAAGAAAAATATTTGTGGACGTTGGCCAGCACTGTCATCTCGAATTTCTTGCCATTTTTCTTGGACCTTTAACATTTTCTTGGGCTCTGTCCCTATTTTATCAGCTTATTGCCATCGTACAGGTCCTTTTACTCGTGCTAATATTTTCAACAACAAAAAAAGAAAAAAATGAAGATAATGATGGGACGAGTAAGGAAAGTGGTCTAAGTGTGGGGTAGCTCTTTTACTTTAGCAGTTATTGTGAAATCTATAGAAGGCTTTTAAGATGTAACACTCTCTTGTATCTGAACAATGGTTGCTTTTTATCTTGTTCTTGAATCGTAGTTCGACACCGTTTCTAGGGAAAATATAGAATAAAGACCCTAGCCTCTATTGGGTCCACTTCGTCTACTGTATCATTGCATTAAATCACCGATGAGTGTTCGAAGGCTCCGTGTGAGTGTTCAGACGTCATCCCCACCACTGCGTACTCAACTAATTCCACGAGGGAACCCTCCTAGTAGTGGAGATGACGTCTGAACACTCAGCGCCGTGGAGTCTTCGAATACTCATCACTGTAGTTGTGCAACTGGCCACCAGATGGCAAAGCAACCGATCTCGATCCTCATTGGCTCCTTCGCCTCGATCTAGTCCACGTATAAAGCATTCGTGGTACCGTCTCTGGCGACTTCTCGAGGATCTGATTGCTTCGAGTCTTTTTCCCTCCTCATCATCGTCAAACACTTTAGCTACCCAAACACGACTCGATTGGAAAAACCGATGGTCACGAGATACGTCAAAGGGGAAGCAGCAGCAAAGTGGTCGCGATATCGTTTAATTAATCAAAAAAACCAGAGCGCAAACAGAACGAACGCTGGACAAGAAATAACCACTGGAGGGGGTGGGTCAATCAAAGGAAACGCGCAAATACACCCGCAATTAAAAATAGAAGGGAGGAACAGGAAAAAAGCGCGAGCAAATAAATTCCGTCGCTAACCTGGCGCAATAAATATTCCACCCCTCCCCACATCTGGCAAAGCATGACACAATGAATACGTGATATTTTCCTTGTATCTGAATTTTTCAGTCGCCTAATAAAATACCTGGCTAACACACAAAAGGAGAACAGGGTATCGAAACGGTTTCGTGGTGTGTGTGTTGGTCAGGTGAAAACAGAGTCGCTGCCATTTTTCATCCGTCCGCCGCAGAAACGCCGTTCACCCCTTATCCGGGCCCTCGACCATCCCCTCCCACCTCCTCACCGTTCTCGGGTTTCGATTTCGATGAATACACGCAGGGGAGGTATTGATTTCGATAGGTCACTTGTCCTTTTTACATGTTTCTCTCTACCCCTCCCTCCCTCCCTCCTCCAGTGGACAGCCTCTCAAGAATCTTCGGGCGCGGCAACATTTTCAATACCACCCCATCCACGAGCTCCCTTATTGTGCCCCTCCTCCCATTAGTTTTAATATCAACATTTTCTCGTGAAGTCGGGAAATGAACACGGGACGCACGGCAATACAACAAGGGGGAGAAAATAGAGGGACGACAGTGGAAAGAATCACGGGGTTTGATTAATTCGACGGGGACACAATTGTTAAAGACCGTTTTCGAGTGATTGGATTTTTCTCGGTCGAGCGTGGGTATTCGTGTTTGAGCTTTCTATTCGCGAGTGGTTGCCCCGAACAAATCTATTCTGAAGTTTTTTTCCCTGCAATTTGTCGCTGAAATTAACGGTGGATACAGTGGACTCTTAATATATTGCCGCGGCTGGGGCGGTTCGAGAGGAAAATTCTAGGAATCGGCAATACATCGAGAGCCAATCCATGATACATTTTGTCCTAGTAGCGACGGTTCCGGCGCCTGCGCCAGAACTGAATCGCAATTTTGTGTGCGTGAAAGTATTTCTGGAGGGGGAGGTGCCTCGTGCGGCAATATGCAGTAAAAACTCCATGAGAGTTTGAGACCCGGCTCCGTTTAAAAACTGTTGGGGGGGTAAATTATTCATTTGGTACATTCTTCTTATCCAATTGTCATCGAGTCTTTATTGTACCAAGACTTCACTATACTTGATTTGCTTGGGTTGGACGAGTCAATGAATGACAATTAGCTGTATTTATTATTTAATTATCTAAAATTCGTGAATTGTAAATACTTTATTTAGGACTTCTAGATGTACTTTCACAACAGGTTAACTAAAAATCGGATTTACCGGGTATATGCTTGAGGGGGAATGATAGTACTGGGGTGGAGGGGGGGTGAGAAAAATATTTCCTATCTCGCCGAAAGAGACACTCGGAAAACTTTTCCCTCGGCACTTTTCGCGGTCGCGCCTCTCGAGTGCATCCATCGTGGAAACGACATGGCCCGCGCTTATCTGGAAAACTCGTCCGCGGGTGGTTGGACGCCTTTCGTCTGCTGCTCTCCAAAGAAAGGAATCTGGATTTTCTGTCGGCGAGCAGAAACGGTGCCTGAAGGGCAAACGTTACGCCACGCCGGAGGGTTATGGGGGGGGGGGGGGAGGGGTCGAAGGGGGAAACGTTATGTAAGTCAGAGCTCGAGAACAGGGAATCTACTTGGAATTCTAATGGGGATAAGACCATCGCGCAGCCTGTTGCGCCGTGGCACGTGCTCCTATTTAACTGCGTCTCTGTGCTCGCCGCGAAATCACTTAACCGTCCATCGTCATGCATACTGATCTTCGTCAGTTAGTGAAAAATAGTACAACACATAATAAATGCGTGTTTGCACCTTGAAGGATCAGAAACTAGCAATCCAAGTTTCAAAAGATTCGAGATTTTTAATTTTTAGTTTCATAATTTGATTTCAAATTTTGAGGCTTCGTTTTTGAACATGGAATTGAAACTGAATAGGGAAATTTGGTAGTCTACAAATCTGCGAAGTTTAAAGAAAATCGACATTTTTAATTGTCAATTTTGAAATTCGATTTGAAATTTTGTAACCTCTTTTTTGCATGTGGAATTAAAAGTGAATAGGGAAATTTGGTATTCTACAAATCTGTGAAGTTTAAACCAAAATCGAGATTTTTAATTGTCAATTTTGAAATTCGATTTGAAATTTTGTAACCTCTTTTTTGCATATGGAATTAAAAGTGAATAGGGAAATGTTGTCCCCCACAAATCCGCGAAGTTTAGAATAATTTGAGATTTTTAATATTCACTTTTAAAATTCGATTTGCAGTTATATGACTTCTTTCTTTGAAAGTGAACTTATAAATGAATAAAAAAATGGACTTCGTGGTCGTAGATTGAAGCTTGTGGAAGTCTGTGTCTTGAAAGGATTTGGGTGAAGGCATTTTATTTTACCGCCGAAATGTTACACGTGGGAATACAGCCCCCTCCCCACCATCTACATAAAACGCCAGTTGGACGAAGCCGAATCATGTCGGAGACACATGAGTGTCGTGTCGTCACATCGACCACTCACGAACCCGTCAGTGTCTGCGCCGGGTCCGTTTTATTTTCGAGTGAGTTTTCGAATTGTGAACAGTTCGGTGATTCGAAACGGCGGCAAAAGCCGAGTAACGTTTTGCGTGTTACTTTGTGTGTGATTTATTGCTTGTGATTTCCATCCATTCACGACTCTGCAAACTCCGATAGGCATGCGCAATAATTTTAAAAGTGAAACATGTGGCAAAAGACAGCATAGGTTATGGCTAGGCGTCCTGTCAAATGTGAGTGTTGAAAAATTAATAATATCGTTTAAGGCAATTTAATTTAACCGTACAATTTTTATATATTTGTATATAGAATTTTATAATCTGCTGCTAGACATTATTATATTCGTAAAAATTCTATTCAATTGAGGCTACAAAAGGGAAGGCATATAAAAGTACAGAATCCCATTGGAAATGTAGTGTGCAAAAGACAGGATGAAACAGGAGAAACAGGATAATATAGGTGGGAATCTTTTCTCAGCAGACTGTGTCAGGTCTGGTTCGCTTCGATTGTGACAGCTGATTTTTATTATCGAGACAGGCTCGGACGACCCTTACGCAATGTCTAAGGGTAACTTGTATTCCATTTATAAGCTTATCACTACAAACCTTATTTCTGCATGAAAGCTCCCTTTCATGAGAAGCTTTATTATTATTTTTTTTTTTTTAGAAAATTGAATCTGAATGTGTGTATAGGTTCATTCAATTATATGGGGCACTGAGGAGGAGGGACCATTTACCCTAGCTCCGCTCACTCGAATGCATGCGTGCTCTACCAATTAAATTTTTCTAATTTTCCTATTCAAATTAAATTTTTTCGAACGCCAGAGCCCTTTACGAAGAGAATTGCTTCCGAAAATTCACTTATTTTTTCTGATACACCGCAATATGCAGAAAAAGTATTAAATTGTTTATAGTTCAGCTTTTATTTCCATTAAACGGTCAATGTCATTTGCACAACACGGAGAATCGTAACGAGGGGCGGCAATGAAACGTGCCCACGGTGGTTGGTTAAATAATTGTCACATGTTTATCACGAGAAATATTTTAGCGTGGTTTGAGGCTCGTAATGGCGAGAGTTCCCGGGGCTGATGTCTCCTTTAACGAGCAGGTATGACCACATAATGGATCCCAACCATTGCCCCAGGTTTTCCTCATTTACAGCGGGCGTCTCTAAGACCCCTCGGGCTCGTTCGCTGGCAATGATATAAAGATTATCGGCGTGATAAAATGTTTTAGAGACGTAACCTCAACGTTACCTAGACGCAAAAAGCCACGAATTACACCGTGTACCGGTATTTATTATCTCTGTTTTCACGTGGATATATTTTTGTGCAGCTATTCGTAGCATAACGATTCTAAACAATTCAATTTATGCATTCTATATATGTGACTTGATTCGGTTTCTCTGTAAATTATTCTTTACTTTATATTCTGTGTAAAAATAACTAAAAATCGTTCCACTTTATTTTTTCTTCACACGATCCGTTGACCGTTTGCTGTACTTGGTTTATTTTAGAATTGTTCGATGCATGTACATATATTTGATATAAAATAATTCTCAACCTGAATAGTCCGTTGTTTCCTTCGGTTCGAGAAAGCCTGGAGCGTTTTCTAACGGAATTGGAATGTTGACTTCCGGTTGGCGGAGCGCGTCCTCCCTCGTTATCAGGCTGTGGGGGGAGGTCACGGTGCCCATTTCCTACAAGCGATTTTCCGCGAATTGCCTCCATTATGTCCAATTATCGGCTCGGATGAAGGAAGACATATTCTCCGATGGGGGGCGGGCGGCCGAGAGCAGAAGATGATGGGCCAGGCAGGCAGAAAGAGAAAAAGACGGGGAATTTTTATTATGCTTTGAGGGTGAAAGCTGTAGCCTTGCAGAAGAGATCCATAGAATGCGTAGAAAACAATATAAATAATTCACAAGAGGGGTTGAACATTTTTCTTTAAATGCAAGACACTGCATAGTTTCTTCTAAAAATAAGTGACGAGACCAGGTCCCTCGCCATTTTATAAAATCTACCACAAAATTGGAAACTGGTGGATCCTACGAAACTTTGATCACGAACATTAGTCCAACATTTTTGGTGTCAGTGGAGTACATTTACTAAAGAAACTTTTCACTCAGTCAGTCAAATCTGCACAGTCAGATTTTGTCCAGTACGTGTCATAAGTATTTGCAATAGGAATGGCTACAGAGTTAATATAGTGTCTGCTGTAAGAAATTTGCTTCACGTTTCTGCCAGGCATAGTCTGTCTATGAAACCCAAGTCAAATGCGGAAACAGATGGCTATGGATTTCTAGACAGATGTCGTCACTACCTGCTGCCAGTCTGCGTGCAAATGATTATTTCGGTAGTTACATAAGACCCGAAAGAAAAAATTGACTATCTGGTAGACGTCGGATGTCACGAAACAGGAACGAAAAGGAACACGAAGGCCCGGAAAGTGGGGGAGATGTTAGAACACGTTGTCCAGGCACGAAGAGGTTCTCGAGGTCGTCCCCGAGAGTGGTGAAACGGTACTCGAAGTCAACCTTGTTTGCACCATAAGGGCGGCATTTCTCGTGGGTTGCATCGGGAGGCCACCTCCAACCTGCCTTTTGCGAGCGAAGGGAAACGCCGGGCAATTAAGCCTCTTCTTCTGCGATCGACAGCCACTCGCGTGGCGCCTCGTTTCGGCCCTCGACATCTCGAGTGTCTCATTTGATACCCTCTTCTTCGAAATTGCCCAGCCTGGTCGAGACTTCCGAATTGGACCCTTCCCTCGGTCTTTTTCTCCGGATATTCGGTATTTTCTACGGTATGTACTGTAGCATTAGCCGCGCTGGCTTGTCGCTACATGACCACTGCACCGAACTCCATTTTCGTAAGTCAGTCCACGGTGATCTGATTGGTTAGCTACTCTAAGCCAGGCACTTGCCGAAATTTTGTAGAGGTCTAGGCAAGACAGACCTCTAGACCCTCTAGTTGTCAGGGGTAGCTACTTTCAACCATGAATTTGGCAAAATTTTGTGGTAATCCAGACGAGGCTGACCTCTAGAGTCCCTAGTTGCTAGGGGTAGTTACTCTCAACCACGAACTTAGCGAGATTTTGTAGAGGTCTAGGCAAGTCACACCTCTAGAGCCTTTAGTTGTCAGGGGTTGCTACTCCAAACCATCAACTTGACGAAATTTTGTAGAGATCCTGACGAGGCTGACCTCTAGAGTCCCTAGTTGCCAGGGATAGCAACTTTAAACCATCAACTTGACGAAATTTTGTAGGGATCTAGGTGAGACAAAGCCTCTAGATCCCCTAGTTGCTAGGGATAGCTACTCTAAACCACGAACTTGGCGAGATTTTGTAGAAGTCTAGGCAAGACAGACCTCTAGAGCCCCTAGTTGCCAGGGGTAGCTACTCTAAACCGTCAACTTGACGAAATTTTGTAGGGATCTAGGTGAGACAAAGCCTCTAGATCCCCTAGTTGCCAGGGATAGCTACTCTAAACCACGAACTTAGCTAGATTTTGTAGAGATCTAGGCAAGTCACACCTCTAGAGCCTTTAGTTGTCAGGGGTTGCTACTCCAAACCATCAACTTGACGAAATTTTGTAGAGATCCTGACGAGGCTGACCTCTAGAGTCCCTAGTTGCCAGGGATAGCTACTCTAAACCAGGAACTTGGCGAGATTTTGTAGAAGTCTAGGCAAGACAGACCTCTAGAGCCCCTAGTTGCCAGGGGTAGCTACTCTAAACCGTCAACTTGACGAAATTTTGTAGGGATCTAGGTGAGACAAAGCCTCTAGATCCCCTAGTTGCCAGGGATAGCTACTCTAAGCCACGAACTTAGCGAGATTTTGTAAAGATCCAGGTGAGGCAGACCTCTAGATCCCCTAGTTGCCAGGTGTAGCTACTCTAAACCATCAACTTGACGAAATTTTGTAGGGATCCAGGTGAGACAAAGCCTCTGGATCGCATAGTTGCCAAGGATAGCTACTCTAAACCACGAACTTAGCTAGATTTTGTAGAGATCTAGGCAAGACACACCTCTAGAGCCCCTAGTTGCCAGAGGTAGCTACTCTAAACCGTCAACTTGACGAAATTTTGTAGGGATCTAGGTGAGACAAAGCCTCTAGATCCCCTAGTTGCCAGGGATAGCTACTCTAAACCACGAACTTAGCTAGATTTTGTAGAGATCTAGGCAAGTCACACCTCTAGAGCCTTTAGTTGTCAGGGGTTGCTACTCCAAACCATCAACTTGACGAAATTTTGTAGAGATCCTGACGAGGCTGACCTCTAGAGTCCCTAGTTGCCAGGGATAGCTACTCTAAACCAGGAACTTGGCGAGATTTTGTAGAAGTCTAGGCAAGACAGACCTCTAGAGCCCCTAGTTGCCAGGGGTAGCTACTCTAAACCGTCAACTTGACGAAATTTTGTAGGGATCTAGGTGAGACAAAGCCTCTAGATCCCCTAGTTGCCAGGGATAGCTACTCTAAGCCACGAACTTAGCGAGATTTTGTAAAGATCCAGGTGAGGCAGACCTCTAGATCCCCTAGTTGCCAGGTGTAGCTACTCTAAACCATCAACTTGACGAAATTTTGTAGGGATCCAGGTGAGACAAAGCCTCTGGATCGCATAGTTGCCAAGGATAGCTACTCTAAACCACGAACTTCGCTAGATTTTGTAGAGATCTAGGCAAGACACACCTCTAGAGTCCCTAGTTGCCAGGGGTAGCTACTCTAAACCATCAACTTGACGAAATTTTGTAGGGATCCTGACGAGGCTGACCTCTAGAGTCCCTAGTTGCCAGGGGTAGCTACTCTAAACCTGGAACTTGGCGAGATTTTGTAGATGTCTAGGTAAGAGAGGACCCCTGGGTCTCTACAAAATTTCGCCAAGTTCATAGCTTAGACTAGTTACCCCTGGCAACTCTGGCACTGGCACCTAGTGGCTAACGTCTCTATGTTTACCCATTCTACCTACCAAACTACGCATGGTGATTTCACCCAAAATTTAAAAATTTCATTTCAATATAAGTGGTCTCATAGCCAAGGTTTCTACATTCCGTTACTGTTTTAAAGGGGAAGAAACCTCGATCAGTCAGTTGAACATTGTGTTTAAGTATCGAACAAGTACCACCGGGGGTGAAGGGGCTGGATTCCAATAAAACGGAGATCGTTTTGAGTTTATTTTACGAGGAATTCACGGCCGGCTCTTCTCTCTCACCTGTCTCTGAAATTTACTCCTATTTATCGTCGTTTCTTATCGTTACCTTCGAGCCTTAGAGAGCCGAAGCACGTATAAGCAGCTGTTTTACGAGGTTTCCGTTGGAGCCATATTCCACGGACTGTCTCTCCATTTCTTTTCCGCGGTTCTCCCATTCCGTACCCCTACTCTTCTTTCTCGCTGGTTCCCCCACCCCCTCTCCACCTGTCCTTTTCGCGGAGTTTGTGAAGATGAGTTTCGAGTCTTCTGAAGTGGCTAGAGGTGAATTCGGGTAACAGGAAACCTCGAGAGGAGGCCCCTGGGCAGCAGCAGCTAACCTTTGAAATTAAACCCCTCGACTTCTTTTGATCCCCCCTTCCCCCGCGGTAATTCTTCTATCCTTTAACCTCCCCACCCTGGTCGACAGAAACGCAAGAGGGAAAAAGTTGCTCGGACAGGGTATTCACCGACGCACGTGGATTCGGATTCTGACGCGCTTCAATTCGCACGGTCCATTGTTGAGTTACTCTCCGCGACTTATTATACTGTCAGGGAGATTATTTTTTAGTTTTCAGGTGCTGAAACCACGAATCCGACCAGAACATTAAACGAGGTTG
The DNA here is from genome assembly GCF_001272555.1 of Dufourea novaeangliae. Taxonomy (NCBI): domain Eukaryota; kingdom Metazoa; phylum Arthropoda; class Insecta; order Hymenoptera; family Halictidae; genus Dufourea; species Dufourea novaeangliae. The sequence goes on along the minus strand of NW_015373947.1, from coordinate 861,136 downwards.
AGAAAATATGAATGATCACGACTTCTAGGGAATTGTAGGATAATTTAGTTTCTAGATCGATTTATGTAGATAACGATTTTGTAAATTTTTCCTTTTTTTTTCGTTATGGATTTATATGTAAATATATTTGATTAATTTTTGGGTGTGACAGAATGCATCTTTCACGAGGAATGAATTATCCAAATGTGTTTCCAATTTATGAAATATCGACGCGGGCACAGAGTCTGGAGGAAATAAATCATGGGAGAACAGCGGTGAGTCTGACGTATAGATTTTTCCGCGAACCGTAAAGGTGACAGGAAAATCGACGTCCGTGCCACCGGGTATATCTTGTATCATCATTCATGAATATGTTGATGGTGATTTATTAACTGTGAACCGGGACTGGGTATTTAAGAAATATCGGTGGCGTGAGTTTCTGTTAAACGATGGACTAAATTCCTGTAACCTGTTTTATTTCGTGAATACAACAATATTCAGTGCGGTTATTAAATGTAATCGAGGATTGAATAATTACTCGAAATAGATGGTCGATGGTACGCGATGGCATATTATAATGCAATTGAAAAGTAACGAACCGTGTACGATAAATTTTCTGCTGTGCATTGAGGTATGTACAAGTATGTCTTTATTATGCACTATACTGTACTCAATTATCCATTAATATACGATAATACATTATACGAACTCGTTGCATTGTATTCAATTCCTTCTGAAATGTTTCGAAATGGAGATTTAATCGAATCGTATCATTATCCTTGGAAATGTAATCTATGAACTATAAATATTGCAATAACATAAAAATTTCGAACATTGTTCACTTGAAACTATGTGAAATATTTTAAGCAACTAGTTTTGTCAATCTTATTTCAGTTACATTAAATTTATCAGTGGGTCGTATAATGTGAAGAGCAGAGTTCGGCAAAATTGTATTCGAATAATACACAGTGAAACGCAGCAGTACCTAACGGTGTCGTTCTGAGCTTTAAACAGTTAATGATATTAAATAATTGTTCGACAAATGTCGATTCATTCATAACGAAGTACTATTTTATTATAAAAATTGAAATTTCCACGTTTAAACAATTAAAAATGACGAAATACTTTTTTTTATCTTTTATTCGTTATTCGAAGCATTTTATCTAGATAATTAGTTCGCCCATCTCTGGTGAAGAGTGTCGTTAGTTTCCCCGACTACTGCTAGATGACTACGCATATGACTTCGTTCCCGCAAGCAGTGTCTGTCGACTACAAAACTCACAAGTTCGAAAGATTATGGAAAGTTCGTTAGTAGATGGGTCCCTTAAGTAAACTCGGATCTTTTTGTGGTGTCTTTACCCAAATAAAAAAAAAAAAAAAAACATACAGAAAACCTGACAGACCGCCGACTTTCACAGAAACGTCCGTCTTCCTTAACTCGGTAAGGAGCGCATTTTCCGATCAGTTAAACCCGACAAACCCCAACAACTCTTCCCGAGAGTGGAAAAGACGGTTGCGCGAGGAAGAAAAAGACTGAAGTTCGGGGCGGAGTACAAGAGAGTCGCGGAGGCAGAGTTCGGGCGTAGAGGAGAGAGTCTAGGGAGAAAGGGGGTGGAGGAGGAGGGGACTGACTGCGGGCCGAGTCGACTAGATTGAGCCGTGATTGAAAATTCTGCCCCCGGCAACAAGGGTTTCGATTTAAATGTATACGCGAGCGAAAAGTTTCGTTACTTTTACACGCGGTAACCAATGGAGACCCCCCGAGTTCTTTCGAGGGTTTATCAGGAAGTCGAGGTATACGCGCGTGTGTGTGGCTTTCGTTCGAAGGCATTTTAACGAGGCCTAATAGAATTTTAAAAGCGTATTTCTGGGGACAAATACGAGGTTTGTCGAGAAACTTTGATCGGCCAGTAAATACACACTGGGGTTACTTTTATTACGTGAAACCGAAGTTTCACGTTTATTGATATCGATTCCTTTTAAGTCTGAACAGTTCCTTGGATGTTTCTTTGGGATCGTTTTATAGAAACATGAATTGTGTTGTATTAAACATATATTAAATGGTACTTATTTTCATTTGTTACAGGTTAAACTTGACAAGAGCCACAACAGCAAACCTTCGAGAGTTATCCATATCAGAAATATCCCCAACGAGGTGTCAGTGGGTGAAATCGTCCATCTTGGTGCACCCTTCGGTCGCGTTACTAACGTCCTCGTTCTCAAAGGCAAGAATCAGGTAAGTGATGATCGCCTATGCTCAATTCAGAATGTCCAAGTCATTTTGGACGACATTTAACATCGTGCCCTGATAGCTAAAATGTCAACGATGTGCGCCTAAGTGTGCCGAAAATTGGAGATACGCCAGAGTTACCATTTACCCGGTTCGACAGCGAATCGACCGAAATTACGGGGTGGAATCCTTCTCACGAGCAATATTTACCCGTTCAACGGGTACTTGTTTCACAAAAACACACGTTTGATCCATAGGCCGGAATTCGAGTTTGTGCCGCACGAGCGGCCCACTTCGGCCGAGTCGGACGCAGATGGCCGGGCGCGCAATAACAGAAACAATCGAATCATCGATTCACCGGGATTCGAATCGATGATCGGCCATTTAGGTATTATTATCCATTATTATCCGTGCGTTTGGTGCGCCTGCATAGAGGCGGATCTGCACAAAGGCGCCTACCTCACTCTCCC
>NW_015373947.1:734020-858425 GCF_001272555.1 Dufourea novaeangliae | reverse complement strand
GCTTTTTCCACCTCCCGCCCCGTTCCCCTTATTCGGTTCCAGCTTTATTCACCCCTCGTCGGTGATGTTCCATGCATCGTGGCGTTATTATTCTGGATAGAACTCGATTTATCCCGTGTCGCGGTTTGTCGAGCACTCTTTCACGGTGATCAAGCCGCGTTCTGTGCTCTTTCATTCATAGGCTTTATCTTTTCCGCGCAGCGAAACATGCAAGCTGAAGTGTTATTTTCGAGGAAATCAAAGGTATTTTATAAACTTCCTATCGGATCGTATTTTATGGTAAAACTTTTGTGAATAGTTTAGTAGTCAATGCAAATTATCTATTATTCAGTCCTGATGGTCGGTACATTTTTATAGTTCAAGTACAGTATTCCATCGATTATTGTCAAGAAATCGGGTCCGTGCTACTTTAAGTATCGAATAGGAGAAATGCTCCAGACCCTCGCAATTTTATTCTCCCTGACAAAAGATCGTGTATAACCAGTTTGACAATGATCGACGAAATACTGTATTGAGGATCGTTAGTTAAGTCGATTGCCGTCAGATGGCAATGCTGATGATCTCTGCCCCATCACTCTTTTCGCGATCGTCGTCAGATGGCTCCCTAATCACTTTTCCGCTCAGTAAAGTCACCGACTAGGTATAGGATAGACCTTTCATCTTATGGGAATTCGTGTCTCATATTCCGAAATACCGATACTGTAAGAAGTCAGGGATTTTCTGCTGCCCTCTACGTTATGAGAACGGTGAATTTGTGAACTACGTTAAATCTAAGAAGGGACCATGGTCGTGAACGGATTCCCTTCCGTCCGTTCGCTATAAAGTAGACGTATTAGAAAGGAGTCTTGGGTTCGAATCCCGACGGACCTATATTAGTTTTTCTTCGCGTACAAAAAAGTTATTGCGTTTAATATTGTTTTTATGAATATGGGTATATATTATTATGTACATTTGAGTAAATTATTTTATTTTTCCATTGTTATTACAACAGTTTAACAGTGACGACGAACGCATGTATATTTTCAAATATCGGACTAATAGTATATTTTTATTCTTTATTATTGCATATAAGTGAGTAATACGTATCACAAAAGTAATCGAAACACAGATTTTTCTTACACCACAAACATCGCATAAAAGATACTTCGTTATATTGACATTTGTAATAAATATGGATGTTGCAAGGAAATCAATATTATTGACATTATGGAACATATAACGAAATATCACTGTAACACTTAAAAAAAGTTTTAAAGTTCCATTTATATCATTGTTCTGTGAAAACGTTCATACTTCCAGCAACATTCATATTCCAATCAAAGATTTTACAGAATAAGGAAAAGGAATCTAAAGTAATTTTCAGTAGTTCCATACATCTTTATCTCGAATTTTTCATCTCGACTTTATTCATTTCATATCGTTAAATACGATTTTTCTCACAGGATACCGATTTTTATTACAGTATCACAAAATAATTGCAAATATGAAACTTCTTTACCTCTTCTTGAACACTCTAATTTCATAGTCCTAAACTGGGTACCTGAAAGTATTTCATTGAATTTGTGTAAAAGATTTTACTACTTCCTGAAAGACTCCGTGTGATATTTGATAGCCTAAAAAACAATGTGCCGATACATGGTGTCGATTTATTTACGCAACTAATCTGACCAGTTGCTGTATTCTTTGACACTAATTTTCAAGAAAATAGAACTTCTGTATTTCACTTAATTTGAGATACGTAGCTGAATATTAACATACGTTCATTATTTAATTACTCGCAATAAATAAAATTTTTGTAAGTAAATAACGTGTGAGTAAATTCATATGTAAACATTTACCAATTGCCAGGAAGTAATTATTCGTGCGTACTAAGATTCTTACAATAGGCAGTAAAACTATTCATACTCCCATATAAATTATAAATATGTAAATGTTAATAAAAGCGGTGTATATATTCTCCCACATGTAGATTTGATAAACTATTTATGAAACTACATCTATTCTGAATTTATCTGTTACAAATATACAAATGTAGTTAGCGCGATGCATTTAGAATAATTTGTCTTGTAGTTAAGTGAAAAAATATATACTTTTCCTTAAAGTATAGTTCAGTTTAAGTAAAGTTATAGACTTAACCTTAAACTGAACCATCGGATATTTTTATTCTCGTCAAATCATATAGATACACGCAATATGAATGGAATTTATAACACTTCATTTGTGCTAACAATACTCAGAATTCATGTTTTATCGGTAACGTCGGGTATTGACACTAAAATGGTAAGGGGGCTTCTGACGCCCTCGAAGCATGGGACAGAAAATTACATTGCATGTTAGGTCTATTCATATATCTCGTCTGTGGTAAAGTCTCACAGATGATGTTACCTACTAGTTACTTGATTAAATTAATATATTTCCTGGTCTTACTTGAGTATAATTTAAGTTACAGGTGTTCTAAAACAACACATTTCCTGGAATAATTTGTCGCTTCGATTCGTGTGTGTTCGGCATAAATTAACATTAATCGTCGCACTAAGCATGTATTTATCGTTGATTACGAATTCAGTCGGTCAACATTTCAATCCACGGTATTAACGATCGGTTGTGTCGTTTTTACATCGACGTTGTAATTATGCAGTTACAACGAAGGTTTTATTAACGTGGCGCTGCTGACGATTGGAAAATCTTTTGGGGGAAACCGTAGCGTGAAAATTACTTTTATAGGCTGTATCGTGGAAGTAATAAAAATGAGACGAATTTTCCGCTACGCTGGAAAACCATCCATTTTTGTCCAGCTTGATAAATAGAACCTTGCTGGTTGTGTTTGGGTAAACGTGGCTCCGGTACACCGTGTATTTCCGCGGCTAATGCGCATGTAATTTCCCCGGGAGGTAAATCTCTTCATCTGGTTCAGTGCAGGCAGGGGCCGTGTATATCGATGCATTATTTTAATCCCCCCCCTCGGTATAAACAAACCAAGTTCGCATTATCGTACCTGTTGTACTGACCGCCTCTACACGTGTTTCCGTTCGTATACGCCCCGTGTTTCCGTTAGCATGCATTAAATAACCGCAATCAGACTCGAACCCTGGGATAACACACTGGCTGCTTCGACGAGCTTCTGCTAATTGTGTTCCCCCTTATTACTCGGTGACCCAAACGAAGACTTAGCTCACCGATGTACAGTCATATTTCTCTTGACTTCCACGGAGACTTTTCTAAACTTGAGGACTCTAACAAAGGAAGGCACGGAAGTGTCGTCCTCCGATTTTGATGAAACTTTGTATGTCTGTTAAGCAGTCAAAAATAAGGGGTACGTAATTTTTCGATCGGTTAAGGCGCGATTTTAAAGGGTGAAATCACCCCTTCGAAGTTTCGATCCGAAATTTTTTTGTTATAAACAAATTATATTTTGGACAATTTGTTAGCACCATATTATTCTACATAAAAAACCGCAATCCTCGTCCATTAGAAGTTTTCATTTATCTCTTCTGGTTTTCGAGATAGTACTTTCGGGTCGAAACTTCGAGGGGTGGTTTCACCCCTTAAAGTCACGTTTCAGCCGATAAAAAAAAAATACGTATCCCTTATTTTTGACTGCTTAACAGACATACAAAGTTTCATCAAAATCGGAGGGAGAGAATTCCCTGCCTTCCCTTGTAAGTTCACTTTTGACCATCTGGCTACCTTGTCGATTCAACTCCTAATTCGTATAAACCAAACAAGATTGACTGGCCACGTCCTACCATTGGTACTTCACACATTAGTAAGTTCGGGTATACAGTAAAACCTGTTTTTGTGCGGTCCTTTTTTATACGATTTTATTTTTATGCGATTTGTTTTGCGCGATTTTATTTTTGTGCGATTTTTTTTGTGCGATTTTTTTTTATGCGGTATATGAATTTCAACGGCGTTGGCATTACTGTAATGTTTTCTATCAGTGTACATATAAATATACACTTCAAGACGCTCTGTTCAGTTGGTTTAAACAGTTTCCCGACAATGTACATTCAATTATTTTCGCTCGACGCGCTAGCAGCATACGCTTTGTATTCCGAGTTTTATCCACGACTCACGTGATTAAGGATTCATTTTATAGTGAGATTAAAGGTAAACAAATTAATTACTTTTGTTTCTATTTGTATATAGTTTTTATGATTTTCATTTTATTTTTAAACATATGTACTCCCTTAAAATGAATAATTGTAGCCAAAAAAAAGTGAAAAGAAAGACAATTCCATTAGAAACAAAAAATCTAATATTAAATAGACTAGCAGATGGTGAACCAATTCATCACAAGAAGATGCGCGTTAAGGATTACGACGACTAGCAGTGAATTATGTAATGTGCATTTTGAAAACTTCTCCTTTCTACAATGAAAAATTAAATGTTTTTATAATGTGTAATTTAATTATTTATTTTGTTTGGAAGCACTTTCTCATGTATTTCGTAAATAATTGACGTATTTTCTAAGTGCGACTTTTTTTATGCGGTCGCTCTCCGCCGCATAAAAAAAAATTTCTGTAGTATGTCGTACAAAGTTGTTTATTATATGTAGTACTTACGAAATTTCCGAATATTTTTTTGTGCGGTTTCTTTTATGCGGTCCCTATCTACCGCATAAAAACAGGTTTTACTGTACTAGTCATTTGGTATACTGGGTATACAATTTATCCAGCAACATTTTATATTCTGTACTGTCGAAAGACCAGGTATGCCCAAACCGATTAGGGGACGGTTACGCAGTCATCCTCCGGATCCAAGGAAACCGAGAGTCGCTGTTCCGCCAACAACATCTCCGTCCCCCCAAGACAATTGGGGTAACTCGATCAGCCAGGAAACCCGCGTTATTATCGTGAAACGCGCGTGGCGCAGCCTTGCTCACGGCCAACCGTCCCAATTACACGGGAACAGACAGTGCGCATTGTTGCAACACGACAATAGGGCGTGCCTCCGGTACGTGCAACAAAGTACACCTAGATAGAGAGAGAGAGAGTGAGTGGCGGAGCGACTGGAGGGCGTCGGGGCGGGTTGGTAGTAAATCGAGTTTCACGATGAACCAGCGAGTTGACCCCTGCGGGCACTTTCGCTGTGTTTGCTTTGATTCGAAGTTTCCGGTTAAGTTGGTTACCGGAACGGGCGGACAGGCCTCTTTGTTTGATCCTACGAGCCCCGCCAGGCCTCCCGGATTTTCGATACCGTTTCGCACTCGAATCGTTCCGAACCCCGGGTCTTCTGGACTCCGTTAGGCGCCTCAATGGCTGCAGGCGGTACGCCTTGAAAATTCGTCCCGTGAAGCTGCTCTTCCGTTTGATACCTGTCAGAGGGAGGATTCGCCGTGGCTCTTTGTGCTCATTGTTATTGGATTTGTCGGGTCGCGTGTGACTGGGATAGTCCTTTTCTCGTTTTCTTCCTTCTCATTGCTCCGCTGAACGATACAGCTAGGGGACACATGGTGCTGTTATGGGTCTGACAGTCTTGTCCAGTTGGTGCTTATTGGGGATAGGTTAAGAGAGTTCTTCTTCGACATTGGTGCACACTGGGTTGCTTGGAGGACTGTTGAGTACTGGCCTTTGTCCAATTATCATCATTATCATTATTATTGTATACATTCGTACCTTTAGGGTCAAGTTTTGTACATGTTAGGGTTAAACCTGTGCGTTACTTGTGTCTTCCTTGGTGCCTGCAGTGATTCGGTTGGTACCAAAACTATGGATTAGTTTAATTTAGATTTATGTTTGTTAATTTTAATCTCGTAAACTCTACCATGTCTGATAGAGTAGGTGTTATGGTAAGCAAAGTTAGGAATTTAATAAGAATTGTCCAGATAACCCAATTTGATGTTCAGCAGTGACATTTCTCATGTTCTGTTTATACGTTCTTTATTCTCGGTCTACAGTCGGGGCTGAAAACGCCAAAAAGGTCGATCGTTCGTCACTGAATTGTTCCGGCTTCTGTGTTCCGTTTTCATTGCTCCGTACTCTTCTATCCCCTCTGCTTTTAAGTCCTGTTTTCGTTTCAAATGAGCAGCGTGTATCGTTCAACGGGAATAAAAATCCACGGTTTGCGCTCTTTCCTTTGTTTCCTAACCTCCACGGGGCATTTCGTTTCAATTAATGCGCGAGTGGCTCCGTGCCCTCGAGCCTGCCAATCCTTCCTCTAACTTCGTTCCTGTCAGTGAAAACGATGATATTTTCAACGACGGTAAAATCATACGATATTCTAAAATAGCTTATTTAACTTTGATTATATTTTACCAAAAAGTAGCATAAATGTTGGCATGTTCTTTTAACAATTATTATAATTTTTCGTAAAACGTCCTTACGTGCTTCGCATTCATGGCTGCTACCTCCTGGCCGGTGGTGTTTTCATTCGATCGAAAGTTCGGTTGAAGTTCAAGTATATTTAATCACACGGTGAACTTCTGTAATCACCGCGCGACGTATTACGGGCACGTAGCGGCGGCGTTGAACACTTTTGCCTGTTTCGTGCGTTGTATCGCCGACGAATCTCTTGCTCTATTTACATGGTTTAATATTAACTCTGGTTACTAAGTTTAACGCCGACCACTGACACGAAGCTATCGCAGTGTTTCGTTTTCTTATTTCCCGTGTTGTTGAATAACCGTGTAGGTTTCTGCAGTTCCAATTGATATTTAAAATCATTCTTACAGAATACCAAGGACCTGAAGTCCTAAGACTTATAAGATTTAAAGTCCTTAAGTTCTAAGATCTTCAAGTCTTAGGGACCTCAGGTCCTAAGGCCTTCCAGTCCTCAAGCCTAACGTACCCTAAGTTCTAAGGTCCCCCAAGTCCTAAGTCCTAAGGTTCCCTAATTGCTAAGGTCCTCTGAGGCCTAAGGTCCTCTAAGTCCTAAGGTTCCCTAAGTCCTAAGGTCCCCTAAGTCCTAAGGTCTCCTAAGTCCTCAGGTCCCCTAAGTCCTAAGGTCTTCTGAGGCCCAAGTTGTCCTAAGTCCTCAGGTCCCCTAAGTCCTAAGGTCCTCTGAGTCCTAAGGTCTCCTAAGTCCTAAGGTCTTCTGAGGCCCAAGTTGTCCTAAGTCCTCAGGTCCCCAAAGTCCTAAGGTCCTCTGAGTCCTACGGTCTCCTAAGTCCTAAGGTCTTCTGAGTCCCAAGTTGTCCTAAGTCCTAAGGTTCCTTAATTGCTAAGGTCCTCTGAGGCCTAAGGTTCCCTAAGTCCTAAGGTCTTCTGAGGCCTAAGGTCCCCTAAGTCCTAAGGTCTTCTGAGGCCCAAGTTCCCCTAAGTTCTAAGTCCTAAGGTCCCCTAAATCCTAAGGTTCCCTAAGGTCTTCCGAGGCCCAAGTTCCCCTAAGTTCTAAGTCCTAAGGTCCCCTAAATCCTAAGGTTCCCTAAGTCCTAAGTCCTAATGTCCTCTAAGTTCTAAGGTCTCCTAAGTCCTAGGGTCCTCTGAGGCCCAAGTTCCCCTAAGTTCTAAGTCCTAAAGTCCCCTAAATCCTAAGGTTCCCTAAGTCCTAATGTCTCCTAAGTCCTAGTGTCCTCTGAGGCCTAAGGTCACCTAGGAGCTATACTTTTCTAAGGTCTAAAATCTCCAAACGTGTTATACCCTAAGGCCTAAGGTCCCCTAAGTTCTCAAAATTAGGAAACTCCACATAGTAGTTGTAAGTTATTTATGTGTACTGGCTGTGGAGCACCATAGGTATATTTTTCTAAAATTTGAATGTAAAATTCATCAGGCTTCAACGTAATTAATTATTCGAGCGAGAAGTAAGATTCTCTTGGTGCTTAAAATTACCCGCTCGCCGAAATATCCAAAACAAGAGGATGGTCTGGGCCCCCTCACAATTGAATTTCGTGCGTCGAGGGTCTGTGGAGCCGCACGGAAACGCCGAAATTACCGTTCCGCACTCGCCGGTACGTGGAATTTAATGAACGGAAGTCGGTCACGGCTGACGAGTGTTTAGCGCGATTTTAATTTCCAGCTAATTAACTTACCCGTCAGACTCGCTCAAAGGAATCACCGCCAGGATGCACCTTGCGTTGAAAAAAAGAAATAGAATGGAAAGATGAAAAGTAAAATATAAAGAAAAGAAGACGAAGAATGGAACAGAAAGAGTCCGTCGGAGAGATGAGGAAAAGGGCAGGAGAACGGTGGCGGCGGGTAAATATGGTAACATTGCAGTCGAGAAATTCTTTTTTTCCTATGCGAACGGAGTGAGGAAAAAAAGAATACCATGAATATGATAAAACGCAGACGCGGTAACCGAGCTTCTTCCCTGTATTAACATTTTAAATTCAATTTAAATTCAATTAAAGTTAGCCACGCCGTTTAAACGATTGCTCGAATGCTATAGGCTTGCGAGCGAAACAGAAAGGGTGGTTGTGAGGGTGAAGGTGAATCGGTTCTGTTGCAAGCTTTCCCTTTGAACGGCTGAATTTTTCCCTAATTATGACATTTTACCTTCTTGTTACATAATTAAAGAGTCCTTATAATTTCCATCCCTTCTTTCCTACTTTCTTATACGAATTCAGTGTATGTATAGAATTTATTGAAGTCGTGTTTAAATATTTTTAGATCCTGAATTTTTACCTTCAACTATTTTCGAGAGTCATTTATTTGGGGAATGAATATGTATTTTAGGGAGCAGTTTTTATTGAATAATAATTTTTTATATTTTTAATGGTTTTTTTGTTTATCATAATTTATAGCGAAATATCGAACTGTTTGCCTAAAATATCGAGGAGAAGGATCGGAAAGATATTCATTGGATGTTCGGCGTTGGCAGGGCAGGCGGCATTAAATTAAGATTAAATTTCCATTATGTAAATGATAGGAGGGCGAAAGAATGCGTGGAGGGGTGCGTATACCGCGCGGGGTTTATTTATCGATTTCCAACGGTGCATCGCATGTAACAAGCTCGTTTACCTAAATATGGACTCCGCCAGTGCCGTTGATTCACGACCTACTTTTTTGCATTCTTCAACTGCAGCCGAGCTCTTTTGTTTCTCTGTGCAAATGTTTGTCAAACTTTTTGCGACGAGACAATGCGAAACGTTTCTTACACCGTTTATTCTTTTACTTAATTAAAGGACTGTAGCGCAAGAAACCGAGTGACTCGCAGCACCCGTTTCGAAATTAATCAAATTTTTCTTTACTGTCCCTCGTGAGCGTACAACGATTTTAGAAAATGTCATTTTTCATTAACAGCGAGTTTCACAGAATAAAATTAGGTTAATAAACTTCAAGTAGATAGGAATTTACAGAGAAACCAGAAGGAACGACCTTAATTGATTGTTCAAGGTTACTTCCCCCACCATAGATCCTACTTCTCACCTCTACACCGTAATTTTTCATTCGCAGATGAATCGTCAGCCATTTTCAAAGTCAATCCTCAAAAAGAAAATAATTAACAAGTAGTTCCATCTTCAAATTTCACAATTTCTCTTTCTGTGTTTTAGAATGTGTGTTCAAGAATTTTGTAAAAGTTCAAAATATCGATCTCCCAATGTGTCCCCCAGTTGTTTCTCAAACAGCAATTTGTTTTAGTCAAAACTTTCGCTCGGCACACGAGTTCACCAATTCGCACGCGCATCTCCGCAGCCCTTTTGTCTCCGGATTTATTTTCCTCCATTTTTCCGAGGGGAACTTTGTCTCGGTTCCGTAAGTTCTAAAAGAACTTATTCGGGATTTCAGGCCCGACAGGCCCGACCGACCGCCTGGCTGAATTCACGCGAATCGTCTTCGTCCCGCGATACGTGTGCACTCGGAACCTTAAAGGGTTAGGTGAAAATCTGAAGTGGCACGGTAAAAATAGGGGCCCGGGGCAAGAGGCCGGAAGGAACGATGGCTGGGCTTAACGAGCGTCGAAATCCCTGGGGTTGAAGCGGATCCATTCGTTCCCCTATATTCTGGTGTGTCTCGCTTCTCTCGCACTTTTTATTCCCCTCGTTCTTTCCTTATTTACGTTTAGAAACCGGGATTGAGCTGTGACTACAATTCTGCTAAAGTTTACTCCAGGAATCGTTATGTCTTGACCTAAATACAGTCTTACATCTAGAAGTAGGCTGTTGAATAATGTATGATCAGGTTGGAGTTCGTGATAAATCTTAGTTCACTAAATCTTGATCAGTATTTGTTTCACAATTTAAGGTTTGGCCCAGAGGTAGGACCTGAAGCTAGGTCTAGGATAAGTTCCTAAGACTAGTCCATAATGCCTAAAGTTAGGTTCAGTAGGATAACGCCTAAGGTTAGGTCCAGTAGGATAAGGCCTAAGGCTAGGTTCAGTAGATTAAGACCTGAGGCTAGGTCCATAAGGGCTAAAGTTAGGTTCAGTAGGATAAGACCTAGGGCTAGGTTCGGTGGGTTAAGACCTGAGGCTAGGTCTAGGATAAGTTCCTAAGGCTAGGTCCATAAGGCCTAAAGTTAGGTTCAGTAGGATAACACCTAAGGTTAGGTCCAGTAGGATAAGGCCTAAGGCTAGGTTCAGTAGGATAAGGCCTAAGGCTAGGTTCAGTAGATTAAGACCTGAGGCTAGGTCTAGGATAAATTCCTAAGGCTAGGTCCATAAGGCCTAAAGTTAGGTTCAGTAGGATAACACCTAAGGTTAGGTCCAGTAGGATAAGGCCTAAGGCTAGGTTCAGTAGATTAAGACCTGAGGCTAGGTCTAGGATAAGTTCCTAAGGTTAGGTCCATAAGGTCTAAAGTTAGGTTCAGTAGGATAAGACCTAAGGTTAGGTTCAGTGAGATGAGGCCTAAGGCTAGGTTCAGTAGGTTAAGGCCTGAGGCTAGGTCCATAAAGCCTAAGGCTTAGTCTAGGATAAGGCCTAAGGTTAGGTTCAGTAGGATAAGGCCTGAATAGGTTCAGTGAGATGAGGCCTAAGGCTAGGTTCAGTAGGTTAAGGCCTGAGGCTAGGTCCATAAGGCCTAAGGCTTAGTCTAGGATAAGGCCTAAGGTTAGGTCCATAAGGCCTAAGGCTTAGTCTAGGATAAGGCCTAAGGTTAGGTTCAGTAGGATAAGGCCTAAGGTTAGGTTCAGTAGGATAAGGCGTAAGGTTAGGTCCAGTAGGGTAATGCCTAAGGCTAAGTTCAGTAGGTTAAGGCCTAAGGCTAGGTCCAGTCCTTTGACTAGGGCAATTGTAGGGCCTAAAGCTAGGTCTAGGATAAGATCTGAGATTAGATACACCATTAAGTCCAGGATCACACATTTTTCAGATTGCTCGAAATTTTGATTTCATTTACTCTTCCTAAAAAGCAGACCTCGTTATTTCAATCCCGTTTCTGTTCCTGACAAATGGACAGGTAATTCTATCAGTCTACGTGTGCAGCATCCCTGAAGCTTTACGAGCGTCCGTACATATGTTGCTAACTTCTGTTCCAGTCGGAGATAATCGAGGAAACTTCTCTTTACGCACCTTTTCCCTCGTTACGTTACGGGATGTTGTATAATTTACGACGCATGACTGTGAGCTACTGTCGCTGTCCACGGTTTTGTTTCTAATTGTACGAAGCATAAATTAAATTGAGTTACCGTGACTGTGGCATTATTGTGGACAGAATCTCATTCGTCTCAGGTTTACGGACGTTTTACGACCTGTTACTGTAGATATATAACGTTCCCTCCAGTGTTTTTTTTTTCATCGTAAAAATTATACAATATTATGATGAGGTGTTCCAGTAATAAACTGACTGAAATTCCAGGTCAGCCTGTTAGGATCAAAGTAGGCTAAATGTCGTCTTCGGTGAGCCAGAAATCGCCGAACTTTTGAGTCACTCCCAGAATCTGCCTGCGAACCAGCAAGATTCGTGTTGCCAAACGCAATGAAAAAACCCCTTCAGACCCCTTGAACCACGCGTCGGTACGTTTAATACCCGTTTTTCAGTCGCGGCGCGGACCACGATTGTACGAGATCCCCGGAGAAATGAGAAATTTTTACCGATTCCTGGACCGCTGGCTCCCGATCCCCGTCGAAATTGAACATTTCTCTGTTCTGGGCCGGTCTTCGTTTCGACGAACGAATATGCAAAACAGTCTGAAACTTCACAATTATTCTGGCGTATGTTAAAAACCACGAAATGAAAAAGATTCCAAAAACATTATTCCCGTTACCGGTATGGATATTTTAGAACGTGAAGAAGCGCAAAAAAATATTTAATATTTCTGAGCAAGGATGATGTCAAGCTGATACACTGTCAAAGTTACTACAGTAAATCCTCGATGACTGTCGGAAGGCTCCTGGACATTGACAAGGAAAGCTTCCCAGGTGTAACGCTGACTTTTTAATGAGGTTTACCACAGTGATAGAGTTAACACAGTTTCAGTCACATATGGCGATTAGTTTATGAAATATTTAATGTTCAGTGCCCAGGAGCCTTCGGACACTCATCGAGGATTCACTGTAATGTAACCCTCATCCATCCCTCATTTTCCCAACTTGATTTGTCCCTCGGCGTAAATTTGACCCAGTTATAAAAATTAATACAATGAAGCGATAAATAGTTAAATTTGCAAATTCTTTAAAGTAAACAATCATGAAGCCTCAGCTTTTACCTACACATGACAGAATAACGTCATTTATTACGAGAAAAGTATGTCAAATTGACACAAGGGACGGGTGAGAGTTAATGTATCACTTTTTTTTTATTGAATTGCGATCGTAATGTAGATGTGGTGTGCAATCGCGACCCTCTCACTCATGGTGCATTTCCTAGGTGCATTGAGGGACCACCCGAATAAATTCGCCCGCGTAACTGTAATGAAAAGGCTAAATATAAGCTGGCTCGCGCGCGATAATATTGAAAATTTCGATTCATTAGCGAGGACCCGACGCACACACACACACACACACACACATATCCCCGTATCGCATGACGGCAACTGATGAAGAGAAAATAATGAGTTGCCCCCCACCTCTGAACTACGTTCGCTTACCTACGATCCGCCATTAAATTCGATACATTTCGCGCGGCGTGCATCGGGTACGGTTTATAGGTGCGCAGTGAATGGGGAACCTCTAATTATCGACGAAGTACAGGGATTACTTATATTGAAAAAGATTTTGTATGGAGATTTATTTGGATTTCGAAGCGAAATGGTGAAGAATTGGTCGTTCAGAACTTTTGCTATGAATTAATTAATTTGGCGATGTAGGAATACACTGTAGACCTGGAAGTGGATATTGAAGCGTAAGGAAGATATTGCGTGGGAAATACCATGATTTAAGTATGTAGGAACTCTTTTTAGATAGGGTGTCCCACTTAACGTGAGCACCTTAGTATCTCACTTGTTTTCTGTTCGGAAAGAAATTAATTTTAATAAACGCTGAAAGTGATGATGTCCGTCAACTTCGATACGTTTTACACTAATCCTAGTTATTTTATTATTTAAATCTACTCTCATACAATTGTCGAGTTTTCGTACTCAAGGTCATATGAAGGTCACACTTTTATAGGATCTGTATTAAAGGTCTCCTAAAGGTTTTTTTACACTATTAAACGTCATTATATTCGTCTTAATTTCAATTATTACACCACGCTGATAAAAAAATGTAGTCCCATTTAAAAAATACATCCTTGACCTTAAAATTAAAAAAAAATATGACCGTCAAGTTTGACCCGTCGAGCTACATATTTTCACCGTTTAATAATTTTTCCGCTATGAAAAATAAACGAGATATTTGCTCCAGTTAGGTGGGATACCGTCTGTACTCAGAGAAGATGTTGCGCTTTTTTTCGTACTAGCGGCGTCGCTCTAATTTTTCTAACCTTCAGCTCCAGTTGACACTTCCCTTTCATTAACGATTCTCAAATTTCTCTTGTACATCTGTAACTGTGTCCCTCTATGGGGAAATAATTTTTGCAAATAATTTTCGGGTATGACGTAATTCTTATTCAATTTAGTAGTGCATTTTTTTTATGGGCGTAAAGAGGTGTTTTGTTTAAAATAAAGATTGAAACTGGTCGAAACAGTTGGCCACGAAAATTTCGCAATCAGGGACGAAAATTCTGATGCCTGAACGCAACGTTTGCCGAATAATTGCGATGTTTCGAATTTTGGTCGCAGTGCTCGTTTGCAGGCAAACCGGGCGCCGAATCCAATTTACCGTATTTTTGCGGGGACTACAATGGAATTGTTCATTGTGCCCGGGGGAAAAAAATGTCTTGTACCTAATGGAACTGTCACAGTTTTCGGTACATCGTGCGTTTAGAAACGAATGTTTTCTGTTCTGTTATATATATATATATATATATATATATATATATTTTGTTTCTACTCCTTTTCTGTTTTTATGAATTCCTTTCTTGATATATTATGTAATCTGAACTCGATTACGAATACTTTGCCAGTAAAAGAATAAGTATCTGTTTTCTGAACGTTAACCAACTATATAATATTTTTAGTCTCGCGATAGCTAGGTAATTGTTTATCGGAAAATGTCTGGTTTTAAAAATTCACATATTTTATCCATAAGAAGATCACTTCATATTTCAAGTGCTAAATAATTAAATAATTTATAAAACGTGTCGAAATGCTTCCAATGGCAAGGGTGAGGGCATCTACGGTCCGCTACGATTAAAAGATGAAACAGTAATATGTCCAACGCAACAGACTCCGACGGAAGATTGAAACGAGCCTGGCGCGCACAGCTTGGCGCGTTGAGATCGCTGGAAATAGCTGGCTAACACGGGTTAATCGGATCTCATCCTGTTTGCGATTAGATTAAAGTAACTCGCTTAAGACCAGGTCGGTCTAACCTCGGCATTGATCCTGCCGCTTAACTCGGTTGCCTTCCACGACGTCGAATTTTCGTCCGGTCAACCGAATAACCTCGTCAACCAGAACAGTTCGAGACACTTCCTTGACGATTAAGAGCGACAATTTATGTATTCGGGTTCTCATCAGTCATATTACCTTCCTAAAATCTAATTACGGTCCTTACCATACGAAATTAACTCGATATAGTCTCATTATTTATCGATACTGTCTATAAACACGCTAAGGAGCAACGATGTAAAAACTTGGCTTCATAAATCGTCATATTCTCTTCTTAAAATTTAGCCATAATTTGTATTATAGGAAGTCAATTCGATGTAGTCTTATATTTTGCCAATACTGTCTATAAACACGCTAAGGAGCAACGATGTAAAAACTTGGCTTCATAAATCGTCATATTCTCTTCTTAAAATTTAGCCATAATTTGTATTATAGGAAGTCAATTCGATGTAGTCTTATATTTTACCAATACTGTCTATAAACACGCTAAACAGCAACGATTTAAGAATTTGGCTTCTCACCGGTCATGTTCCTTTTTTAAAATCTAGCTATAATTCGTATTATAGGAAGTCAACTCGATGTGGTCTTATATTTTATCAATACTGTCTATAAACACGCTACTACTCCCAAATGGCGATACTATAGAGAGTAACTCTATAAATCGATATCCTGTTCCCCTATACATAATTCCTTTCGTGTAATCGTGCAGGTCGAGGGCACCGACCCGCGGTACTATAGAGAGAGGATACGACAGTTTTCTGAGCCCTGTCGACGAAAGATTCTAGAAGCAATGTTGGCACAAGTCAGGATCCAATTCCTCCCTATGTGGCCCCCTTGAGCCGTCGAGAGAACGTGCATTTCCTCGGTTCGAGGGCAACAAACACGACGCGTCATAAATCTCGGCAATTCCGCGGGAAGCAGCGGCGGGAACAGAAGCGGGTCAAAAGGAACGTTTCTCTCTGTCGAATCGAAATCGGGCCGGGACCTATTTTCGGGCTCCCGAAACACCGTACCTGCACTGCTGCTCGCCGCCGGGCTTCACGAAGCCCCGGAATAAAAGAATCATCGTCTCTCTCCGCCCCCCCCCCTCTCTGTGTGTGTGTTCAGCGGCGTAGAATCGATCTCGGGGCGCAAGGCCGATTAATAAATTGCTTCCGTTCAATTATAGGCCGTGATAAATCGATCCTTCTACAGGTAGTCGGCCGGCCTGGCTCGTCACCGAGGAAATTGAGCGACGCTTGCACATACACAAACACAAATCGGCGCGCGCAACGCTCCCAGGCTCGCCGCTATGTGTATATACATGCACGGACACACACAGACACACACCGTGTTAGACGACAGAAAATTGAAAAGTTAGCTCGAACCGAGATTGACTCGCTGACACGGGGTTGCTGGCGCGCCCTGTTTCCGTGCCCCGTTAAATTCGAGCAAACTCTCCGGGTCTACTAAAGGGAACTTGGGGTCTGATCCTTTCGTGCCGAGGGAAAGTCGTTCGAGACTGTCGGCAATCCACGGAAATATTAAGAATTATAGCCCAGGAAATACCGTGTCCCAGTTGGAAGCTATTTTCAACCCTTTGCGTTCCGAGTACCAGTGTGGTTGGCACAGGAAATAAAGACGATCTACTCCACCTACCAGTTGTACTGTCAGCACATTATCTTCTTTTATTTTACCGAAAAATCCTTGGAGTAGACTGCCTACAGGCGCCAAAAATTCACACTGCGCAAAAAGAGTTGTACCTGATCCATGCTGGCACGAAGTTAATGATAGTTCGGAAGGACCTATAAATCCAGAAAGAACCACGGGGCTCTGGCAACTCGGAAAAAAAAATAATAATAATAGGGCAGTGAATTTTTAAGGGACCTCGCGAGAACTGGACTTGAAACTGCCCCCGAAGCGGTATCAAGAAAAGTGTCGGGGTAAAAGGGGACAGAATCGTGAGCCGGGGAGAGTGGTGCACGATCGGCTTTTCGGCTTTCTATGACTTTTTCTGACGGATGACGAGGGGCGGAGGCGCAGAAATAAAAAGAGAGAAAGAGAGGAAATTGAAGGGAATGGCAGTAAGGTCAGCCCCGGAGTTTTCACCAAGGGCTTTTCTGTGGCTTCGATTCCCATTGGCCGACTGTGAGACAGCATTTTCCCTCTTCCCACCAGAGAGGACTATCTCTCTCGCGTCGTCTTTTATTCGTTACGTTTTTCACTTCCTCCTGTTAGCTCGCCCCGTTTCCACGCCGATCTATCCGCGGAACTTTCAACGAAAACTTTTTCATCCGGACTTTTGCACCCCCTCTATCTTCCACCCTTGGACTGGCCTCTTTGGAGGTGCTACTTAGATTCGAACCCTCTGCCACAATCCCTAGCTGCACTTGTACGTTTGATAGGACTCATATTCTTGTGGTTTTTAATATACTAAGGTTGGAATCCTCCATCACAATCTCTAACTGCGCTCGTCACTTTTGGTGGTGCTAATATCCTTCTAGGTTCGAATTTACTAACAAGGGAAGTTCGGTAACCCGAAAATTCCGATTTATTTTAAACATTGGAAGTTTGTAGGGGACTTTGTAAGTTCTACTATTTTAATTCCTCGGTAATATGATGATCAGTAGCTGTAGTTCAGTCGAGGGGTAAATTTCTTCGGAGGTGCTACTTAAATAGAAGCCCTCCATCACAATTCGCAGCTGCACTCGTGACTTTGGTAGGTTCGAATTTAGGAAGTTCTACCACTGTAATACAGTAATTTATCGTTGAGTGTTGGAAGGTTCCTCGGCATTGACAGGGAAAGGTCCCCAGGTGTAATGCTGGCTTTTCAGTGATGTTTAGTACACTGATAGAGTTTGAAATTCTGAAGCCAATGGTATTTTAATTTCAGTCGTATATGGTCATTACTTTAAGAAATATTTAATGTTGACTGTCGAGAAGCTTTCTAACGCTCATCGAGGATTTACTATACTTCGGTAATACAAGTAGCTATGGTATGTATAGTTCAGTAGAGAAATGAATTCCTTCGTGACAAGCCACCTTTGTCTAAGATGACACTTCCAGGTTTCTCATAGCGCTCCCATGATTCTCTAAGTGCCCACGTGATTTTCTAAGTGCTCACATGATTCCTATACCGCTCTGAAAACGCTCTAGGAGAAAGAAATATCTATTTTCCCGATGGTATAGGAAAGAAAAAAGGTGCTTGTACAGCGCACAGCGGATCTATTTGGTTATTGAAAGGGGACGGAGGTAGCAAAAACTTTTCCACTGATCGTGGTCGATGCGATGGAGTGAAAAACTTAATGGTACGCGGCCGGGTTGTTGTTTACCCGTCCCCAGAACCGGGGTCGTCGAAAGAACGAGGAAGAATACGGAAAGAAAAAAGGGGAAAAGAGAGGAAAAAAGGCTCTATTCCGCGAGATGGCACTCGAGGAATTAAATTATGTGTTCCTGGCCTCTCTCCCCTGTCTCTCTCTCTCTCTCTACAGTTTTCTTCATCTCTCTGTCTCGTTTCCGTGCTCATTCTGCCCGTCTAGCTCCTCGAGGGTCCGGAAAACACAGTCGCCTCCGTTCCACGCGACTCGGCTTGGGTCTCGAAACTCGATAATGGGTGCTAATTAATTAATCGAACCAATGGAGCCTCCCACATGTCCCTCGGGACCTTTGGATATCCAGAGCTTAACCCCCCTTGGCAACTCGGTTCCGACGCCATGGAAAATCATCTCACCTGTCAGTTATCATTTGGTTCGAGAAAATGTCTCGAAATTTATTCCTCGGTTTTGTGATAGTTTCAATTCCAAGGAAAAACGTTTATTATATTCCGATTATTATTTACCGTTAAATCGTGTCGTTGGTTATTTCAGACATCCCGTTGGAAATAAACATTCGACGATCCTCGAATGATTCGCTGTAAGCAGCTTGGTTCGACCGAATACTATAATGCTAGTATCGAGTTTTGTACGCATGGGAACAGCCGTGTGTGCGCACGCCCCTGGTATTGTGGACTCAGGGAAACACGAGCTTTAACTGAAACCGGAGTAATCCTCTTAGCCCTTGGAGGGGGGGGGGACGCGGGGTGTTTATTAATTTTTCGGTAAAATTTGATCCGCTATGGAACGTTGGAAAACGAAAACCCCGATGGTCCAGTCTACCCAGAAGCAAGATCGATGATCTGCGTAATTTGTTGTCTGGATTGAGTAATCTTTCTGGTCTACTAAGTGACTGTCATTTACCCTCTTTTACCCGACGTATTTTCAACATCTTCATACGCTTTTAATACAGTAAATCCTCGATGAATGCTGAAGAAGTAACAAAGGACACATTTAGGGTCTTCTACCCTCAAGGATATTAGACAGTACACCACATAAGAGGGTCACACCTAGTCACTATAGCTCGGGGAGGCACTACAGTAAATCCTCGATGAGTGTTCGAAAGCTCTAGGGCACTGAACATTAAATGTTTCATAAAATAGTATCCATATACGACTGGAACAAATATCATTGACCTCAGAATTCCAGGCTCTATCACTGCGCTAAACCTTATCAAAAAGTGAAAATTATACAGGGGATCTCTCCTTATCAGCGTCGAGGAGTCTTCGAATACTCATCAAGGATTTCCTGTATCCACAAATTTTGTCTGATATGAACTTGATATTTATTTATTTAAAAAAATCCAAATTTGCAAGCGACGTGTCAAGAGCCCCACGAATGCAGACGACATTAGCATATTTCTAAAACAGTTCTCCCCCCCCCCGTCCAGGGGGTGGCCGCGCACCTGGATTCTTCACTTAGCCTCATAAACCATGAATGAACGAACCTATAAGTCGTAAACAATGGTTACGCCCGGTACATAAGCCGCGTCAAATTATCAAGATATATATTCCTGAGGTACCGCCGGCTCTCCTCGGTCTGGTTGAGGGGCTGGAGGGGGTGAGTCGGGGGTGACGAAGGGGATGAGAAACTCTTCGTTTAAACGGACTTCCAGACAAAAAAGAGAGAGAGAGAGAAAATTGAAGGAGAAGGTAGGGGGGTTGGGGGCAGGGTGACAGGGGTGGACGAGTTCAAACGTAGTTCCAGGAAACCCGTTTCGCATCCCTTATAGCTCGGATAAATTACATTCATGCTCCCCTGCGAACCCCTCCGCCGCGTCATCCCCCGTGCAAACAACCCCCTCGGTCCTCTCGTTCGGATCGTCGACTGGAAGACGAGATCTTGAGAGTTTATTTAAATCAGAAATAACTCCACCTTACCCCCCACCCCCTGCCATTAATTCCAGCAGCCTTGCTCGCCGGGGCGAACGCTTACGTTTTCCATCAATCGTGGAAATACTGGACCCAGACGGAATTATTATGGATCCTTTAGTGTTGTTTACGCCGATTTTTCCATGGTACATCTGTCTTTCACCCGACGAAGTTCGTTCTTTGCTCTTATTGGGGAATTTTGTTAAAACTTTGTTGTTTAAATTTCTGGTGCAAAATTTCTCTATTCAGACATTTCTCCACTTGGATCTCTTTGATAGAATCTTTCTATGGGATGTTGAAGCTTCTACTGTTGTTATCACGAATATAAATTTGATATTTGGTGATTCCGGTGAGACCACCGAAGTGAGAATGGCAATTTAAATGAAATATAAATTCGAGGTTTTTAATTGAAATTTTTAATTGGAAACTGGACGAAGAACTGGATTTTTCGTTTGTTTTTAACAAATATCCGGGTAATTAAAGTTTCCTTATGTTACACGAACGTCATCCGATACGGCAACAAGTTTAGTTTAGTGCTGTTTTGAAATTGGAGAACTTGTACTGAATCTAAGAAGTAACTTCGGAAATGGGTGCGTTACTCTGTGTAATATACAGATTAATTGAAAATTAATAGAGTGTTAGTTGCACTGTGAACAAGAAATCAAATTTTTCGAGTACATATTCTACTTCAGGAAGCAGCGGTTACATGGAAACGGGGAAAAATGTTCCGTGGGAAAGAAGTTCGAGGGAAGTATACTAAAGAAATATTGCTGCTTTCGAAACAATTTCGTGTCGGTCGGAAGTCCACGGAGAATTTCACCGCGCGTGAATAAATTTTGATCGAGCGTCCAGAAAGGAGCTGCGAACAAGGAATAGAAACACGGCTGTGGGGCGGGGGATGCAGGACGAAAAGCTCCTCTTTTCCATCCTCGAGGACAGAAGTGGCTTTTCCTCCTTGGATCCTTTGGGACGACCTGTCCTGGCGAAACTTCCATCGCATTTGTATACGTTGGCCACGCGTGTGCATACACACGTGTCTTGTATTTGCCGCTTTTCCATTGTACAGGTTTTCCCTACTACGAAGATCAAATGTTTACTGCTGGAAACGGCAGGTTTTATTCGAAGTTATGTTGCCTGGAATATTGTATACGAGACCGTGAGCTCTTTCAGAATCTAAAAATATGTCTATTCCATTTGAAAAGTTACAGAACCAACGGCGTGTTTAGCAACAACGTTAAAGAAACTTAAAAATCGGGGTCCACACGCACGGACTCCGCGCAGATTCACTGTAGGATCGCAGTCAATAGGGGTCTACTCGCACGGATTCCACTAAAATCCAGGTCTATACTCACGGACTCCGTGTAGATTTAGTGCTGGGTTGCTTTCAATAGGGGTCTATTCGCCATGGATTCCACTAAAATCCGGGTCTACACGCACGAACTGTCGGTAGAAATCGAGTACAGAGCTTGATTCGATCGGGGTCTACACGCACGGACTACGTAGGAATCTAGACCTAACCTGGGTTTAATAAGCGTCTACACGCACAGACAACATTCAACCCTTTATCCTATGTTGAAATTCTAGCAAGTACATTGAACCCTTCAGTATTTGTCCATTAATTGATTATTATTTTCATTATTAAAAATAGGTCAAACCTCGATGTAATAGGGGTTTGCATGCACGGACACCATTTACCCTATTCTGAAGTTCGAGCAAATACATTGACCCCTTTATTCTCAGCCTAGTGATTGATTATTTTTATTATTAAATATAGCCCAAAGGGACATACATCACAAAGCGACAGAAATGGATCAAAATTATCCCCTGAGTCCTTTCATGTGGACTCCAGTTCTAGTGTTGTGAGACTCGCCCAGATTTTTAGAATGTAATACATTTGTATCCTCTCCATGTGACTTAAATTCGCACTACTGATGGATGATAACGTATTAATAATTTTTGGACGAAAATATAGTCGCTTTCGTTGAGCCAACCGGTAGGGGATAGAAGGTAGCTAGGACTAGTATTTTTCTCTACGGAGGAAAATACACAGATGTGCGGGAAGGGTGATCGGCCGTCGGTCGCGTGTAAAAAGCCGTTTTCTCGATCTCGAGGTCCCCACCGAGTCCAGACGGTATTCCCACCCGAATCGTGATCCCGGATTACCACACGTAGGTCCCCCTTCTACACTTTTGCCCTCACACCACCGCAATCTTCTCATCCTGGCGGCAGCGCCGGGGCTACCGCATTCACCTTACGACGGCCATAAAGACGTTATTGGATCGAATTCCCGTGCCACGCCGTAAACAACCCCCACGGCCGCAGCAACCCCCACGCGCGCCTCTGTTCCTGTGGGTGTGCTGTACACTGTGTTTACTGACACACAACCGCGCTTCATCGATAACAGTAAGCTAATAATCTTTTTTTCGGGAAGGATGCCAGAAAATGGTCTACTTGGAAATAACAGTGTGTCAGTTTGTATTATTTTTATTTGCTGCAAACTATAGTAGGGTTGTAAATTTTATATTGTTAATTATTATTATTTAGCTGGGAACATTAAGTTTGTTTGTCATTTGACATGGGTGTGGTGGACTTTGTTGAGTACCTAACTCATGTCTGTTTGGCTGGGGGTTTACCATTTTTTCTTAATTTGTTATTATATTTTGTTACACGGGTTTTCTTGGTTGACATTTTCTTTAATAATATTAATCTTTGGTTTTAATGTTTCTGTTTAGAAACCCCTAGTAGGAAAAATGTTCAGATAAAGTTTCTGTTTAACATTTATATTACATATAATCTACTTTTAGTACATTTTTGGTGTAACCTGGTTATTTTATAAAATAAGTAATAAAGATTAATTTCCGTTATAGTCTGCCCTTCAAATGGTCTCTCTTTTTTTAATGGCAGTTCTATGAAGGTGCATATAGTATTAATTTTTACTATCCTATTTTATAAAATGAAAAGTCACAAATAACTTTAGAGAATTGTTATCAAGGAAAGAGGGGCGTTTAGATGTGAGAGTGTTAGTGAACATATTGATAAGCAAAGTTTTGTTGAATTTATTTACATTTCTCTGCTGGAACTTTTGCAATTTAGATGTTCTGATTTCCCCGATCATGATTTTCGTCTGACGTGCCACGGCTGGAGAAATATACTCCTGAGTACTTGTAAATTATTCCTCGGAACAACTTGTACCTATACACGTAACCGTATCCACAAAATAATAATCCCCCAATGCCACCCCCTTGTGGTGATTTACGAGCCCATAAACGCGGCCGGTACCCTTGTAATGGGGTTGGTTACCGCGAGAGATATCCACGCCTCTACGATTATCGTCATGCCACCCATTCTTTCGGTGATTGTACATTTTCAAGATGCACATTGTTGTCCTTCGTGCTATTATCTTTGCTGTACAAAACTACGTTACGTTATGTCGCAAAAAAGCATTAATACATTATTAATTATTAATATATATTCGTTCAACATTTTCAGAAAATTCTGATTTGTCTTCATTATGCTTACGCAAAATATTAGAATTAATAATAACTGTTCCACTATTTTTTCTAATCAAATTCAGTATAAACATGCAATTATTATTTCATTCTTATTTCATATGTACAAAATCTTCCAGTACATCGAGTTAACATTCGATCGAAACAAAAATTGAGCACCCAATAACTATAAATACCCATAAAAACAAAAAGACTACAGTAAATTCTTGGTGATTGTTCGAAGGCTCTTAAGCACTGACAAGAAAAGGTCCCCAGGTGTAACGCTGACTTCATAATGATGTTTTCTGATTAATTCTGAAGCCAATGATATCTGTATCAGCCCAAAATTTATTTTATATTCAATCCCTAGGAGCCTTCGAACACTCATCGATGATTTACTGCAATGTTCCAAAAATCGATGCTTCGAATACTGTCACACACTACAAACCACAGAACCATCTATCCAAAGATAAGTTAGAAACTGTGGTATAGAAAAAAAAAACGGAGAATCATTAAGACCAAATTTTGCCTCAGGGAGAGGGGGCAGCGCAGCACATGCCTCATTTTCCCTTGTTTCACCGACGATATCCCGGCCGTGAATAGATCATTTTCACGGATATCGCAGTACCAGTTTAATCGACAAACAATAGCGTGGTCATTCGTCGATTTACGCTCGTGCACCCCCCCCCTCCTCCCCATAATGCGGCGCGCGTGGGGTTGACATAAGGACATCGTATCCTCGGCAGAGACCCACGCAGAGAATTTCCCTCCATTCGGACGAAAACCCAATTGCCGCGGCTCTATGCGTCATTAGCGCTGGGAACGGAGTTAACGCCGTTAAATTCAGTACACGGTTCGTCCGGCCGCGACATTATTCCCGCCTCTCCTCTGTGTGTGGATGCATCTATATGTGTTGCCCCAGCGTTTGTGCAGAAAATTTTCCGTCCCGGCGCGGACCACCGTGCGCTCTCGGCTGCGCGTCGGGTCGTGCTGCGCAAGGCGGCCGAACGACGACCCCCCTCCACCCCATGGAAATCCGAATGAATGATCGTTCGTCCCGTCAAACTCGATTTCCGCGGGCAAACTGCGCGTTTTTCGACGAAAACGTTTCCCGGCCCGACGAAATTTTCGATCCGGAACTAACGAAGCCCCTCCCCTCCCCAATCCCCCTTCTGATAGCAGCGTTTTTACCGACCGAGAGAATGATTTTTTTTTTCACCGTGGAGCTGTTATCAAAGTGTTTCCTATTTTTGGCGGGAATGCAGGGAAAATTAAAGTTTGGTTGGAATTCGTATTGTTTGGTTTGCGGTGGGAATATGTAGGGGCAATTAAATTTTGGTTAAAATTGATATTGTTTTTCGGCGGGGATGTAGAGGCAATTAAACTTTGGTTGAAATTCATATGGGAACATGATTGGATGTTCCGTTGGATCATGTTTGGGGGATTGAGCTTTTCCTGAATCCCGTGTAAAGTAGGGCTCAGTCATGATAGGATTGCTATTCGTGACTGCCAAGCCCCCCATCATAGTGCCATTTTTGATGAGAGTTCCACGAGGGTTGAGAAGATTCTATTACGGAAAAGTTACGTCGAGGAGACTCGATTTCCTAAATGAAAGTGACTGGAAATGTTTCTCGGCCTTCTGGAAAGATCGCAGCCGTTTCCTCATCCAGGCCAGTGCGTGACTGTCCTTCCAATACCCTGCCCTCTCCTATTTACGTAGTCGCCGGAGTTCCCAGAAATTTAATGGCTCGATGTCCGTTAATTCCAGTTGTTCGAAGTTCTGGGAATTCTTCGATCGGATTTCGCGAATCGTTTAATGGGAATCGCGCGTTTAACACTAGCGTCTGACGAGGTGCAACCACCTGAACGTGACTGTTCCTTTTCCCTGGTACAGTTAAACAATTTACTTGTGCATGTACATTGACAGAGTTCATTCTTAAAGGATTCGATATTCTAGTACGTGGGTTTGTACTTGACTTTAGGTTCGTCTGAGTAGACATTTTAGCAGCCAAGAACTCTTGTAGCTACCCACTTATTCTAACCTTTTTGTAGTGCAAGACATGTTCATGAAACAGTTCATATACTTTACTTTTGGCAGCCATGTTCAGGATGGGGTCAGGAGGGGGCCTCGAGGGGTCTGAATAGGGTCTGGGTGGGGTCTTAAAGTGGTCTGGGTGGGGCCTGAATGAGTTGTTAATGGGATCTGAATGGGACAGGGATGGGGTCTGAATGGGGCATGTTTGGGGCCTGTTTGGGGTCTCGATGGGATCTGGATGGGGTCTTAAAGTGGTCTGGGTGGGATCTGGATGTGGTCTTGAAGTGGTCTGGGTGGGATTTGAATGGGATTTGAATGGGATAGGGTTGGGGTCTGAATGGGGCCTGTTTGGGGTCTAAATGGAGTCTCGATGGGATCTGGATGGGGTCTTAAAGTGGTCTGGGTGGGATCTGGATGGGGTCTTGAAGTGGTCTGGGTGGGATTTGAATGGGATCTGAATGGGATAGGGTTGGGGTCTGAATGGGGCCTGTTTGGGGTCTAAATGGAGTCTCGATGGGATCTGGATTGGGTCTTGAAGTGGTCTGGGTGGGATTTGAATGGGCTAGGGTTGGGGTCTGAATGGGGCCTGTTTGGGGTCTCGATGGGATCTGGATGGGGTCTTAAAGTGGTCTGGGTGGGATCTGGATGGGGTCTTGAAGTGGTCTAGGTGGTATTTGAATGGGATAGGGATGGGGTCTGAATGGGGCCTGGTTGGGAGTCTAAATGGGGTCTGGATGAGGTATGGATGGAGTCTAAATAGGATCTGAATGTGGTATGGATGGATTTGATTTGGGTCTGGATGGGGTCTGAATGGCGTCTGAATGGGATATGCATAGAGTATGGATAGGATCTAGATGGGATGTGGATTGTACCTGGCTTCGATCTAGGTTAGGTTAGGAGAAAAAATTCTAAGAGCTGTATACACACGTTAATCACTTTTTAAGGGTTATTCCGTTCGACAGTATATCAAACGCAATAGAATATCGAGTTCGACAGCTTCAAAACGTAATAATATAATAATTCCGACACTCGGGTCGCCCGCCAGTTGCCGCTGTTGATCTTTTGTTCGAAGTTTTCCTCGGAGGAGCAAACGGTTCTTTATTAAATTCCTTTTCGGCCGCCTTAAGTATTCAACCCCTTCGACCCCTGTCGTTCTTTGTAACGCGGCGAAACGCGAGCAGCCACCCCAATAATTCGAAGCCTTTTGTCCTCGCCCCTAACCATCCCCCAGCCACCCTCTCCCTGTTTTCGTTTCTTGTGTCTCCGTAAAGCGAGGAGAGTCGGGGCCCAAGAAAATAATAAGGTATTGAATTCGTAAATATGAGCCAGGATAAATTGCCCTCGCGCCAGTCCCCGCGTGCGACTGTACCTTTAAGCAATATTGATTCGAACTGAAAAAAGAAATATGGCGGGAAGCATGGCGGAACGGGGTGGGGGTGACAGGGAGAGGAAGTGGATCAGAAGCACGATGCAGATGCAACGTTTCCTCTCAGCCGACGATTGGAATGGATCGTGGAAAAAGGAGGTACATGGAAGAAAGTGAGGGATGGGGGATGGCTAGACGAGACAGATGTCGCTGGTGATCAAATATAGTCAAATTTATGACACGATCCAACTGAGATTTTCTTCTGGTTTTTTTTTAACATTGAAAATATCTTTCTTGAATTTAATTAATTGTTAAACTTTAGAGAGTTTGTAGAGGTATTAATGCGAAACTGAACTGTTAACTCTAACAGACTAGTACTAATATGGTTGAAACCGTTTCAAAATTTATGAGACTATTGTTATTGTAAACATAAATTCAATGTTTCATTACAAATATAAATATTATCCGTTGAGATATGTATTTTTTTTTCATTGAAGTGTAAACACGTCTTTGGCATGATGCAATCAGGATGTTGACTTTTCTTTGCCCTGTAAAGCGTGGTTTATTATTCCTCGAGTTCATCGTAAATATTTAAGCTGTATGGATCGTCTCGAGGCGTCGAATACTTCAAAATAACAAAACACTTGATAAAATTCATTTTTACGGAAAACAAATATTCCCAGACAGAGAGTGGCTGCCCGTTGACGTGTCAGCGGTTAAAATATTACGAAAAATCGACGTTGAAATTGAGACGGGAGTCGCGGAGTACGCGGAAACTCAATTACAGAGATAATTCTGTATTAATATTTACGTTTCGTGAAAGTCAGAGCGCGAAGATATACTTCAGGATGATATCCATCCGCCGTTCAGTTTTCAAAAAGTGTCTCAGACGTTTCAAAAGTTAGAATCATTTAAACTGAAGTTACTCGATCTGAAATTAATTTTTACAACTCAAACGGAAATGTAAAACACCCCAAGAATGAATTTATTCGACGTTTCATGTTTATTCAAAAAAGTTTCTTAACCTGTAATTTCAAAGCAGCAAACCGTGTGTTTTTTCACGGGCTTTAAAAAACTCGGAGTCTACAATTTTCGCTTGATTTATGATACGATGCTTCGCAAAAAAAAATATATTTTTTCCCTCCGAGCGTGTGAGGGGTAATCACCTGCAAAATAATGTACAAATTAATTTCAACATCCGCTTAACCCGGACTGCTTGTTTTCTGTTCCAGGCGTTTTTGGAAATGGCGGATGAGAATGTTGCAACAGCGATGGTGGCTTACTACGCCACTTGCATCGCCCAGCTCCGCGGCAGAATAGTCTACGTTCAGTTCAGCAACCATCGGGAGCTCAAAACGGATCAAACGTACGCCAACAACGCGGTAAGTGCTCGAGCAAACATCTTTTCTCACACGTAAAATATTGCATATTATAAATTCCTGTCGATATCGAACCAACTAGAGAGGAATCAGTTTAGTAGTACATGTGTTTATATGGTCAGACAAGTAGAATAGGGTCTTCGCAGTGTGAAATAAGTAGAATGGGTTCCTTCTATGGTCAGGCAAGTGGAACAACTTCCTTATATGGTCAGACAAGTAGAATAACTTCCTTATATGGTCAGACAAGTGGAATAACTTCCTTATATGGTCCGTCAAGTAGACTATTGCGCTTACGCTGTCAGACAAGCAGTCTAGTAGAACAGGTTTTTATATGGTCAGACAAATAGAATAGGGTCTTCGGAGCGTCAAATAAGTAGAATGGGTTCCTTATATGGTCAGGCAAGTGGAATAACTTCCTTATATGGTCAGACAAGTGGAATGACTTCCTTATATGGTCAGACAAGTGGAATAACTTCCTTATATGGTCAGACAAGTGGAATAACATCCTTATATGGTCCGTCAAGTAGACTATTGCGGTTACGCAGTCAGGCAAGTAGAGTAGGACCGAGTATGATGAGTCGATGATGATGTAAATTCTTGAATTTCAATGTTAGTGGGTTTCAATGATAATTTTTTTTAATGCAACATTTCATTAATAAAATAATATGATATCGACAGCAAGGAACGTGTACAATGATTTCGATCGTACGATTATCAGACCACGGTGCCCATAAGTAAAAAAAGATCGTATTTCGTTCCGTAACTGAATACCGTGTTCAGATCAAAGAAAGAACGCGCGTCGGATGGATTGCGTTCTTTGGGATTACGGTGCACGTTTTTACTCCTCGTTGCGGAAATTAGTATTAAAAAAACGGGCAGAAACCGGAGGACAGAGAAAAATGACGGGTAGGGGTAGTTCCTTATAAATAAGGGAAAGCCGTGTTTCTATGTCTACCCGTGGCTTGAATATATGAAAACCAAGCGGCGCGGTAATTTTCAACCGCACCGGGGGCTAAAGAAAGCAGAGTCGCCGCGCGCACTCTCTTTGGATCCGCGCGAATCCCGGAGTTTCGCTCTTCCATATTCAGTTATTGCGGAGCAGTTCGCGCAATTACTTTTTAACGAGTGGCTCGCCCCGTGCCCTTAATATTTTCATAATTTCGCTTCCGCAGAGATCGGCCGCAATTTTCTCTCTCTTTCTTTGTATGCGGAACACGGGCACAAAAGCGGGCCACGCAAAAGTTTCCCAGCGCTCCTTAGCTCGGTCACTGACGAATTCTAAACGATATTTTATAGGCCCACTTTTGGTCCCTTCTATTTATAATTTTTCGAACGTATTTATTTGTAAAATTATTTGCAACTGCTTCATATGTGGGTTGTACGATATTAATAAAAAAACGAATCAGTTGTTTGGAATAAAATTGGTTCATTCGAGGACTTAGTTCCCGAGAAACTAGAATTTCAAAATTCAATGGAAACGCGTGTTTTTGTGATGGTAATACAGTAAACCGTCGATGAGTGTTCGAGGTATTCGGTATTCATAAGGAAACGTCCTCCAGTGTAACGATGACTTTTTAATGAGGTTTAGCACATGGATAAAGCTTGGAATTCTGAAGCCAATGATATTTATTTCAGTCGCATATGACCATTAGTTTATGAAATATTTAATGTTCAGTCTCGAGGAACACTAATGGAGAACTTACTGCAAGCAGAAACGGAACTAATTAATTCATAGTGAAATGCACAATTCCGTTATGAAATCATGACGAAATCTTCCTCCACTGGACTGACAAAATTCAAGATTTGAAATTTATTTCAATAACACGAGGGACAAGGAATTTCCATTGAAAGGCTTTTTGCTGGACACGACCAGTCTAAACGGTCGCCCCTGGAAACTCCATTCTAATTAACGCGTCTATAACTTATGAACAATCCCTGGAGGAGTCCATCTTCCTAGGTGTTCATCCCTCCGCTCTATTCACCGAGCCAGGTGACACTGTCCGTCAGACGAGTTGTCTTTGCTGGTGTTTAGGTGTCTCCCGCACATGTTCCACGCCGCGCCTGTCATCTATCGCGCTACTTGACACGTCTTAGTGGGGGATCCTTCTGCTTCTCTGACACAATGAACAACAGGAATTTTTGAACAGAAAATATATTTTCCCTTCTAAATACTGGTCGTTCATCGATAAATTTGTAATGGATATTATTTAGCCTATTTATTTTTAAAAAATGCCTAGTTTATTAATATTAAAGTTGGCAGAACAGTTACTTATTTCTTAATTTCGTAATAAACTACGTTGTAGTCAATTTTTAACGTGACTGTATTTTAATCTGTTTATGGTTCACTATTTTCCAATGGGACCGATTTGTTAATTAAATTTCATTATCGAAAGTCACTTTCAATTCTTCGGCTCGGACGTTCCCCAGCGTAAATTGCACTTCTCTATACTCGATTCACGCACAAGTTGATCGGAAAACAATTCCATGAGTGACGTGTAAACGATCTCCTCGTTGACTTCATGTTTCAGTTGTTTCCCATTATACGCCCACCATGCACGATTAATTTTATTTCATAGAATTTTATATTTCTTAATGAGTATTCCAGACGCTGGTGAACGAATATACACGGTGCAAGCAGTAATAAGCAATAGAATAACAAAATCAGAAGTAATAGTCCATTATACGTCAAGCATAAAGAGTAAAATAGAAAACCAATGGTATTAGTCAGGTATAAATGATAAAATAGAAAACCACTGGTATTAGCCAATGATAAATTAGACATAAAAACTAAAATAGAAAACCAGTAGTAACAGTTAATGATAAGTCAGATATAGATAAGAAAGTAGTTTTATTCAAACAGCTAAAACTATAGCGACAATCCTTCAATATTTTTTTATCAATTGTTTTATTCTAGTTTTAAACATTCATTTTAATTGACGAACTTTCATTTTATTAAGTACAAATAAAATCATTGTAGCTTCATTATCAGACAAGTAATATTCTTTAGTGCTGTAGCGCCACATTATTGGTCATTACACGATATAGATTTTGCAATAACATTATAATATTCATGTGATATTTATAACATTTTATATATCTCAAATGGTATAAAACAAATGTCTGTCGAGCGTTATGTGTTTGAAGAGTGTTGAAATGATAGCTGAAAGTGTGATTTCAATCGTAGGAGGGTACGGATAATAGGTAATCGATATCGTTTCGCGCGACAGCTTAAAAATGTAACACGAGCCTCGAGACACACCCGGAGGCCACAGGGAATTAGTTCCCGATGATATATGACAGCCATTCCCGCGACGATGCTCTTTCTCCTCCCCCCCCCACCCCCTCGATACCTTATTTGTATTGTTTTTTATCGGTTGGGGAGGGGGGGGGGAGGGGTCGAAGCGAAAGAAACGGGCGTTGGAACTTTTTATGACAGTTTTCCTCGCCGCTGTAAAGTGGAGAGAAATTACTTATTAATTGCAAAACTTCACGGGGCCGCGGTTCCCCGGGCGGAATGGAAGGGAGAAATACGAGCTTCCGGTATTTCCCTCCACTTCCTTCCACCCTATCTTTTCTTCTTCTTGTTCTTTCTTTTTCTTTTAGAAAAACAATGAAAATAGTTTTAATCCACTTTGCGGCGTAAACTCCGGGTACAATGGTTTTGTTTACAGGGTTCGGACAAAAGGTGGGGGGGAAGTGTTCACCCCCACGAAAGACATAAAAATTTCCTAAACAATACTGTTACTTCGTTACCGCAAAATATTGCTCGATACGAGCTTCTGATTGTCTTTTAAGGTACGACGTTTGGTCACTTTCAATATCGCACGTACGAATAGTTTCTAGATCTATATTGTGATTAATTTATTTATAAATTTTATTACAAATTTATTTCAACATACGAATGGTTCATTTTGTTTAGAAGTCCAGTGACTCTTTACTAAAAATACCTACTGTTTATAAAATGTATATCAAGTGTCCTCTTTCTATAAACACGACATTTTGATTTGACGTTCGCTTCACTATTCCTATCATGTCAGCCTCCCTGACAGTTAAAAGGGGAAGGAAGGAAGTAGAGGGGCATCAGCCAACGAATCTTCACGGAATCATATCCACTACTCTTTAAATATAAACAGGGACATCTACCGAAATGTAAAATACCGGTATTTTCGGTTGTACCTTCGCCCTATATAACCCTATACAGGGTGAACCACAAATCGTGATCAGTAGAGATTACTCTATTATTAGCAGTCCGATCGAAAATGTTTTTATCAGATATAGCATGGTTTCAAGAGACCTTTAACGTGATTATAGCAAATTTTTGTCAACACTTTTTTGTCATGATTTTTCAAGGTCACCTTCAATTTTTTGCAAATACACCTAAAATTTTTTTACGTCTATCTGTTAGAGGATTTCAAGACGAATGCGGTAAGTATCATAACATAGCATGTGTTAGTTTTTTTTTCATCTGGGTCGAGAAAAGATTAAAGAAATATTCGAACTGTTATATTACAAAGAGTATCGTATGCTACGCCATTGTAAGCGTTCCGATGTTGAGCTCTTGCCTACTGTTTGCAAACATTTCGTTCTGTACATTGGAACACATCTAATTATATCTACTGATCACGATTCGTGTTTCACCCTGTATAAACCCTACCCTTATAAACATCGAAAAAATACCGTTATTTATTTCGGTTCTCGGTAATATATCGGTTTCAATGTTGCTTTGATGGCATAATACCGGTATCAAAATCATACCGATTCAAGTCCCTGCATATAAACACGTCACCGATTCATCGCCCCGCTCTTAGACGAAGGGAACACCGGTCCGTGTGTGACAGCTATTCCGGTTTGCCGTAAATTAGTCCAGTGCTCGTTGAAAAAAACAAACGTAGTCTGGTGTTCGCGTGAAAGTTTGAAAAGTCGTCGATCGATCGATAGGGGGAACGTCGTTATCATTAATAAACGGGATCCAGCTCGACGGAGTCTCGAGTTTCCCGACGGCACCGTTGGTCTCCAGAGGCGACTCTGGAGTTGTCAAACTGCTCTTTCCTAGCGGGGTGATCCGACAACTTCCTGGAAACGGACACCGGTTCCGTGGGGAGCCTAGAAGTTTCGCGGTCACGAGATAGAGAGATGGCGAGGTGGGGGGCATAATAAATAAGGTGGGGGCAAGTAGTAGAACTCCAGTCTTCGTCTCATCATGTGACGGTGAACGTGAAATCGTTGAATTTTTAGTGGAACACCGACAGACTCTTCATTCAATTCTATATTGTTCGTGGTGCTTTATCCATTGGGTGGGGAGGACTAAAACTTGTGTACAACGAAGTACCTGAATAAAAGCAGGTACCTGGGTGAAACGGGGACCTACTGTTGTCTTCAATTTTCCCACGGTGCTACGGCCAGTGTCTCAGCCATTTTCGTCAGTTGATTAATAAACGTTGATCGTGATAGTCGTGTGCTTACTAAGGACTGTGATGACTTCTGCGTTATAGATTGCTCTGGTGTAATCTTCCTTTAATTCACTACTTCGCAACTAGTAGCAGTGTTAGGTATATACATTCTGGTATAAATTGTGCGATTTGTCGTGTATTAAAGTGTAAATAATGCCTAATAATGATGTTGAGGGTTGAAGAACTGGATTAATTCTTAGATCTAGGCCATCGGGCAAAGCTCTTATATGCGAAGTGTATTTAAATTGGATATTTTTTTGCATTTTCCTTTTTCTTAGAAATCTGAAAACAATTTCAGTTCGTTTTTTCTTAATTTATTAACGCCAGAATTATGAAACTTTATTCTTGAGGTCTCGGTTCTAGCCCAGGTCTGCTCTACCAGTTTAAATTTGACCGAGGTTTCCATTTGGATCCGAATTAATTTTGCTAGAAATAACAATGAAATATTAGTTGACCCGGACGACTGAACCGTACCTTCAAATTACTACAGGGGATTATTTTATTCAGTAGCCAGTACTCAATCTGTATTTTTCATTATTGTGTACGATACTCCGAAGAGCAAATTTTCTTGTCTGTAATTATTGAATAACGGTCGATGAGACCCGGGGTGATCATCGGTCAGTGATTTCGGACCACGAATTTCCCGAATAAAGCCCGACCGCTCAGAATTAAATGCAGTCACGCGTGGCACCCGAATGCCGAAGAATTTTCCGGAAACACTTTTCCCTCCGTCCGAGTATCGTTCGCGCGGAAATTTTCGCGAATGCGAGGCATTTCACTTACATAAAGTGCAAGGGAAGAATAAAAGGAGGGTTGGCCAAGGGGTGCGCAGGGGCTCGAGCCATTCCACCCTCTCGGGGATTCCGGATGATCATCGGAACATTCTGAATTTCCGTCGGTCCATAATTCCTCGGACAGGGAATATTTATCTCGGACATGCTCCCGACCTTTATTAACATGAAATCGTGTCATAATTTTCCGATTTACAAGAAGTATGTAGCATGGCGAACACGTCTTATAAACGAAGATTGGCTTCCACTTAATCAGAATTACTTTGTAAAGCTTAGTGATCTCAAGAATCTGACTGGGATGTACTCGTTTAAATTCAGTGGACACGTTAAATGCTCGCCAGATGTAATATACGAGAAATGTGTTTAGATAAAAACGAATCACTTGTTATACCCGTCAGAGGCGGTTGGTATACTCTGAACGCGCAGTTAACGAGACCTCCCTGTATATCTAACAATTTCTTACATATCTATGAGAGAACGCGCACTTAACGAGATCACCCTGTATATCTAACAATTTCTTACATATCTATGAGAGAACGCGCAGTTAACGAGACCTCCCTGTATTTCTAACAATTTCTTACATATCTATGAGATCAATTAATCTCATCTAAAGTGAAGAGAGTGTATTAACTCAGCGATTTAGTTGCTACACTTGTTTCAGATTTTTGTGTATATCAGTCGCGAGTACTTATCGAGACCACACTGTATTTCTAGCGTCTCTTTATCACCACTGGCTTTCGAATCGATCAGTCTATTCCAAGACTGTTAAGATTTGTTCCTCTAGGATCGTGGTAGTAGTTCCTCTTCAATTCAGGGGCATTTTAACGGCGTGAATAAAGATGGTTTGGTTTCCTAGCCGTGAAACCAGCTGTAGGAGAGAGGGGTCGAATGATTTCTCGCTGAACATCCCGGCTGACAAACGACGCCGAAAAAGCAATCGCCGTGAAAGCCTCGGCGATACTTTGGGGGGGGGCATTTTTGTAACATTGGGTGATGGTGTGTACTGTACGCAAGACTCAAACGCGGGGAATCCGACCCAGCCATTCGTCCAACGATACAAATTTCATGGGAGTACACGATATGACCCTGAAGAATCGTGATTGATCTTCGAAAAGTACCTTCAATAATATTCTAGAAAATACAAATTCAGAATTCAGGTCCCCTAAACCAGTTCGAAGGTCCACAGATTCATCTCTGCTCACTCCTGATACGATTAGGGTAGCTCTCCCAGAACTCCAAGGTTCTTTGAAATTAGAACATTAACAGGAAAGTTCGGATTATTTTCAAAGTGCATCCAGAACTTCGCGATTTCAATTACGTAAATAGCAGCAATTTCAAGATGATGAACATCCTTGAATTATCATTTATATTTGGTCCCGTGATGCTCCACCAAGTTCCACGGCATACAAAGTCAGATCCAATCCAGACTTCGATCGATCACGTTCGGATGAACATCATTCAGAGTGTCTCCGAAACTCGCGCTCCCCCCTCTGAGATTTTCCATGCTCCGTTATAAGGTCCCCATCTAATTTCAATCCCTGATTCATGTTTCATTAAGGAACACCACTAATTCACCGTTAAATGTTCGCCGGTGTGGCTCCAGCCACGTAATCTCCGCAATATCTGCCTGGTGGTGGTCCCCTCGTTGCATAAACAAAAGGATGCAACAAGG
The DNA here is from genome assembly GCF_001272555.1 of Dufourea novaeangliae. NCBI lineage: Eukaryota > Metazoa > Arthropoda > Insecta > Hymenoptera > Halictidae > Dufourea > Dufourea novaeangliae. Next base: position 822,278 of record NW_015373947.1, on the reverse strand, counting down.
GGATTTGCCGTACCTGGGGGAGGTATGGGAACGAGGGATGGAAAAAAATTACTCGGGACAGGTTAGAACGGCCTGTGCAGGACACAGTTAATACATTGCCTCGCCTCTGGGGGTAATATGTCGGTTAAGTGAGAGGCGGGGCGAGAGGGGGCAAGCCTCGTTTAATAAAGACACCGCGCGACAAAGCGGCTCCCGCATTGTATAGTAATTAATTTAAAAGCGAGTTCGCGCTGGTTCCTCCGCGCCTCCATCGTCCTCGTTCGACACTCTGTTTCTTATTCCCTCGATCCTCGTGTTTTTCCCACCTCTGTTTTTCTAATTCTGGCTGGAGCATAGAAGTTGGTCGTCTGTGGCAGCAGCAACAGTATCACTGTGCTAAACTTTATTAAAAAGTCAACGTTACACCTGGGGACCTCTTCTTATCAATGCAGAGGTCCCTACGAACACTCATCGAGGGTTTACTATAGTAATTATTAATTAAGTGGGTGGTTGTATAGAATATAGGAATAGGGATTGTTTCAAAATTCGCTGGGTTGTTGCATTTGTAAGTGGAGAAGAAATTTGTAAGGAGTAAGGCTAAATCAGTAGTTCTAGTTTACGCCACTAGTACGACGTGTTACCTTTCTCGCAATATAGACCGCTCCCCCGATTGGTATATAAGTATTCTTGGCAGCCATACTTTTTAGCCGGTACTTTTCTTCAGTCTAATGTGTTTTATTGTCCATTTGGATTCATGTTTTTCTGACTCCGTAGAAATATGGAACTCTTCTCATTTTTTGGTTTAGGATTATTATTTTTCTTTATCGAATTCCCTAATTTAGTCCCTTGTAACTTTATTTTATTCAGTTTGACGAATCAGGCTACGGTCACCCCGAGGAACTCTTGGGGTTCATCTTCTTCTGATAGCGTGGAAATATGGAATTCTTCTCTCCTATCGGTTTAGGATAACAATTCTTTTTTTTTTTTTTTTTTATCTAATCCCCTACATTAGTAAGGACTAATACAAGGTGTAGCTCTATTCTTATTCAGTTTTGAGGAGTCCACTGTCGCCCTAATAAAATTTGGTTCCTGTTTGAAATTCTTCGTGAGAAATTATAACCCAAATTTTTCTAAAATTTTATTCTTTCTACAGTCTCGTATCGTCGTTAATTTTAGTAATTTATTGGCAAGAATTTTGATTTTGTTGAGCCCCCTAAAAAAGGAACACCCACGACCATTTCTAGGTACTTTTTTACTCGTTCCTTGACAAATTTTTAATTCTTTTTTTCTAAGGTTAAAAATAACACTGACGCAATTCTCCTTCTCTCCGACCCTTTTCCGCTCGCTCCCATAGTAATTTGGTTTCTTCCCTCTTTTCCTTTCCTCCGGCTCGTTTCGAGGGCGAATTTCGACACTCGTAAAAAGCTCCTGCTCGCAATCTGGAGACCGTGCTCAAGATTAAGAGACATTTTTACGCGGCTTACCATCGTCTGATCCCTCGGCCGTGTACAGCGTTAGTTGGCAATTTGGCATAATTTAGGTACTCGCCAGCATGGCTCCGAGACTACCAGTCTTTTCGCTGGCTTATTCGGGGACTTATTTGCGTCGTCGGTGTTTCGTTCGATTAGCTCCACCGTTTTCCGTAACTCCCTACAAACAACACTTAATTCCAAATTTTAAAAAATAACAGCTTTACTGCTACGAAACTGTCAATCGAATTCCTTGGGTCACAAAAAAAAAATATTTATTCGAAAATTAAAGTACCTGGTTAATGAATTGTTTTGTTCGGTGTTTTTGCTAGCACAAAGTTTGGATCAGCTGAAATATATCCCATCCGACTGAAATATTCTTTTCCCCAGATCCGGCCCCATGTAATCAGGCAATAAGGACGGACGTATAATCGTAAATTCTTAAATAGTTTCGAGATTTGTTAAAGTAGTTTTTTTGATCCTGCGCTTTAAAAAGTAGAAGTTGCCGGGAAGGCGGAGTCTATCAGGAATTTTTACGGTTCCCCTTCTTGCAGAAGTAGAGAGAGAAAGAGGCACACGGCTGCAAGAATAGTCCATGAAACGTGGCGGGAATATACGAAGAAATATTAATATTCCTACCCCTAACCAACTTCTCCCTTTGTGTTTTTCTCTCTCTTTCTTTTTTATTATTTCGGGGGAACTTTCCACCCAGTATCTCCTTTTCATTACAGGCAATTATTAAGAACGATGGCCTAAGTGAAAAGAAACTTTCTCGAAACGTTAACAGAAATCCATCAGCAGCTGCCTAATAATGAAATATAAATCTTATCGTAGCGGGGTTGTTAAATATTTCTTTTCCGGGGAAAATCTCGTGGAGAGAGATACTTAACAGAAAATCCTTCCCGCTGCTTACCTTTGCCGATCAAATTACGCGATGTAAAACGGCGCCACCAGGATCTGGTATCTCGATCTCAGAATACGTTAAAATACAGTTTGAAATTTTTTTACGATAACTCGGTTCGTTTCTTTTTATCGGAGTTTTTCTTTCAACGCCCACCACCCCCGATTCTTGGAGAATTTTACGAAGAAAAATTTCTTCTAATTAAACACGTCGGATTTTTATGGTTTAATTAGAATCCCTTTCAAGGAACACCGACACAAAGAAATGACACTTTGCTGATGCATCGTCGCCCATGGAGCAAAGGGATTCCTTTTTCAAGCGCCCAGGCGAGCCCCACAGTACGCCCGACACCTGTTTCTAATAACCTCGGATCCTGTGCTCCACGGATTTTAGGACGGCTTGGGAGAAAATGTGTCGGCCGCCTTTGTACGAGAATATACGGGGGAGGGAAGCTAATGGTTTTAGCGAGAAGGAAAGTTTCGGGGCAGCCTTTAGAGGCGGCCGTGTGGCTGCCGGCGAAGCCCCATAAAAAGTATCCGTCGGTAAAGCCGTGACATAATTCTACTTTACACCGACGGCGACCGATGGTTCAGTACGCCCCCCCACACCCCTTCCTGTGTTCTTTTGCGACGGGAAAGGGGTGATTTTTCAAGAGCTATAGTTTTTTTTGCAAGTTTTAAAATTGAAGTGTTCAAGGGAGAAAATAATAAGAAGTTAAAGATAAAAAATAAGTAGTTAAATTCATTCATACATTAAATCTTCGATTAGTGTTCGAAGGCTCGTCGACACTGAACAGAAATAGCATTGGCTTCAGAATTCCAAACTCTATCACTGTGCTAAACTTTATTAAAAAGTCAGCGTTACGCCTGGGGACCTCTCCTTATCAATAGAGAGGATCCTTCGAACACTCATCGAGGATTTACTGTAGTAATTATTCATTATGGAACTGGGTAGTTGTATAGAATATAGGAATAAGGATTGTTTCAAAATTCGCTGGGTTGTTGCATTTGTAAGGAGTAAGGCTAGATCAGTAGTTCCCGTTTACGCCACTAGATGGCTACACAATGTGTCACCTTTCTCGCAATACAGATAACTCCCCCAATTAGTATATAAGTATTCTTGGCAGCGATACTTTTTTTGAAAATTTTACCTCATACTAGTCGCTGGTTAAAGAGCAACTTACACAGCTCTTAGGTGCATCTGACCCCACTAATAGGATTTCGAAAAAAAGCTTGGTTACGTTTTTAGAAAATTTGATCCCATATTAATTTCACATGTATTCTACTGTATGTAGCTAAGTTTTCACTGGTGAAAAGGAAGGATATGACTCCCTACTGAAAGATCTCATAAGGGAATAAAGTCCTGGGTACTTTATGACAGCAATAATAAACTCCCCCGATCAACGTAACTCAGATCCTTTTCGATTATAGTCAGCATACAATTTTTGCAAAACTATTTCATAATTTTTTATAAAATTTTGTAACTATTGTAGGCTAGAAGAACGATCACGAAACGGCGTCAGGTAGTCGATCGTTAGAGTGTTCGGAATAACGTCGCTGAGATGTTACGAACTGAGAAACGCAAAGAGCGCAGAAGATGATAAAAGAGCAAGGAGATACGACGGGGAAAAGTAAAGAGTAGGGAAACAATATACGAGGCGTCTCACAGAAACAATGCCAGCACGCCGTAGATCACCCACGGCGTCTTCCATTAAAAATATTACGCCATCTTACGAGCGTAACCACCCTCCGACCTACGACCTCTCTGTTCCCGCGGACGACCACTTGGTCTCTGTCTCTGTGCTTCTCACCCCATTTCCCGTGCCTGGTCCGAATAACAATATGCCATTGGTGAACTTACACCCGGTACATCGAGCACTGTAATATTGGAGTCATGAGAATCACATTAATCCGGGGTACTGTATTCTTTTTTAGATCCTTAGCTTTCGTTTTCTATCACTGACACAAGTTGGGACCCTGTGCAATGAATCCCCAATGGGACATTGATCGAGGATTTACTGTATTTTTCTGCTACTGATTGTTGGAGCCCTAGAGGTATCCAAAAACGGGGGATAAAATATACATTTTTGATTCTGTTAAATAATTTTACATCTATCAAAAGAAAAATATTTCAAATTACAGAGTACAAAAAGTATGCCAGATGTGTATTAAGAGAAAGTAAGTGGAACCAAATAAGTCTCCGTGTCAGTGCTGAAAAGCCTTAGAACACTCATCGATGATTTACTGCAGTTTGTAGCTTCATGTCTCTAGACGTCTATAGAACTGGCGTTCATATATTTTGAAAGCATTCGTAATTATGTTTTTGTCTACCAGTGTTGGGACCAAAAGCGATACTTAGTTTCCCATTCTCCGGGATTTATTTTAACTACCGTGCAGGACGCGTCATCGTCGCGCGTTCCGTTTCCGTTGAACGTGCGAAATCCAAACACAAGGCCTCCGCCCTCTTTCACCGTTGTCACCCACCTTCTTCTCGTCGTGTTCCATTTTCCGGTCGCGACTCGCCCGTTATCCATTTTACTCATATTTCATTTCCCAGTAGCATGCGAAAGAGGGGGGAAACGGAGGAATGGGGTGGGCGGGCGGAACGACCGGCAGAAAGAAAAATCGAATGTTCCCGTTGTTACGAATCTGAAAGGGCTTGACAGCCTCCCGTCTCTTCAGGGAACGACTGAAAAACTATCCTACATTTTAGCCGGTGCGTGTCCACTTTTTCTTTTTTTTTTTTTATCTTTTTTACATTATAACACCGACGTTACAGCGTGGATTAGCTTTCGCTATGGAAAATGGACTGTCGGTCGTAGAAGTCTGAATTCAACTCCCTAGAACGTGCTAGGATCTGTTTCGCTGTAGGCTAGGTTAGGTACAGAGTCAGAAAGACGATTCGTTTTCCCGTGAGTCTATCGGCGGACCATCGATTTCAATCATACGCAACTCCAGCAAGTTTTTTTTACGGCCGCCAGAGAATTCCTGGATTCCATTTACCCCTGTGTTTTTGGGAAAGGGGGCTAGCTCCCCCTTTTTGCCTGGTGCTTTTAATGCCCGTACCTCATTCGTTCAGAATAAAGGAGCGCGTTCATTGGACAATATTACGAGAGGGATTCGCGCCCGTCAAAATGATGGAGTGGCCCACCAGCCAGACGAACTCTTCTGCAGTCAGAATAATCAGTCTTCCTGGCTGCTTCCGCTTCCATCCGCTACCCTTCTCCCTCTTGCTCGCCCGTTCTATCTGTCCTTTTCACCTTCTGCCCGTTACTTCCAACCCTAATACTATTTCCGCGACGCCGTGCTAAGAGCATGCTCCGCGGTCCGATGTAAAATGCAAATTCGGAGGCTTTTTTGATCTAGACGGATTCGTGTGGTTCCTGGATCCGCTTCGTGCGTTCTGTCCAACGATTCCTGGACGTCGTCTTGCAAGTGTTTGCATAAATTAGACGTTGAGTGACTGGGACTAGTTGGATCCGTGTCCTGGATGGTTGGACCTAGTGAGACTAGGTGTCTTAGTGCCAGGTCAAGTATTCGCATAAATTGGACGTTGAGTGATCAGGATCTGTTGAATTTGTGCCTTAGGTAGATGGGCCTAGACCTAACTTAAGGATGGGTCAAGCAGTTACATGAATTTAGACGTCGAATGATCAGGATTAGTAGAATCTATGTCTTATCTAGATTGATCTAGACCTAACTTAGGGATAGGTCTAACAGGTAGATTAATTTAGACGTCGAATGATCAGGATCAGTGGAATCTATGTCTTAGCTAGATGGCCCTAGACCTAACTTTGGGATAGGTCTAGCAGTTCCATGACTTCAGACGTCGAATGATCAGGCTTAGTAGAATCTATGTCTTAGCTAGATGGCCCTAGACCTAACTTTGGGATAGGTCTAGCAGTTCCATGACTTCAAACGTCGAACGATCAGGATTAGTAGAATCTATGTCTTATCTAGATTGATCTAGACCTAACTTAGGGATAGGTCTAACAGGTACATGAATTTAAACGTCGAATGATCAGGATCAGTAGAATCTATGTCTTAGCTAGATGGCCCTAGACTTAACTTTGGGATAGGTCTAGCAGTTCCATGACTTCAGACGTCGAACGATCAGGATCAGTAGAATCTATGTCTTATCTAGATTGATCTAGACCTAACTTAGGGATAGGTCTAACAGGTAGATTAATTTAGACGTCGAATGATCAGGATCAGTGGAATCTATGTCTTAGCTAGATGGCCCTAGACCTAACTTTGGGATAGGTCTAGCAGTTCCATGACTTCAGACGTCGAATGATCAGGCTTAGTAGAATCTATGTCTTAGCTAGATGGCCCTAGACCTAACTTTAGGATAGGTCTAGCAGTTCCATTAATTTAGACGTCGAATGATTAGAATCAGTAGAATCTATGTCTTAGCTAGATTGATCTAAACCTAACTTAGGGATAGGTCTAACAGGTACATGAATTTAGACGTCGAATGATCAGGATGAGTAGAATCTATGTCTTAGCTAGATGGCCCTAGACCTAACTTTGGGATAGGTCTAGCAGTTCCATGACTTCATACGTCGAATGATCAGGCTTAGTAGAGTCTATGTCTTAGCTAGATGGCCCTAGACCTAACTTTGGGATAGGTCTAGCAGTTCCATGACTTCATACGTCGAATGATCAGGCTTAGTAGAGTCTATGTCTTAGCTAGATGGCGCTAGACCTAACTTTGGGATAGGTCTAGCAGTTCCATGAATTTAGACGTCGAATGATCAAGATCATTAGAATCTATATCTTAGGTAGATGGACCTAGACTTAACTTAGTGTTAGGTCAAACAATTACACAGATGATTGGATTGTTTGTGGTTACGGCTATTAGCCATTGTTGACCCTGTTCTAGAAAATTTGGAGACAGTTCTTTTTCTATTCGTTCATTCGTTATTCAACCTAATTTTTTTCTTTGCCGTCTGAAACCTTCTGGAGAATTCTAGGGCATACAAGATGCTAGCTCGTTTGGCAGACAAATCGCGTAGCTATTCTCCTCGCGGCAGTTCGAACAGACGCAATTTGCCACGGCATCTCCGACTCTGGAATGGACGTTAATTCTTAATTTCTTCATTTTCTTTGGTACCGGGTTGCGTTAGGAGAACATATCTCCTTGAGGCTGGGCTTCGCGCAACGAAACGGTTGCTTAAATATTTTCGTTGAATACATAGGAAACGGGCATTCATGACTTGGTAGCCAGTCCTACTACCAATTTTTCACTAATTTCTTGAAAGTACTCGATCGCTATGTTTCCAAAATAATTGTTCCTGGATGCAGAAATCAATCCTAATTAACGATAGGGGGAAACGAAAGATTGGTATGACGTAGTCTAGGTTGTAAGACCTACCAAGGAAAAGATATCCCCTAATAGAATCGTTCGACTGGTTCCTGAATATCAAATTTATCTCTTTCAATATTTCTCCATCAACCTTTAATGCCACTGGTGTTGTTATTTATTATCGCTGCTTTTATTATTCATATACTTCATGTCCTACCTCCATTTCGAAAGAACCACATCCCCCGACTGACGGCGTAACGTCTACGGTCGCTAGGTTTCGGGCAATGTATATTTAACTCAACGGGAAAGAGGGTTGATTTCACTGTTTACCGTGGTGAAGTAGGTTACGCGAATGTGTTGGTTCACGAGGTCATTCAGTCGTTTCTTTATCTCTTTAATTTATACGCAAGATTCTGAGCATAGTGGATTGATGCAAAATTCTACTTTGGAGTCGAATTATTATTAAAAAAGAACACATAGATAAACTACTATAACACTAAGATACACTAGATTAAATACTAACATAGATTTTAGAAGTTATATTTTGTAAATAATTAATTTTATCCACTGGTAGATAGATCGAGAGTTCTCAGCCATCGTCAATAAAATTAATTTCAGTCCATTGCTTCGATTTCCATCGGGCTCTTATGTTGTCAGTCGAAATCGAGAAGAGATATTGCTTATTCCGGATGAAAATGAGGTTCTCGATGAAACGTCGATTCGAGTGAATGCGCGGACCGAGTAGACAGACGTATCAATATACTTTCCTGGTTTAAATCTGGATTCCAAGTAGCTGTAAGCAAACGCTGAATATCGAGGATGTTATCATCTTTACAAGATCACAAAGGAATATTCTAAGCTCCTCTGTTTTTTGTTTTTCTCCAACTGAAAATCGAAGGTAGACCATATGTGACCCTACGGTGGGCAACATTGCTTCAGCAGAAGACTGAGCCCGGGGTCGTTACTTTGACTATGCACTTGCCCAAAGCGGCTTTCAGGAGGCGAAATAACTGCTCCAAGGGGTAGTTTCTATCCCCTTTTAATGGCTTGCCCTCGAACTAACCGTAAGTGCTGGGACTGAGAACATTATCATAACCTTCCGCTACTTGTTGCCACTGATTGTCCCCCTAGTCTCGCTTCTGCCTGTGCACTAGGTCAGGAAAGTACCCCAAGAATAACTTCTGTCAATAAATCTCCACGTAATGTTAGCTACTCAAACTTTGTCAATTCCAGTAATTCTATTTCATTTTAATTTTAATAACGCATTAACAGAAGGTTGTTTTACATGCCACGAAACTCAGGTGTCGCCCTAGAACTTAGGGTATCCACAACTTAGGGTATCCTTAAGATGAGATATTAGGCAAAATAAATTCTATTACCATCTTCTTCGTTCATATTTCATGAATTACCTGACAACCAAAAAGATGTTTAGAAATTCTTATTATCACAAATGATGGCCAAGACTTAACGAGAGCTAAACAATTAAACTTCGATTAATCTCGGTTGAATGCTGTCGTTCCCGTATATGAATTGTTCCGTTTAACCGGTGGAAGTGCAGACAACAATTCCCTTGGAATTGCAGTTGACAATTACACGGTCATTACACGCGATTCCACCGGGGATGCCCTCTTTGTAACCTCCCCTGCGTAAGAATGATTACGAGGTAACGTTACAACTTACTCCTTTATAACACAATGCATCGGGGGGAGTTTACAGTTTCTGCAATCCATCCGACGGTGCGGCTCTGCTTGCCCGTTGAACACGTTCAAGTTTTACTCGCCGGGCAAGTTTCCCAGCTAATAGATTCGCGAGCATACGTGCCCGAAAGTAGTTCGTGCAAGTTTCGCAGAGCCAGGCATTGCAATGAAACAACAGCTGTGCTGCGCTGTTTTGGTCCCCTCCTTTGGTCGTTATTAAATTAATCAAATGATATAATACTGTATCGATTAAAAAACAAAATATCCTCATTGATTGCAGAAACTTTCCAAAAGAATTTTTCCAAACGTTTCTTTCTTTTTTTTTTGTTCAGAACTGTTTTTTCTTCTTTACACTTTGGCTTCATCTTGCTTAACGTTCCAACACTCTCTTTCATTTATTTAACGCTTCACCCTGTTCCTCGCTAATATTTTCCTTTTATTTCGCCGGCCTTTTGTCGGCCGTGTCTTGCAATTTCTTTTTACCTGTCGCGATTTTCTTCTTATCTGTTTTCCTCGTCCCACCTTCGAGAAATTAAGGTACAACTTTAATTGAGCCTCGCAGCTGGCGACTTTATCATCGGCATCCGGTATAATTAAACCCTTTGCATTTTTTTAAGTGGCGAGAAGAGGGTGTTCCCATCATCCCCCTCGCCCAAAGGGGAACTTTTCCAACGGGAACACGGAACCCCTGTTCATCTCACCTGCTCGAAACTTTTCAATTAAAAATTATAGAAACTTTTACTCCAACAAAGAATCTCCCGACGAAATGAAATTTTCATAACGCTGCTCTATGGACCCTTTCGATTTCATGTATCTCCGCGCAAGACGTACGAATCGAGGAAGCTCGCGGGATATTCCTTTTGCAAGGAAAAAAGTTTGGGGAAAGTGGATGGCCAGCCAGATTTACGGTCTTACCGCGCAAGAATTTATGGGCTGGTAATTGGCGAGGGTTGGAGCTGAGATAAGATCCCGTGAGGCATTCTAGATTCCAAGAAATATTCACCCTGTCCCAAATACACACTTATTTCAGCCGTCATTGGTCACTAAACTGTGGATTTTATGCATTTATCGCATACACGATTGTCCAAAACTCGGTACAATTGAACATTTTAGGTTTTCCTTTTCTGTGAAATCCTTGATGGGACTACCTAGTTTCAACTGGATTCCAATCTTCACAAATGAGTCCACAAAAGTTTCATAAACATCCACAGTATAGACATCACCAATTTGTACACTGTCAAACGAGACAGATAGAGCAAAAGAATTTTCCTCGCTTCTTCCAAGTACCTTCCCAACTGTTTCACAGCCTGATGCCTGAACCTCGTTAACCCTTTGCCTTATAACATCGATTCACACTCGTGGTAACGGTGATCAAAATGGAATCAACAAACATAAATATTATTCGTTTTCTTTGAGTCAAAGTGAAATACTAGTTTGATGATATTAATATTTGACTTTTAGAGTAAATGTACAATTGCGATTAGTACAAGAATTCCTTTTGTTTCTGGGAATCTATTGACGATAAAGTAATTCTGTAGACTGCAGACATCAAGAAAATCATAAGGCGAGGAGTTAAGGATGCTCTAATTGCCGGGTGACGCGCGGATCGAAGTATCCTCGCGATAATAATTTTACGCCTCCAGCATCCAGCTCGTCGATGCATCCGCGGAGTGACACGCTTCGGGCCGTAGGCCGGCTGGCGTGTTTTTTATGGGATCCTATGATATCGCGAAATATTCAGCCGGGCACGCTCGACGCTCTAAAAAGCTTCTGCTGTTCCACGAAAGTGGACTGAAAGTTGTATCGGCCGACGTCCTGGCGCCTGGAGACGTTCGTTTATTCTTTCGTGCGTCGTTCGGACGGTTTACTGCGCCATAGAACTATGCCGCGTCGCGATGGTCGGGGAATGTGGAGTTATAATTCTAATGGGACTCGAAGAGGAGATGCTAAGCTACTGTGCCTTTAGGACATGTACGTTCCTTGTGTTCGTGTTGTGTGTATACGATATTTTACTTTAAACTGCAGACTCCTCTCGATTATCGTCGGGCTTGTTCTACAGGATTATTGTCCAAGCGTCATCCGCACTACGGGGTGGTGGAGGGGGGCGTGTTACTCCCCCCCCCCCCCCCCGCGAGGCTCGGGTTTCGGATAAAAAACAAATTCACGAGGGTCTAAAGCATTTCTCCCTATAGCATTATTGTCCCGGCGCGGACCCGATTTTGGGACGATAATCCAGAGGAGTCTGTAGGAAAAAATGTCCAAAGTATGATCAATTTCAGTAATATTATATTGCAGAAAAAATTATGTGGAGTTGTTGCTCTTGATGAGCTGAACAGAAAAGTTCCATACAACTTTTTCCTAAAGTGAATATTTACAGCTGAAAACGGCTTTGAAGTTGTAGCCTTTGGGCTACGCCATGATGGTACTAATACCGAACATGACCGCCAGCGGATGATCTCAGCACTATTCACTGTCCACTGGATCCCAAATAAGATTTTCTTTAAAGATCTTTAAGAATCTCATTGAAATAGCCCATTTTAAACAGATCTCTAAGATTCCTTTTACTAGATACCCTAAATATCCATACAATTCCTGAACCTCTGAAACATAAATCGCCAGGTGGGACACTGTCGACCGTCGAGCAATTCTTCGCGTGTCAGCTCCTCCAGGGGATTAGTATAAAGGTTCAACTTCAGGGGACATAAACCTTCATCTCTATCCGCATCAAAGACATTCGGTTACGCATCGGGGACAGGAAAAAGCGTTCGCCAGAAACACCCCTGGTCTGAAACGCGAGAACATGTAACTGCTGAATCGTAAACGCAGATAACTGGAAATTACTTGTGGGGACACGTAGGATCCGTTGGGCGGCCCGCTGCGACGCTATCAAACGCTCCGTGCATCTACCGCGACTAGGTCTGGTCCACATTGCATTTCGTTCCGGCTCTGTAAACTGGTTCCTGTACGATAGCCGGTTCCCCATGACCCTTTAGCCTGCCTTTTGAACTACCACCTTGCCCTTCCCCCGTTTTATTTTCGTATCCCGTTTCCCATCTCCGCGGTTACATTACACCACGCTACCCAGGATGCTGATCCTCTTACGTCACCTAGCTCCAGGAGCTGTCCGTGTTCACCTCTTTATCTATTTCCGGGCGAAATTTCATTCGGGTCGGGAAAACGTCGCTGGTGGTTAAATTTGAATTAACGTCTCTGATCGAAATTTATATCTACGTGGTGTGTCACGTTTCAAGCCCCATTTTCCTGGGGTGTACGGGGTTCGCGATATAATAACCACACGGGTTCGATCAAACGCGCCTCCGTGTCCTCCATTCATCCCATCCAATAAAGTAACACAGCACGTTATATTACATCGATCGTTTTCGCCTCGCTGTTTGCACACTTCACCCCACCTCCTGCAAAAGCTTCATTTTCATCGATCGTCGTGTACGGTTACACGATACAGCCATCGAACGAAACACCAAGGCGAGGTCCACCGACCGTGCTAGGGTTCAAAGGGCCCCGCGTCTCCGTCACGAATTGGTCATCCAACATTCGGTCATTCAGCCAGGTGAAACCAGACGGCCATTACAAAAACCAGAGGTTTGCGGGGATAGTATCCGCGACTGTGTTCTGTACTCGATCACGGATTCTCAAAAGCGTGTGTAGTGGCTACCGCGACCCAAACACATTACCATCAATGAACCTCCGGGAGAGCACTATCGGGAACCCGGGTTTCCTAGCGGATACCAACGGCTTTTCATTTCGTTGTAAAGCCTCCTGTGTTTTAAACGGATCGTTCTGGGCCCCCTTTAACTGGGATTCTTTTTGCAGAGGAAATAATTTAACGCTGTCGGAAAATTCTGAACGAGATGTGAAAGTTTAATTCGGGATTCAACTTGTTCGCCTATCGTCCCAAGCACCCCCCGATTATATTCTCTCGGTGGGGATTTTCTAGCCGAGCAAGCCAACGGGGGTTTCCATCGGAAACGGATCGAAGCAGTGGGACGGGATGGTGGAGTAGTGGAGCCCCGCGGGTTAATGGCATTGTTTTCTCTGGCGAGGGCAATTTTAGCCTGTTGCATTTTTAATAGGTCGAATGAGCACATCCACGTCGGAACGTCGTCCCCGCTAACTGTTCGATTAATATTGAAATTCAATCGGCCACTTTGCGCCGACGGCGTGCGATTGTCGAATGATCGATTCGGCGGTCCCCTGTAATGCATCGAAACCTTTTGTTCTCTCGATCGATGTAACTTGAACCGCGGGAATCACTGACTTTTTGTTGCATTACTTGACACCTATCATGTAACAATGGAGCCCAACCCTTGTAGTGAAAATTCTGGGTGATTCGAGGAATTACGATTATGAGCATTGTAGGACATTTTCTGGTCCCTGGGAAATAGGTACGGTGGTTTTATTACGTTGAACCCTTTTCCAGGCGAAATTTCGTTCAATTTTGAAGTTACCCAGGCCCGTGAAGCATTTATTGGGGCGGCGAGGGGTAGCTGCCCCTACGCGCGTCGTCGGCCATTCGTATTAAATTAGAATGACCGCTGGGTATACGGGAGCCGACGTGTTGAAGTATTTTTATGTCGGAAGTGGTATGAAATTACGAGGAATTCAGTACCGGTCCGACACATAAAACGGATAAAATAAAATTAAATAATAAAACCCGTGGGCCAGCGAGTATTCACGTGTCTCTTAAAGTATAAATCCTCCTCCTGGTCCGGCCTCATTTTCGTTTCGGCTAACGTAGATGTCGCCACTGTGCGGTGGAATTAAAAAGCATATTATTTCGATTATTTCGTTAACGAATTCGTAATTTTATAATTAAAGAAGGTATTTGTTTTTTGTTTCGCTTTGCTAATTTCATCTTCATGAAATATTCGAAGAATTTTTTTCATCTCTCGGAAAATTATTTCGTGACGAGTGTACACATGTTTGAAATATTCTCAAAATATTTTCAGGCGAAAACGGACAAAGGATTGACGTTGATCGCGTACTTTAGTTTTCAATGTAAATATCCGTACTCACTTTTATTTCGTTCCGACGAGAAGAGAGGGGGGGGGGGATACGTGCTGGTAAATCCCGTGTTTATTTTTTTTCCGTCGAGTTGTAACCGTTTGCCGATGGATAATTAAAAAAGACGCGTATTTTTACGTGAACGAATCCACCATTACCCAGTATTCGTGTGTAAAAATACAAGTGAGTTGTTTACAGTGCGTATACATTCAGAAAAGTTCTTGACTATTATTAAATCAAAACGAAAATATTTGCTAAAGCACCCTTCCTCCGTTATTTTATTACAGCTTGTTTACTCGACCTATCGTATATTAATGCAACAACATCTCTGACCTGATCCTGATGATTTTAATGATATTTTTCTCCAAACATCGAAAGTATTTTCTAGCATCTCGTTACGCTCTCGCGATTCCCGTGCACCGGGCTCGCCCGTAAGAAATTACTTAAAACGCCTCCCAAGGCGCTCGATCGATTTCCCTTCACGTAGAAATATCGTTCCACCGGCTAACTCGGTAACAAGTTCCTCTTTCATGGGACTTCCGGTGCCACTGTGCGGTTTCAGAGCCTCAGAGTTCCCTCACCCGGTCCAGGCCACGGTTTAATCTGCATCGAAATTCTAACGCCGGCCCGGCGTTTCTTTAGCATTTTATGGAAATCGCCGACGAGTTTAGTTTGACACTTTACCCAGCGACAGCTGATGACAACGGGTAGGGTTTTATCTCGTTCCGGGCTTTCCTGGTCGTGGGAGATGGTCCGAGTGTTTTCCGGAAGAAAGAAGATTGTTGGAGTTACGTGTTCGTGAACCTAATCATGAGACGTTATTGCCTGGGTCTGTCTTTACCCTGAATTTCAGGAGTTTCGCCTCAATGATCAGCTTGTGGGTGATTAACTTCAATTGCTAGTTGCCTGTTTTATACAGGGAATGGTGATACCCTGATATAGTTCTAGAGAAATAAGTGAGCAGGGAACTGAATAGACCCAGGTGTCGTCAGAGACGGTTTCCGAAAGTTAGGTATGGCCTATGTCTAGAATTAGGACTGGAGAAGCCTGGATAGGGGATAGGTTGGGTCTGGCCTAAGTTTAAGTTTGGGATTATGCCTAGATTAGGTCGGGACCTAGGCCTTGGTTAAGAGGGGACCTTGGTTAGGTCAGAGCCTAGGCCTAGATTAGGTCAGGACCTAGGCCTTGATTAGGAGGGGACCTTGGTTAGGTCAAAGCCTAGGCCTAGATTAGATCAGGACCTAGGCTTTGATTAGGTCAAGACCTAGGCCTTGCTTAGGAGAGGACTTAGGTTAGGTCAGAGCCTAGACCTAGATTAGGAGGGGAACTAGGTTAGGTCCGAGCCTAGACCTAGATTAGGATGGGACCTAAGGTTAGGTCAGAGCCTAGACCTAGATTAGGATGGGACCTAGGTTAGGTCAGAGCCTATGCCTTGATTAGGAGAGGACTTAGGTTAGGTCAGAGCCTAGACCTAGATTAGGAGGGGAACTAGGTTGGGTCCGAGCCTAGACCTAGATTAGGATGGGACCTAGGTTAGGTTAGAGCCTAGGCCTAGATTAGGTCAAGACCTAGGCCTTGATTAGGAGGGGACTTAGGTTAGGTCAGAACCTAGGCCTTGATTAGGAGGGGACCTAGGTTAGGTCAGAACCTAGGCCTTGATTAGGAGGGGACCTAGGCTCAGATTAGGTCAGGGGATTTTTTTTGGTTGAGGCCGGTTAGGTTTTCAGCTACATATAAGGTATGCACAGCTAAAATAAGGAGGTTGGAGTAACCATCAGATAGTCATTGCATCCCGTCTGAAACGGTAGAGTGCATACGGAATGCTATTCTAAAAGAACGAAGGACTGAATTTACTTCACACGTGGGAGTAACATTTCCAACAGGAAACTAACGTTCGTGGTCTCTTTTTCTTGTTACAGAACTCGAACAACCAAGTTGCGATTCCTGGACAGAATCAGGTGGCCCAAACACAGGCGGAGACCCAAGGGGGGCCCAATACAGTTCTCAGAGTCATTGTTGAACAGATGGTATACCCTATTTCTCTGGACGTGCTCTATCAGGTAAGCAACGATTTTAAATATAACTTAATGTATAAGTAGCTGCATGTTATTCGCACACATAATTAATTAATTTTCTTGACAAGCTGGCAGTATAGTTGAAATTGGGAACATTCTGAGACCCTTTTACTACAATGATTCTGTTTCTACATTTAAAACCTGAAGAATGTAGGTTATGGTCCGATAATTGGAAATTATTAAGAAATGCATAAATATAGTTAACAGTGGTTCAGAGTCCCATAATGACTAAGAAGATTGCAAAAGACTTGATGTACCGTGAGGGGTACTAACGCGTATTACCCAGGGTGGGCAATGGTTTGGATGCAAAGTAAAAAACGGCCGAAATCGGTCGGGAATAATGCAGGATATGCAAAATTAATCCGATTCCCCGGCAACACTCCCGAATTCGATTCTCGATTAATCGGATATTTCTCCGGTATACTTCAGCTCCGCTTGTGGATCACGATGGGGGAAGAGTCGCGGCATATTTTGCGTGTTAAATATTCACGGCTTTAGGAGATTTTTTTATTATTCTGCGGCATTTTCGTTAATGGAATATTAAATAATCCGCCCGCGTCGACGACATGCTTACCTTATCCTCCGATTTCAGTGCAACCTAAATTTCCGAATACTGCGACAAACAGCAGTTAAAAAAATTTGAAGAATCAGTCTGTACAATTTGTATCATCGTTTAAGCGGTTCAAATTAAACATTTATTCAATTATTCTCCAGATTATTGCATCCCTGTGGTGTAAATAATATTCGTTACAAATATCGCGTATTTAAAATATATAAATTTTCATTCGATTAATTATTAAAAAGTTCACAAAACGTCATTTAAATTTACTGTGGGTTTTTGTAATATCCCCTATACCGTTAGAACATTAAGCGATTTAATTTTTGGCATAGAGAGGTCGGTCCCCGAGGCTTAATTTATTAATACGCTGAAATTATCACTAGCTCGAACTGTCGTTTAATTTTCACGCCCGCGTGAGATTCGAACATCATAAGCTTTCCGGTCCTCGACATGATCAAGCTTGTAACTTTCGTCGCGAGACGAGACGAAAACGAGCGAGAAGATTTAATAAAAGTTGCAGATTTCCCCGGTAATTTAGTTGCATAATAGAGAAACCGCTGAAACATGCAATTTTGTTCTGTAATCGTATCATACGGTCCACCGCGCGATCGCGGATCCGGCAGCCGCGCAATTTTGCATTACAAATTCATAATAAGGAAACACTGTTTGGTGGAGGGAGGGCCTAGATTACATATTTACGGAATTACAAATTACAATTGCACGGTGAATTATGTAACGAGCCGACGTTATTATTGAATTAATTCGTGTGTCACGGTGCGTGGATCAGAAGCACGATTCCGTAGCGATTAATTAGGATTCGACTGTCGATTAACGAGTCGATTAAAATCACGAAACCCAGCCGATTATCACGGGCATTACCACAACTCCGACCGTTTCGTGCCTTCGATCCGTAATACGATATTATCATTCCATTGTACCCTGACCCTTTCTGTCTTTCAGTAGGTGGGACAGGCTATCTGTATCTTAGAAAATGGCTAGGGTACATTCTTACATCAATCAATATATAGCATGGGGGTTTAGTTCTTTTCCTGTCTGATGGGTCTGTAAGGCAGAGGAAACTAACTTGGCCGTTGAAGGCCACAGTGGATATCTCTCCCCACCAGTTCACTCAGCCATCCCCACAAATTCATCTTCTGATATGATAGTTGCTTCTCCTTAATCTGATAGGAATTGTGAAACGCAATATTTTCAAGATAGTCAGCTTGACCAATTTTTAAAACATCTGTAGACGTTTTAGCCTATTTTTACTGAAGAAATTTCATAGACGATTATGATCGACCCAAAGAAAGGAACATCAGGCTGAATCATATTGTCGTTCATTAAGGAAACGCTCCCCTGTCGAGCCGGATGGCAGGATAACCGGCGCGCTTCCAGTTCGGGCTGAGTGGGCCATACATTTTTAAGCGCATCCACTAGCCCACCGAATAATATACCACGCCCTGGACCGCGAACCCGGAAACTCGTCCCTTCTCGCTATGTGCATGTAGTGTGTTGTCATACCTGACGTACGCTAAACACCCACCTTTCTTGCCACCGTGAATATACTCAAAATAGAGGAGAGGCCCCTTCTTTTTTAGGGAAACGCATTTCACACGATCTGAATGGATGTTCCGCGGTCTTACAAAACAGAGAAAACCGAAAGTATGTCGTGGAAGGCAGGCAATCTCCTTCCTGTATCTTGAGGAAACTTCGCAGGCTTCTATTTAGACACGCGGGAATAATCCGTGACACTCATTTAGACATTTACTCAAACAGTATTAATAGGTTATGAAGATTTATTTATGTTACATTAATTATTGTAACGCTAACACTCTATATCGTTAGGTAGTAGATATCTATCAGAGGAGATATCAAATTGGCGATTGACATTGGTATGTGACTATTCGACGTGATAGTGTTGAACCTAGCATATAGACCTAATTTCTCGTAGTACCTTAGTTGTTTACATCAACGAAGTTACCTAAAATACCCTAATTGATCATAAGACTCTAAATGCTATGATACCCTAGTTGTCCACATGACCCCAAGTGTTATGATATATCTTAGTTGACCACACGGCCCCAAGTGCTATGATACCCTAGTTGTCCACATGGCCCCACGTGCTATGATACCCTAGTTTCCTATATGGCCCTAACTGGTATGATATTCCCTAGTTGCCATATGGCCCCAAGTGCTATGATACCCTAGTTGCCTATATGGGCCTCAATGATATGATATACCCTAGTTGTCTACATGGCCCCATGTGCTATGATACTCTAGTTGACCACATGACCCCAAGTGCTATGATACCCTAGTTGACCACATGACCCCAAGTGCTATGATACCCTAATTGCCTATATGGCCCTCAATGGTATGATATACCCTAGTTGTCCACATGGCCCCAAGTGCTATGATACTCTAGTTGTCTACATGGTCCCAAGTGCTACGATACCCTAGTTTCCTATATGGCCCTAACTGGTATGATATACCCTAGTTGCCATATGTCTCCAAGTGCTATGATACCCTAGTTGCCTATGTGGCCCTAAATGGTATGATATACCCTAGTTGTCCACCTGGCCCCAAGTGCTACGATGCCCTAGTTGCCTATATGGCCCTAAATGGTACGATACCTTAGTTGCCCTAAAATTCTGATGAATACGTTCCTCCATCAGAACTGTACTTGTCGAAGGCTAGTTGAAGTTTCTGCAGAACCTGTTATCGCCACTAGACCTCGCAATAGGTACTACGATCTTGAATCCTCTCTGTAACAACTGCTCGAGTGTCAAACCAAGTTCAACTTACCGATTATATTTGTACGCTTAATGAAATGCTAACCTCGAGAGTGCCCATGGGGACGAGCTTTAATTCACTTGAAGTGCTCACGGCGACCGTTTCATCTTCCGCAAGAATGACCGACAGTAATCCCCCGCGCATTAACGGGGACGCGTTTGTGTTCACCGAATTGAAATTCCCGAAGATTATAGGCATTTCGTTGTCCAGACGGACGCGCGGTGTGTTCCCGGCGTAGCAACACAGGGCCGTGCTAGCGTTGCTTCACGCGTGCTTGCTTTTTCGATAAGCACACGCGCGTTGGATTTCTGCCGTGGGGTCCGCCAGGTCAACCGGGACCTAAGCCGATAATGGACCGCCTAGAAAACATTTCGGGATTACACGCCCGTGATTTCCTGTTATTTGGCTGCGTAAGGCTTACGCCGGCGATTTCGCCACTGGCCACCGGATTTACACGCACCGCTATCACTTCGAAAGATTAACCGGTGCTTCGCCACCGGTCCAGCTAAGTCGACTTCCCTCGACCGGAAATGGATGATGACTTCGTTGCTTGGGTAGCAAGAAGATTCTGACTGACAGATTTCCGTCCAATTTTATCAGTGCTATCCTATCTGTAAAAGAGGGAATCCTTCACTAATAGCTTTTGTACCTTTTAATATTGGACATATCTGAAGAATCATGAACTTGAGCAAGCTAGAGACATCGATGAGGAATGTTGCTCACTGAAACTGATGTTTGGTACCCTAGAGCAGCGGTTCCCGACCAGGGGTACGCGCTTGGTGTTTTAGGGGTACGCGAAAGAAACTGAAATAACAGTAACTATACAAATTACAATTATTTTTCTAGTATTAGGGGGTACAATTTAGGAAAATTAGCTGCCAATTCGTACATAAGTAAAAAATATAAAGATAAAATATATAAGTAAAGTCAGAAACTCTGTTTCTGATTCTTGAGAAAGGCTACCTTTGCCCAACCAATCTTTGATCCACACACCAACAGTTCGTCCGCAATCCCTCTGTCTGTGTTTAACTTCACGGTTCTGCGAGCCAATTGAACACCGTAAAAAAAGTGTTTCCTGTAATTGAAAACTTGTCCCGGTTCCCCTTCATCGGGGCTACGCTTCGCTTCCGTGAAAAGTGAAGGAAGAAAGGGTGTAGTAAAGAGGAAGTAGTCGGTGTTCAGGTGTGCAACGGGGGTCTCAAACTGACGCTATGAAAACTTGGTAATCTGGGGTAGATGCTATTAGTCAGTGTCGGGGGGCCGCTTTAAAATTTCTAATGATCCGTGGACTTAACGAGATGTATCCGTTGAAGGGTCATTGATCGCGAAAACTTTTAATGGCGGCCTTTTTCTCGTCGGCTCGATTCCCCCCCCTTTTTTTTCCCACGGAACACTGAAAAACTGTATAGTCTTGCGTAACTCTGCGTAACCGGTTGGGTTATTAAGCGACGGGGATTAATGCGCCTGGGTGGATTTCAGAACTTTGGTGCTGGTCTTTTGTTGTGCAGAGATTCTCGATGAATTCTAATATCTCAGTAACGTTACTTCGAAATTCCCGCCTTACAGAAATTGGTAAGAAACCAAGGATGATTCGGAATAGCTAATCGATAGAGTGATCCTCTGGTGGCGAGTGCTTGTACTGTCTGATTCTGCTATATGTACAGTGATGACTCGATGAGAGTTGGATAAGAAGCTCCTAGTGAGAGTTTTTATGTCATCCCCACCACTGGCCCCCTCATCAGGGGCCATAAGACATGCCAAGGACATAATTTATTGCCCCCCCCCCTTCCCACTTTTCTCGCCAAGGGTCGGACTTCGGGCAAACAACAAATTTGTTAGGCGTTGAAACGATTCGTGGTGTACCGTGAAAGTTTTGAAGCGAACCCGAGTTTCAAACTCTCATGGAGTCTTTACTGTATATGGAACGCGGTAATTTTTATTGAGTCTTGAGCAGCGTTTCCAGGTCGAGGTAATTGAGAAAAAACGTCGGATAGTAGGGGGGGAAGATAGTATAGCATACAGTACGTTATACAGTAAATCATCTATGAGTGTTCGATGGCTGTTTGTGTTAAGACGTCATCCTCACCACTGCGCGCTTAACTGGTTCTATGACCCCCAGTGGTGGGGATGATGGCTGAATATTCAGTGCCGAAGGAGCCTTCGAACACTCATCGAGGATTTACTGTATATCGTATGTAATGCCTAGTGGCGACACTTATCGAGGTGATTAGTGACTACAGGTATATCACTCTATAATCTACCATACATATCGCCACGATTCTTACCATAATGATCACTCCAAAGGAGTTCAAGTGTTCCAAAACAAAAATCGATTGTTTCATCAGTAGAAAAGCTGATGGTTTCAAGTTCACGGTTAAAATTCTCATCATCCTAGGGGTGAAAAGAGCTTGAGCAAAGTTCAGCGACACAAAGTATCCGAAGGGAAAAGAAAATAAAATTAGCGATACTCCCTTTCAATTCGCCGTTCATTCATCACTCGGAAAGGGGTTACTACGAATGAACCATCGGCCTTTTCCAGGCCGATCAGTTACAGCGTAGCGGCCCATGAAAAACCAGTCCTCGAGTTACGAGCGACGGCGTAACAACGCGAACAAACAAACTAACTAGGGTAGGGAAAAAAAAGTAGACCAAAAAAAAAAAGGGGGGGATCCAGGAGAAACGAAAGAAAGGTGCGCGCGCATCGAGCAGTATTCCGTACATGGCAATTCGTGCTCGGTACGAGTTCGTTCCGTAAATCGGATTATACAGTCGGTAGATGGAAGGTCGTAAAACTATCCTGGACCCCCTCGAAACCGGTCGTTCCGACGCTGTAATTTCTCTCCGTACACATCCTCTCTCGCCTATCCTGTTTCCCTGTGTGTGCTTCCTTCCCCGTTTTCTTCGACACGTTTAGTTGTACCTGTGCACAGAAGGAAGGCACACCTTCGTGACGGACCTAGGGGCAGCAGTGTAAAACCGGTCGTAACGTTTCCGTCAAGGAACGTAAACGTGGACGGGCCGGGCGGCCTCTTAACATTTATGCCTCTGGTCAAATGATCGAGGAATTCTTGTTAGGGGCACGTTCACGTAAACGCGTCGACGTGCCTCCTGCTGTACCGTCTCTTGGCCACCTGGGTTACATGAAATCTCATCTTAAAGACGTACCCTTGTCAAGTAGATATTGTAGGATTGTTTACTGTTGTTTTTACCTAGGGGTCTATCTAGAAAACAACGTCTACAGATGGCCTAAATCGTCGATAAGAGTAAACCGTGAAAATAATGGGAGAAAGGTGAAGTGTTAAGTGGATATCAATACGGATTCAAAAAAAATCGAATTTTGTCTGACAAGGAGTGTATTTTAGGTGTCATCAATCATTTTTTTCATGAATATCACTTTTGTGACAAATGTGAACCGTAAAGTCTTCGATAATATATGTATTCTCCGAAAACCGAGGCAATCGGAAGCTTAAAGAACGGGCGTGCGCACAGGATATAAATAATTAAAAAAACTGCGAGACTAAGGAGGCAATTTCGAAAATAAATATACCAATGGATTTGGAATTAAGTGCTCGTCATTTTATGTCATTACGCAAATTTCAATAAGTTGTAAAATAAAGTTATAACAAATTTTTTTGTTATAAACAAATTGTATTTTTGACAATTTGTTAACACCAGTTTATTGTACATAAAAAACCATGAAAGCCACCAATTGAAAGTTTTCATGTATCTCCTCTGGTTTTCGAGATAGTATTTCCGGGTCGAAACTTTGAGGGGTGGTTTCAGCCCCTAAATATGAAAACGGGCCGCTATAAAAAAATACGTATCTCTTATTTTTCGGTCCTCTAAAACATATCCGAAAACCAAAGCAATCGGAGGCGGACACCTAAAATACACTCCTTGTGAGTATCAGGAAAGTGATTGTTCTGTTATCCGAATACTTGTGTTTTCCTATTACTCCTGCCAGTTTTGGTCACAATTGCTGTTAGAATTTGTGGAATATTTTGTAACGAGTAATATGATAGTAGATGACAAGAAAATAGTGGTAGAGTCTGGCTAGTTATCAATTTTTGAACCTGGAAATCCTTCAGGGACAGAAAACTCGTCGGTACGAGACGAGGGGTTAGCTGAAACCATAATGTCGTATTCCCCGTGTCGTTTCTCGCGTGTACATCATGAATAATGGCGGATCGTCGACGTCGACACGGGGCGAAATTACGTTACTATTATTGCACGTTATTGCATTACAGAGCCGGGGCGTAGATACTGGGCCGTCGATAATCGAGAACGCGAATTAATAACTGTTACATCAATCAATATGCACAACGGCCATCTCTCCGTCACGGCTGTATAACGATGACCATGGAAGGGGAGGGGGTGGCCGTGTACGAACGGATGACATTCGAGGGTTGTCTGAAAGATTCCCCGGAATTTAAATTAGTAGTAACAATTTATCTTTTTTTTTAGCTACTTGCACTTGAAGATTCTTTTATTGCAAGTAGACTGCGGATGTTTATGCATTTACAGCGAATTTTAATATACAAAATGCAGTAAAAAGAGACTTCAATAAAAGTTAATGATATTTATGTATTATTGTCAACGTAATGAAACATCTAGTACGGGAAATAAATTTTTTATCTCATTTTCATATTTCATATATTCATGTCTGAAATTGTGAATTTGTATAAATATCCGTGGTTTAATTGTAAGCCATAGTAGGGTTACTTTTGTTGTATCATTTATGTTGTTCTAATGAAGATTTGTAAGCGGTTATGATTTAAATTTTAAATTAAAAAAAGGCAACGCCTGTGCAGCAAAAAGTGTTAATGATTGGTAAATAATCGGTAACTGTACACACTTTAACCTGTTGAGGGATACTAGCACGTATGTGTACGTTCAGTTTTTTTTCGGAACAGTAATTAAATATTCACTACGAATTCCCGAAGAAAAAAGGATATTCTACCAGTTGATTGTCGTTAGTATTTATAAATATATTTTAACTAAATACAGCCGAAGAATAAGCAAAATATTCTTTTTGGTCTTATTAAATTCGCCCCTGAAGCTGGTTCTTTTTGCCTTTTTCATTTTTGTTTTCTTCAAACTTAGTTTATTATCACCAACGTAATTCAACGAAGCAATTTCACTCCTAACGACGCTAATAATAAAAAAAATGACGGAACCGAGCGATATCAGGATACGATAGCCAACTTAAGTCACGTATTGCAATTTCTGTGGGTCCAAGTTTGAGGTCAGTTTCGTCACTTGAAATGTTTTCTCA
Organism: Dufourea novaeangliae; assembly: GCF_001272555.1. Lineage (NCBI taxonomy): Eukaryota > Metazoa > Arthropoda > Insecta > Hymenoptera > Halictidae > Dufourea > Dufourea novaeangliae. The sequence goes on along the minus strand of NW_015373947.1, from coordinate 797,204 downwards.
TCGCGAAAGTCGGGTAAAAAATTCTTAAGCGATTTTACGGCAAGACCTTTGATTTCATCGACAGTCTCTGGCTATGATAAGTCAACAGGAAACGACAATACAATAAAATAGACTACACAATAAACTTCCATACAGTTTTCCTGTATCAAACGAATTCAAATTATTCCATTCGATACATTAACACTACGACGACCGACGACGCCATATTAGCGTCATGTGAGTATCAGATAATACTTACTAAATAAGTAAAGTTACCAAATTTTGTTACGTACACAGAAAAAATCACACAATAATGTCTCGATGAGTGCGTTTTTTAACCCCTTCATAAATTTGTTTTTTTTTTTTTTACCCCGAAGCCGAGCCTCTTCTTAGCTTCTGTTTACTCTGTTTTGATTGGTTCCAGCGAACGACTCCCCCTATGACAGTGGTGGGAATAATGCCATTGCTCTCATGTCGCATTCATCGAGGAATCACTGTATTTTGAATGTTCATTGGAGGAACTTCGAAATTAAAGATACGAATCCTTAGTTCTTATGTTATTTGGCAATCAGAAGTTTTGAAAGATAACCGTACGATGTATCTGTCCTGATTATTCCGGCTGAAATCGCAAGAATTAGGTCGAACGATCGTTTCGGGGAGGAAAAATATTCGGGACAAAAATTACACCGTTGTCACTCGAACATTTCCCAACTACGTGCGCCACCGTCTCGATACAAGGAACCTTTGAGGTGCTGATTTCCCGCGGGATTTCCCGCGGATACTTTCGCGCCCGCACTGAAAAGTCCTGGGAGGGGAGGGAAGTGAGACCGCGATGGAAAACGTCGTGGATCGCATATCGACGCGGATATGATGGTGATTCGCTCTGAGATGGACGTGTGTGTGACTTATTTTTAGAGATTTCACGAGGAAATCCGATACTCATAATTCTCGTGAAGTTTTTTCTTTTTTTTTTTTGTTTTTTTAAATTGAGGAATATTCCCATTCGGAGGGGTAAAAAATTCTATATTTTTATTGTATTATATTAAAGGGGCATTTCACGCGAAATCGGACACTTTTTGAGGAATATTTCAGGTTTTGTTGACACTTAGATATGTTCTAGTTTTTAGTGATAAACTTATCTCGAAGAATTTTTGAAAATTTTGAAAATTGTTGATTCTACAGCTGCTTGAAATATGGGGTAAACCTTTTCTCCATAAATAATAACTGTTGAACTAACAAACTGTTTTGTACTAAAAACAATCTTATGAAAAAAATTTTTTTTTAACTTTTAACATAAAGATGGACAGTTCGTCGAACAAACTAAAGGAAAACAAGTGACGTTGACGCTCATAGCAGACATGCGTAGAAGATACTACCAAACGCATCGAAACCTAAGTTTGCATACTGTCCTTTGCATAATCTCCGTAAATAAATCTATAACCACTTCATTTTTTATGAAAATGTCATTTTTTGTAACTAAACAAGATGTGATTAACTTCTCAGTATCAATTACAGTTCCATAAGGCTCGTGTTAAAGAGAAATTTTTATAACGTTTCATTTTCAATAAATTTATCATTGACCTTGCGATTTTTTTATAGCAATCGGAAGTTAGCTTTTAAGAATGTTCTTGTTAAATTTTCAACGAAATTTATAATTATTAAAAATTTGCGTGAGCCGCCTTAAAATTGTGGTACTCGGTGGATAAATAATTCGGTGACCCTTTGAAATCTCGTTTTTCAACATTTTTATATTTCTTGTTGGATATCCGGAAACATGATAGATGTATGCCTAAAAAAAATGGGATCAAATGGCCTGTCAGTGGTAGCGGAATAACTGTTGGAACCAGGTGAAATAAGCATCGACAATAATTAAACAAAACCGCGATGACGTACACACATTTACACAAACATACATTCACACATATTGGCGCACGTCCCCCCTCAGCGAAAGAAACGTCATCGATTTCCAGCAATTCATAAATATAATCCGTCGAGCCGTCGGGAAATTCGTCGGATTTCCAAGCGGCGATTGTGCGCGGCCGCTTTTAATTAATTATATCGAATATTCCATCGTGGGGCGCTTGAACTCTGAAGGCATAATTATTTAGGGTGTTCATCGTCACGGATTTCTCGAAAATCCCCTGCACTCGTCGGAATTATTAATATCCTTAATAATATCTTCATCAACGTACCAGCTGAATTAATTCTAGCTTCCGAGATAACATCGAAAAACTGCTGTTTTTTCGTGGATTTAATTTATTACAGTACTGCGTAATCTTAGCAGGAAGTTTTTTTAAGTTAGTGATGTCACTTCTGTAGATAGAATAATCAGATTGTATCGTGAATTTAAAAATGTTTTAGTATAAGAAACTACAGTAAATTCTTGATGAGTGTTCGAATGCCTCCATTTGATGAGGTTTAACACAGTGATAGAGCTTGGAATTCTGAAGCCAATAACATTTGCTTCTGCCACACATAGCCAATAATTTATGAAATATTTAATATTTAGTGCCGATGAGTCTTCGAACACTCATCCAAGATTTACTGTAGTTACTGTTATCGTAGTTGCACCAACTTCAAAATATCGCTCGGTTAAAGTTTTCAAAATTTCAATGCATCTTACATCTGCAATAGAAGAAATATTTAAATAAATGCATACTGTTTTTTAATGTAAAAAATTTGTCAGTGGTTCTGCGAATGAATTCTAGATGTTTTCCCAAGGATTTTTTTTCGTTAAAAATGGAAAATAGATTCTATATAATACATAATGCTTTCTAGAAAAATGTATAATCTCTTTATTTATGAAAATCTGATATGTTTCTTCCATGGCGAATATGTTCGTTCACGATTAACGCTGGGAATTCGCTACGACGCGTCGACGAACGACGATGCAGGGGAGAATCTCGTAATTCTCGGTCGAACGCGCGCGCACCGTCGGAAATGCAACCGACAAAAATTCAAATGGCAAAATCGAAACGTTGCCGCGCGTATCAATAGCCCCGCAAAAACACGTTTCGCTGCTCTCCCGTTTTTTTACATTGTACCCGTGGAAATCGTGTGAACTTTAATCGAGCGTTTTCGAGGCGAGAATCAACCAGAGACGTGACAGTGAGCGAATGGCATAACGTTGCTCGTGTTCAATGTATTGATTTATTTATTTATTTTCACTGGTTATGGAATGATTTGGTATGCAGTAAATAGTAAATAAAGGATATAATAAAATAACGGATGTAAATAGAGAAATACAGTAAATCATCAATGAGTGTTCGATGGCACCTCGGCACTGAACGTTAAATGTTTCATAAACTAATGGCTTTATGTGGCTGAAACAAATATCATTGGCTTCAGAATTACAAGCTTAATGTACGTATACATGTATAATAATAATTTTCAATAATTAGGATGGGACCATCAACATTGCTGTGCATCGAGCCAATCGCGTATTTTATCTCACGGTAAATAAATAAAATCTCATGGAAACGCATGCCACGAGACGAAGCAAAAAATATCTGAAAATGCGAATGGATTCGTGCAACGCGTAACAGAGACGGATTTGCGGGTCGACGAAGGGGAGGGGGGATCACTAATGCAGCCAGTATCACGCGTTTTAGCTTCCATCGAATATTCAATATCATGCCCGGCGAATGCTGCTCATGGATGAAATGAAGGATTTATTTTCGCAGATATAACGATAAAATCGGCGTGTTGAAATATAAAAGAGACTGCCGGACGTTGATGTCTCGAAGGGGGCAGGTCCAAGGACAATATGGCTAACGAGACGTGCGTTGCACACACTCTTGCGCCAATTTCGTCGATTTCTTGGCGCTTTTCATCCTGGGATCGTTAATAATCGCTTCACACCTTTCTTCAACGTTTTTTTGAACAATTTTTTTTTTCAACCTGAAATTTTAGTAATTTTTTTAATTTATGATTTTATTTCGTAAATTCTTCTATTTTTATATCCTACAAAAGTGTTTATGGAATTTTTACTTAATGAACGTGGGGATATTTGCGATTTATACTTTCCCGAGTTTAATTAATTGCCATTGAATTAATATACTTCTGCTCTAGAAATGCATTCGGGGACCGTTTCCATCGGACGTATTTATTATTATGAATTCATTGGACCGGAGAAAAATGAACAGGAGGATCAATTAGGGAATATCAACACCCACGTGGGGATGTATTGTACGTTTGGTTAACGTATTACTTTAACGCTAGCCGCTCATTTTGCCCCCAAAAGAGATTTAACTAATGACGTTCATTAAGGATTCACGGTGATTTTCTGAACGCCGCGGTTAATCAAACGTTGGAATATAATTCTCGTAATTGTGCTATAGATTGTAGAATTTAAGAAGCTTTATGGAATATTGAAGGCTCCATTCGGTTTTTGAATTTCGGGAATTCGTCGTCAATAATTGCGAGAACGGCACGATCGAGTAATTTGATTAATTATTGTGGTGGGTGAAACGTTATACAAACTTGTTGCTCTCGTTAAACAAACATTTCATTTTGTCTGGTACTGTTCGAGCCATTATTTATTAATGAGTATTAGTAATCATTTTCGATAAGTACTGCATTCTCTCTCTATAAGCACAGTCCACTCATGCTTCGCCATTCGCATAATATTATGGGACCATTGACAGTGGGCGGGGCTTGTCTCGAACTATCCAATAACGAGCGTGGGGAGGGCTAAGAGGTTACTACTCTCTATAGTCACGTTGTAAGTTCCAATCGACGCCCCTATAAAAAGGGAATGCTGTATCTGCAAAGTATACAGGGTGTCCCACGTGAGCAGCTTCAATATTACACTTGTTTTTGAAGATACAAAAAAATGCGAGGAGAAACTATTATTTGGTTAGAAGAAACAAATACACTATGATAAACAAACATTTTTCTCAACATCATATTCTTCAAAATTTCAAGCTTATCGATGTTTTTCTAACGGGACTTCATATTTTTATCAACTTAGCGCAATAGTTGAGATCAAGACCAATTAAATGACCTGTAATAGTATGACATTTATGTTACCTTGAGTGTGAAAAATCCTCCGATGTATGAGAGTATATTTAAATAATAAAAAATATATGTGAAAGGAACCTTATGAGTTACACGGTTTTAAGGGTGTATATAAAAAAATTAAACAGTGAGTAAAAACATAAACAAAAAAATGCACTAAATAATATAAAATATGGTCATATATGTCATACCTATGAAAATTATGTTTCACTTTTTAGTGCACTTTTCTCTTATATTTATTTTTTATTTTCTATTTAATATTTTTTATATACATATTTAAAACTGTGTAAACCTAAGAAGTTTTTGTTATGTATATTTTGTACTTTTTAATGTTTCTCGGTTTTGTAATAAATTTTTCGAGAGACTTGTATTGAAACCAAGCTTCTAGCATTTATTAACAAAACAAATGAGATACTAAAGGTGCTCACGTTATGTGGGACACCGTTAAAAAATACATGAACTGGATAAGAATCGGTCATGCAATTAATCCAAACCTCGTATAACAAAAAAACAGAAAATTCACAAATTTAGTTGATGAACATAAAATTTACAGATTATTCTGAATTGTTAACCATTTCTAAAAGGTATCCACCCGTTAGATGTACAGACTCCCGCCAATTATTTCCCAAAATCACAGCTAGAAGGATATTCCGGTAGTTTCTAAAAGGGTCGATGTAGACGGTTGTTCGATTTTCCCTGGCCGAAAGCCCCCGGAGCGACGAACGTGTACAGTTGAAATTCCGGTTTGTATCGCTGCAACCAGTCGCAGCAGTCATGTTCGCCGGCGAGAGGCCGCGGGGCTAATAATCGCGCGAGGGCCTCCGTACCGAACCCCTCGGGCGTCATTGTCATGCATTTTGCTGGGCGGCGGGAACGGTGGTCGAACGATTGCATTAATAATACCGGGGGCATATATTTGTGCTGATCAGCAGTTTCGTCATCACCTGTGTGAATTCCCATTGCCCCCCCCCCCCCCGACGGTGTACTCGGAACAATCCTGGGACGCACAGATCTTGCTGATGAGGGGCTTGTAGAGGTCAACCTTTCGATTAATTTGCTTTTCGAGGTTGAGCCTTTGTGTTTTGTGTAATTTTATTATTTATTTCTATAGTTTTTCTCTCTTGAGCTACTCTTGAAAATATAGGGTGAGTTGATTTTTGTTTGTTTGTGATATCAAGGTGACCTTGTGTTTTTTCAAGGTCAATTACTCTGTTTGTTAAACTCACGTTGTTGCCAATAGGAGGACGAATTCAACGACCTATCGCATGATGGTATAAACAAAAATTCTGTGACCTTCAAAAACGTCAAGGTTACGTTTAAAAAAAAGAGATATAAAAAGTAAAATTGTATCTATCTGATGCGTCCCTTAAAATGTGATATCATTCGTTAAGGTTTCTGATATAACTAATAGGTGTGAGTTATTTTAGATAGTAGTTATTATGGACTCACCCTGTATAATTCTGACATCCTTGGAAATCCAAGGTTTTGGTTCTGTACGCATAATCCCATTTGTCGAATTAAACCTAGTGAGTTTGAATAATGCAGTGTTTAATTTAACCGTCGACAGAAATATTAAATGCACTTTTTCTGCAATTTTTAGCGTCGGTGAGTTATGAAACCGACGGAGACCAGTCGCGGCGGAACCCCCGTTGAAAATAGAAGCGGTGTGCACTGTAATTTTTTAATTGCCTCTCGAGGACAAAGACAGAACGGGTATACAGTTAATTAAAGAGATTTTTTGATCCTGGTTATTGGGTAAAGTAGAAATCTGATTGTACGGTTCTTGACAAGCTTTTAATTACATTAATGAAAACAGGATCCCGCCTGAAATAAATTACCTGCATTACCTGCAGGGACTGGTACTTACGTAATGTCTGTAAAATACATGCCCCATGTTTGAAAGCCAAAGGCGAAAAAATGAGTATTGAATACCCTGTACGAAACGAATTTGTAATATGTTTCATTGCTGTTCAGAACTTGACCGAAGTAAATTTTATTGACAAAAATATTTCATTAATAATTGTTCGAATTGGGTCCACAAGGAATAGAATTGTTTTTATTTTTATTTTCACAATAATCTCATCACGAGTGATTTTCTATCCTTTGCCACTGTATGCCAGCCTCTGTCATTGACCTGTGACGACACCATCTTCAGTTCAGCCATTCCGTCGTAAAGTCAATTTTAATATTTAAATCTCGCGCCATATGTTGAGGTCGCACCACTTTTGTTTTTGTCGTTCTTTCGTTATACAATATACACATCGTCGTTTCCTTCATTCAAAGGACAGATTTTTAACGAGTTATATTTCAGAATTTCTCAATTCATTGAAGTTTCATTCTTTTTTTTTTACATATTAGGGTAACCTTGAGTCTTTCTAAGATCAATGCATTATTTTTTCAACACCACGTTGTTGTCGATGAAAGAACGAATTCAGCGACCTATAGCATGACGTTCTTAAAAAACATGATGCATTGACCTTGAAAAAAACTCAAGGTCACTTTGATGCCTCAAAAAAAAGTATGATACAAAAAAATCGAGTTGTATCCATCCAATGCGTTCCTTAAAATGTTACGTGATTCGTTAAAATGTTTTCTGGTGCAACCAATAGATAACGAGTTATTTTAGATAGTAGTTCTTATTCACTCACCCTGTATATAATTAGTTAATATTAAATTTAATTGTGTTATATTTATCGTAAGAGTAAACATTTATTGAAGTAATTTATGATTACTAAAAGTAGGATTTTTCCTCACAGATTCTCAAACTAGTTTAAAAGCGCTCCACTATCGGTGACTGCTTCAGTATAGGTTCGTCGCCAGACCCGTCTGGAGTCCTTATATCGAGGCATCGCCCATAACTACTTTGTAACAATACCCATCTGCTACATACATTTATATAACCATAATTGACCAGATTATTATGTTTTCTGTTGCAGATATTCACACGGTTCGGCAAGGTCCTGAAGATCGTCACATTCACCAAGAACAGTAAGTACACGATCTTCCTAACAACGAAATATTAATTCTGGGGCTACCCTGTATATAGTCGCGGCTCTCGTGGGGCAGACATGCCACGGCACTTTAGTACTTCAGTGTGCTTGAAGTGTATTCCAGGCCGAGGACGTCGACGCCGCAGCCTGCGCGCACTCGGTGCCGTTAGTACTTTCAGTATTGCGCTCGAGTGTTGCAATGGGTGTCTCGAAAGCACCTGTTTTCATGTTTCTGTTTTTAAGGCGGACGGGGAAACCTTTCGATACGTGCCAGAAAAATCGTACGTGTGTGTATTTTCTAGATTCACATACTTTTAGGCTTTTAGCTACTCTTTGGTAGAAAAAAATCGAACAATCTCTTAAATATCGATTTATTCTTCATTTTCTAGTATAAAGGAATTTTTATTATTAATATTGTCAAATGCTGTGAATACGTCTAGGTTATTTGTTTGGGTTCGGATGATATCTAGACATTTTTTTCTGACGTCATATTTTTTACAGAGTCGTAAATAAAAGTGTCAAGTTATGGGAATAATACGAACAATGTGCAGGGGGCCATAGGTGTGATCGGCAGCAATTGTTTCGTACAGTTCAAAGAAGGACGCGTTCAATTAAACGACCGTCCGTCGAACAAAAGGAGCGCGTCGAATTTTTCAAAGAACGTTCGGACACAAATAGTCGTTGATTGGCGAAATCAAGGGAGGCATAGGTCCCAAATTAAAGCCAAGGCGGGCGCTCGCTCGACCCCCCGGTGTCCAATTAAAGTTTCATTCGGTCAAGTGGTTGCTGCTCGCCCCGTTCGATCTTCATATCTTTTTTCATCCTCTTTTTCAACCCTGTCCCAGGCCACTTGCCGATTCGATTCCGCGGCAATCTCTACTTTTATTTTCGACGCCAGCCAACCGCGACCTATATCACAATTTTCCATGTTTCGAAGGTTCGTCGAGAGAGATACTACAGGAATTATTGTTAAAAAAAAAAATACGTTTCTCGGTCGATCACTTTTCCGATGAAATATTCATGATTTGGAATATTAATTAATATGGCTGCAAATGTTAGTAGTAATTTCTAGGTTAATTTTTTTTTAGCAATTTTAACGTGCTGCACTCGATAAATATTGCGAAAGGAACTGTGTGTTGCAAACGAGTCGCGTCCCTGTAAGTCGTCCCTAAAGTTTCGACGAATCATACGTCGCTCAATGTGACTTGTGGGCGGCGCTAGACGCTCCTCCCACTCTAGCACCCGCGTAGAGGGGGACGGTAGACGCAGACGGTGCCACTTGCAGTCTCCAGTGGGGGGAGCCGAGTTAAAACATCCTATTGGTCAAAGCTCGAACTTTCTTTTCTGAGAAAACGATACAGTTTTGGTATACGATTCTTCTTGAATATTTTCTCTCCTTTTCGAGTACAACATGTTAACATAAAAAAATATTGGTTCTTGGAAGGAAAAAATTAGATAGTCCAATTTACATTCATAAATCACTTTACAAGTCCCTTTCTGCCCTCCCCCATTTATTATATTTTTTTTTAACATCAATGAAAGACTCGGGCCCCCTGGGGTGTTTTCTGTTGCGTTTATCGAGGAATGTCGAGCACGAATTTTAATTTGAGAGTCACCTGTACTCCTGTATTGCGATGTTATAAGCTCGTGCTTTAAATTAAAAACACACGCACAAGTCCCCATTCTGCCCTCCCCCATTTTACGCTCCTTCCGCGTGAACAGGGTGGCCCCGGGGGCACCGGAGATTCGTATTTTTCATTTCATTTCATTTGAAACACATTTCAAAAGCGGATTCGCCCTGCAAACAGCCCTGGCTCTCTCGCACCGCCTTCTTCGCCTCTGTCTTTGATTCGAAATTTGATGAGCGTCACGTCCGGTTATTTCTTTTTGTCCCTGTCGTGAGTTTTAATGAAACGTAGCGGTGAGTATTGTCGAAAAAGCGACCTTTTTCCTTTGACAGATTTCTGCACGGTTGCACCATAGTCAACCGAGTGTCGGTTAAAAAAATTCTGCGAAAGAAAAAGAGGAAGTAATTTACGTCTAGTACTCCGAATAATTAAAATTCGTGGAAATAGACGAATCCAATTCTATTTTAAAAAAAATTATCCATTTGAGTTTCATGGGGAAAATTATTAAGGGGAAATACCACTGTGACGGTCGAGAAAGAAGTTTTTTTTAAGAATTCTTCGTCAGAAATAACTTATAGAAGAAATAACTTGTTTTACCTAGTTTTAGTACCATGTCTTCAGAGATTAAACAAAAAATTAATAAAAAAGCATCGAGAAATTTTAATATACGATTAATTTTCTAGACCCCTCACGAAAAAAAGAAGGTCGCTGGTCGAATATGTAACGTCGAAACAACAGCTCTGAAATCAAATGTAACATTTGTTTATAAACTGTACCAGATTAGTTTCTGTTACACGTACAGGTTTTTTAACCAAAATTAGTTTTTTAAAAATGGCGCGCTTTAGGAAACAAAGTTTCAAAGAATCCGCAAAAAAAAGCGACAGTTCTTCGAGAGCATTTACCGATTTTTAATTTTTTTCGACTGCTCCCCCTGGGTACGTATCTCGCGAGGAATATTTATAGCGTTAATGTTCAAATTTCATCTGCATAAAAACACCGGTCGAACGTTTTCTTGCGGATATAATGCGACAACGGGATATATAGTCTTGTTTTTTTTTTTTTTTTCAAATTTTGTTTTAGCCGGCAGCAACGTTATTCAATTTCCATCGTTATTTGATCGTGACGCGAATAGCGGTGATAATAAAAATTCTCCGCGGAGGAAAAAGTGTCCGGTGTCACAACATATTACCGCGAATCGTGTGCACCCTTTATTTTCATTTAACTCCTGCTTTATTTAATATCCCACCGCCGACAGGGAAACGCAAACACGACCCTGCATTTGGTTTTTGGATACGAAACGACGATCGCACCCACCCCCAGAACATTACAATTTTTATCGAAAAAGGAATAATTTTGTTTTTTGGATATAATACACCAATGAAAAATTTCATGTTTATATTCTCTTGGCAATTAAGTTCAATATTTGTTGTACATACAATCCATTTTGTACATCAAATGTTTTTTTTTATATGATTGGAAAAATATTACTTTTACAAAGGCTTTTTAGAACTCTACATTTTCTGGTTTCTACTGTTTTTTCAAAATATAGTTATTTCTGTACAAATAGAAGTTCTATTGCTCTCGGTGTAATATTTTCTCTGTTGGATATATGCTCTACACATTTCGTTACATTTTTTAATTGAAAAAACAATATTCCAATTAAAAATTGGCCCTACATTTGAAGTATACAAATACGTCCTTTAAATTTTTCCACTTAACTTCAAACTTTCATAGTTATATTAAATGTCGCAGCGGTACCGGTGTCATATAAAATAAATTCAGACGTCAAATAGTACCGTCGACGTGAACGTAATTAATTCGGTGTTAACCCTAAATCACTACACTATCCTGTAACTCACGTTACAACTAATCATTCTTAAAAATTACGACTATAAGAAAACGCATAATATTTTGGATAAATACTATTTTTATTGAGATAGAAACCTACGTCACAAGCATTTATGATACACTTAAAAATAATGAAAAATTAAGAATATATACTCTAAACACAGAATTGCAATGAATTACAAATTCGAGGTCTTAATGTTTTACGATAGTAAACTTTTTTTTAAACAAGATATCAATGTTTAACGTGAATTTAATATTCTTCTTTTCCTCTGTTTCAGGTACCTTCCAGGCACTAATACAATACGCGGACATGTTGTCAGCGCAGACTGCTAAACTCGTGAGTATCCACTTTGGTTCTCTCCATCCCCACGTTTCTATATTTTCCAGATGCAGGTTCCTTTTTTTTTTTTTTTTTTTTTTTTTTTTTTTACCAATCCTTCGCTTTTCGTACTTTCGACGACGCGTATGGAGGCTGTGTCTCGAGGCGCGTTCGTGGGTATATACCACTTAACCCAGCGGCGGTGGTCCCCGTGGGACAGATCGACATTTTTCGTGGAATATTCCCAGAAACGCCGTGCCATCCATTAAAAGCTCCAGCTGTTACGACGGAAATAATGCAAATTCGATATCGCGGCTCGCTCTACCGCTCTCGCTCGCATGCCGTGACGTCACCCGATTCCCGGAATTGCACTGTTTTTATTTACAGGAAAGAATACGTCGTGTACCGGGAACCGTCTCGGGCTTATTTGCATCGCCGAATTAGGTTTACCTCCGCCCGTTCCTGACGAATTATTACTATACAGTGACAAACTGGATTCATTAAGATCCAGTTGGATCAGCTCGATCGCAGCATCGTTTTTTGCAAAGTTAATCTTGAGATCCAAATGAATTAATAGTGGGTTTTGTGCATTTAGGTTGGACGGTAATTTTCTCGACACCCTGTATAGGAAGAAGTATAGCCCAGTAAATCCTCGATGATTGTCCAAAGGTTCCTCGGCACTGGACATTAAATATCCCACAAACTAATGGCTATATGCGGGTGAAACAAATATAACTAATTCGAGCACTCATCGAGAATTTATTGTATATTCTAGTGTGGTTATGTTACTTGAAAGATCATGATTTGAAGAGTGCTGACAGAAAACATTGTAAGTGCCAACCAAAATTCTATGCTGAAGTATTTTCATTGGCAAATAAAAGTTATTCGATGAAAAAAAAACAAATTTTTTCAATTTTGGTACTTGCAGTGTTTTCCACGAACATTCCTCAGTTGTGTTAGAATAAATATCCAAAATCTGATTGTAGGATTACTAATGTAAAAAGAATCATCAGTATTTATGAGACACCCTGTATAGAGGCTGCAAACAATCCGTTTCATCTAAAGTTTTCGCTATCCACAGCCATGATAGCTGTACTATTAGAACCATTTATCCCCCTCGAAAGGTACACTTTGAAGTGAAAACTGTCGTCAAATAGATTTATAAAAAGGTCCAGGTTAGTCTGTGTACAAAGTCACCAGCAAAAGCTAGGTGAAAAAGTTGCATGAACCGTTAATGCGTCGGAGGACCATTTTGGTTTTTTTTCTGGTCTCCCGTTTTTTTTTTCCGACCAACCGTGCATCGAATTCAGATTGATCTGTAATGCATTTTACACAAACCGCGGGAAAAGCCACAGGAAAAGCCATGTGTAAGCCCCAAGTACCTGGGATTTGCTATACGCCGGTCCAACTTCGCTAACGAATAACTTGCCGAAAAAGACGAGACACAGAGAGAGTGAAAAAAGAAAGGCAAATACAGAGTCGAAGCGGATACGAGCGCCCCGAGGCACAAACATATATCATAAATCAACGTATTTTAATCTGGCCCGTAAGCCCACTTCGTTAAAACTTTTCCCACCGCCCGTGCGGCGAAAAAAATGCAGCCTCACGTGAGGTCGTTAATTATCCGAAATTGTGATCACGGGAATAAAACTTCGGCCTAATGATAAAAATAAATAGAAAATCTAGTCCCATGGGCGGTGGATGCACGTGCGCGTCTGTGTGAAAAAATTTGTCGAACGACGTCGACCGTTTTCCCCGTCGAATTAATTCACCCTTTGATGACGGCTGGCTTGGTTTGCGGTTTTCGGCTCGCAGTGGAGAGCACTGGCACAACTTTCGACTCCTGTTTTCGGCCCTCGAAACAACGCTACGACCGCCGCAAATAAGCTGTTGCAGTTAATTTGCCCTGTAAAGAGCCGTTCGTTACACTAGAGGGCGGGCTTCTACGGTTCTCTCGGTGTGTGCAGTGTGATTTGGACGATGGAGGATAGTTAAACCGTGGCGTTCACAATAATTGGGTACGTGGGAATGTTCTACGATATATCCTCGTTATATGCTACCTGATCGGGTCTAGCGTGTAATCAGTCTTTGGCCTTTAACTCGTTTAGCTCTGAAGTAGATATAAAGAAACAAGGGAGGGGAATTTCATCGAGCTTACTTTAAGTTAATGTCACGCAAAAGGAAACTGTCCTCTTGCACAATTAGTATTTTAGGAACTTCTGGTTTATAGGGTGAGATCAACCATTGTTTATCACTTTACCACCTACTAATAACGGTATGTTTTTCATTACACCAGAGGATCTTGGCCTGACCCAAAGTGAGCTCATCAGCTAACCTGGGTATAACCTAACCCATAACTTAAACCAGATTTGACTCATAACATAACCCAGAATTAACTCATAACATAATCTAGGACAGTTCATAACCTAACCAAGGACCAGTTCACAAGCTAATCTAGGACTAGTTTCTAACGCAACCTTGGATTAACTCATAGGCTAACCCTAGACTACCTCATAAACCTGACCCAGAAGTAGCTGTCAGATTAACCTAGAAGGAGCTCATAGACTAACCAAGAAGGAGCTAATAAGACTAACCCAGAGGTAGCTCATAGACTAACCCAGAGGTAGCTCATAAACTCACCCAGAAGTAGCTCATAGACTAACCCAGAGGTAGCTCATAAACTCACCCAGAAGTAGCTCATAGACTAACCCAGAGGTAGCTCATAAACTCACCCAGAAGTAGCTCATAGACTAACCCAGAGGTAGTTGATTGACTAACCGAGAAGTAGCTGATAAGACTAACCCAGCGGTAGCTGGTAGACTCATCCAGAGGTAGCTCATAGATTAACCCAGAGATAGCTCACAGACTAACCCAGAGATTGCTCATAGACTAACCCAGAGATTGCTCATAGACTAACCCAGAGATTGCTCATAGACTAGCCCAGAAGTAGCCGATAAACTAGTCCAGAAGTAGCTCACAGACTAACCCAGAGGTAGCTCATACACTAACCCAGAGGTAGTTGATGATTGACTAACCCAGAGGTAGTTAATTGATTAACCGAGAAGTAGCTGATAAGACTAACTCAGCGGTAGCTGGTAGACTTATCCAGAGGTAGCTCATAGATTAACCCGGAGATAGCTCACGGACTAACCCAGAGATAGCTCATTGGCTAGCCCAGAAATAGCCGATAGACTAGTCCAGAAGTAGCTGATAGATTAACCCAGAAGTAGTTCATGATCTAATCCAGGCTCAGTTTATGACCTAGTCCAGGTTCAACTGAAGATAATTAATAGTTTGGTCGAAGGCTTTACCATTTTCCAATAATAATAATGTTTTTATTACAATACAGAAACGAAATATACTTCGAAAACGAAGAAACGAAGATAAAGATGTAAGATACAGTGTAATTTACTCGAAGGTGTTCTAAGCGATTATAAATAGGTTTCGAAGTCAATTAAGGTAAACCAATAATGAAGGTAGCCTAACTTGAACTTCTCTGAGCTGTTTGGGCCCGTGTACCGCTTCCGTCAGTGGAAATTTAATTAGCCACCCGCGGAATATTTGTACGAAGTCTGTCAATCGCTATCAAACTCACTACTAAATTGCTACCACGCCGAAAATTATACCGATTAAATGTCAATATCGAGCAATCGCTACACAAAAGCCGCGTCTGATCCACGGTATCGGCGGAATTAAACGGGCGAGCGCCGAAACCCGATAAAATGAAGCCCCTGGAACTCGCGAACGTTTATTAATCACCGGAGAGAAAAATTCACGTGGCCCGATAGTGGTGGCGTGTGCGCGCACGCGCGAACCGTTCCTTTCCGCGGCCAGGAATTCTGTAAATCAGATGCCCGATCCCCGGGAAATATTTCTGTAATTAGCGTTGCACCGGAGTAATGCGGCTGGCACGCGAAAAATCGACGGAGAAAGTATGCACGCGAGTAAATAATATCGTGCGATATTCTGGCAAGTATAGTATGCGCAAAATACAATTTTACTGTCGAAATTGTTGTTCTGAAAACGTGCTATTAATTCTGGTATTCTGCCACAGTGGATGTTAAATTCACGTTACATCGAAGCCAATTATTTATGTTTATTGCACCTGTAAATACGAATTATTTTAATGATTCCGTCATACCAAAAGATTTGTCGGGAAAATATGAAGCGATAATGTAGAATGAAGTTTTCTTATACGAGGCCTCGTTTTTGAGATAATCGATTTTGAGTTTTCTGCGGGTGTGCGAGGGAAACACTGATGGCTGTGGTTCTCAACATGTACTTACCACTTTTACCTCAGACCTCTTTTACTCGGGAACGGATCGTTGTATGTAAAAAGTTTAATTTATAATTACGACTTGTTTTCTCATAAAGAAACGTCGCCCAATAACAGTAGAGTGCTGTTTAATTAATTCGATCAAAAACATTGTATTTTATCGTGTTTTTTCACGGTACTTTCATAAAAAGCATTAAATTTCACGGCGTGCTGGTTCAGACATTGGTTAAAGCACGTTTAAAAATTTAGTTTACTCGTAAAACTTGAAAGCCAGCTTTTACATTTTTTCCCGGTTTTGCCTTATGCTTCCTTCGTTTTCTTATTTCTGGATTTGCTTTTTCACGGGAATCCTCTTAGATGTGACTCGTGGTTCTATCAGCGAACGTAATCGATCATAGTATATCGAACTTACAGCCGCAATTGAAGAAAAACGTTATGACATCATTTTGAATGTTTTATTCACTGAATTTTCAATTATCGTTTAAGAAAGAATAAAACATTTGAGACACTTGTTATTCACAATTGCATTAACATATTTATCGAATTGCAGTTCAGGCAAACAACGTATGTATCATATTAAAGTTTATTCAATGAAAAATTGATAAAGCAATTATTGCACACGGTAGAGTATAATGACATACTCAGGTTTTCTCATTTTCCTCCTTTTTCAACGTGGGCAAACGGTCGTCCGGGTAATTCACGGCAGTGTAAATTTTGCAAGCAGTTCGATTGTTTGCATTTCCCTTTGTGGAGCCTCTATCGACTTTCGTTTCCATTATAATTCCCGTGATGTAATTGTCTCCCGTGAAACATATCCTCCGCGTATTAAATTAATATTTACATTACGTGCGTAAAAAAAGCGCAGGTGAACTCAAACAGCTGCAATTGCGATACAATCGCGAAAGAAAATCCACTGGAAACAACACAAATATTTATTTCTTTTAAGATTATAGCTATGGCATGATCTAATTCGTATAGTCACAGAAATTAATATCTATAAGGAAATACTTACTAAAATAAATTTAGTACTGTCATTAATTTAGAGAAGGTTAGAAACCCGAGGATTATTTATTATTAT
This sequence comes from Dufourea novaeangliae, assembly GCF_001272555.1. Taxonomy (NCBI): domain Eukaryota; kingdom Metazoa; phylum Arthropoda; class Insecta; order Hymenoptera; family Halictidae; genus Dufourea; species Dufourea novaeangliae. The sequence goes on along the minus strand of NW_015373947.1, from coordinate 780,067 downwards.
TTTTTGTAACAGTTTCCAGAGGATTCAAACACTGCTGAAATTCTATGGAGACTAAATGGCAATCGAACTATTAAATAATCAATTCAATTTCGATTTAACTACGAACCTCCCACAATAAAAAAAGAAAGTCAACCGTTCAATTATCTCTTCAAACGACAGAAGAATAGCTTCATTCGGCACAATAGAATCCAAGTCCAACCAAATGGACCCCAGCCAGAAGTTAATAAACCAGCGCGCGCGTGTTCCTAAAACGTTCATTTCGTGGTCGAGTTTTCCACGCAGCCCCCGTGAAACCGGACGACACGGGCACGGAAGGCATGGAAAATAATGCGGACATTTCACAGATCGAACTCGTAAAAGAAAAAAGAAAGAGAAAAAAAATCTACGAACGGTCGGCCGGGTCTCTCGCGCCCCGGCGTTCCGTTCGCCGCTTTGTGGTTGTGTTTCTGTGACTTCCGTTAAATTGCGAAATCGCATTCGCTTGCCCCGCCGGTAGAAACGAACCGACAAAGGCTTTTTTCTGCCGAGGCACACGGCCGCCCCCCGGAGTAGTCGCGCTGATGGCTCGGCGCGCGGGAATAGGAGGGGGGGGAGGAGTCGAGGGCCGAGGGGGGAGGAGTCGGGGGCCAAGGGCGGTGGAGTCACGGGGTGTGGGCAAGGGGGGCGGGCGGGAAGAATCGTGGAAAGAAAAAACGAATTTTCACTCGGTTTGGGGGCAACGTGCGCGAGGACACGGGTTGGGCGAGTGTGCAGGAGGGGGGAGGCCTGGATGCGTGGTAAACAATCGATGCAGGAAGGGTAGAAACTCCGCCGCGTTAATCGAATTTCTTTGGTCGTTCGAGAGCGGACGAACGAGTTCTCCGTGCTGCTGCCAGCGAACTCGATTACACCTGGAAAATTCGGATCCGCGGGTTTTATTAGCCGAGCAGCGTGTATGTATGTGCAACACACGCCCAGTTAGACGACGCCGCGGGTAAATTCCGCGAAATTTCCACTGGTGGCCCGGAAATCACGTTCCGCGGGTATAGTGTGTCTCGGGTCTGAGCACTTTTGATTCGATATCTTCGTCACGTTTAACGGCGAAACCGGTTTCCATGAAGAACTCTCTAGGAACGGAACCTCCGTTCTTTCAACCGAACGGAAATGGGCGGAGATTTGTCGTGGGGAGGGTTTTTTTGACTGACGTTATTCGATATTTCGTATGCAAATAAGCAGACTTTCCACATTTCTTCTTGACGCGTTCGATCCGATATTGTACAAAATGGTATTTGATTATTTTGTTCGGATGGTAGAGAGGAAGGGAGTGTTTAAAGATCTAGAGCTGGGTGGAGCGATCTAAATATTCTAAATGGTACTGCCTCCTTGTAGCCACTCAATTTTACGATTATATTTAATTTGTCGAGGATTTACTGAATTGGGTAATTTCACAATATACTAGGGGGAGATGCAATTGTGATGAGTAGAAGTATGACAGCATGTTTATAGACAGAAACTTGCGGTAGAAGTACGACGGACCATGTTTACAGACAGGGAGATGCGATCATGATGTATAGAAACAGATATAATGGGTTCATTAAAGAGGACATGTTATCGTAGTAAGCAGAAGTACAATAGAGCGTGTTTATAGACAGAGAGGTGCGGTAAATGTACGACAGACCATGTTTATAGAGAGGGAGATGCGATCATCATAAAGTAAAAATATATAATGTGTCCATGAAGAGGGACATATAGAGAAAAATATAGTATAGATAAAAATATAGTAAAAATATAGTATAGACTAAATACTAAATATAGTATTAGACATAAAGTAAAAATCTAATATAGTATTAGACATAAAGTAAGAATATATAATGTGTCCATGAAGAGGGACATGTTATCGTGATGAATAAAAGTACAATAGAGCGTGTTTATAGACAGAGAGGTGCGGTAAAAGTACGACAGACCATGTTTATAGAGAGGAAGGTGCGATAATGATGAGTAGAAACAGATATAGTGTGTTCATAAAGAGAGGAATGTTATCGTGATGAATAGAAGTACAATAGAGCGTGTTTATAGAGAGAGTACCGAACAAAATTTACCATTTCGAAAGATTCTTCTAATGAAAAACATTTTCTAGTAAAATTCCAGATATCGAAAGTGAAAAAAAGTAGTCCCAAGTGAAACATACAATGCTACCGCAGAGCGCAGTAACTCCCTCAGTTGGCGGCAGCGTGCACGGTCGCGTAAACGTTTTACAAAGTTCCTTCATTCGATTTTCAATTTAATCCCGGTGCCGCGACCGTTTCCTCGAACTCCACATTCGAAACATCCCGGCAGTGTCAACTGTTTATTAATTCCTGTTAATTTCAAGCCGAAAGAATTTTCCCCGGGAAACGTTCGTAATTATTAACGTTCGCTTTACAGAAGGTGGTTAATTAATTGCTTACGGGGAAAACCAGGCAGAACCGTTGAGACCGAAATAATTTGAAACTGATTACGCAGCGGCTCGGGCAAGAGAAATCGTGCTTGAAAATTTATTAAAAATCTGTTAGAAACGCGTTCGTGTGCGCGTGCGCGCGCTGGACGGCCACATGCATAATCCCAGAACGCAATATTCCCCCCCCCCCGTTTTTTTTTTCATCAGTCGGCCAGAAATGGCACGACGTGACTACGCTGACGTACAAAGAGTACGTAATGTGGATTAACAAAGTTCTTCTGGTATCTGAAATTAAATTGTTTTTATATCGTGGCCGGCTGAAACGAGCCGCGGGCACGCTTTAAAGAACGTTTGACCAACGGGCGGTTGCTCTGGCGCATTCTATTGGCTGAGAATGAAAACAGTGAAAAATTAAATCTAACAAGTGTTTCTAATATTTTTATTCCGTTACTGGACTCTTGATTTTATACACTTATAACCCGTACATTTAATTAAAATTTATAATACAATTTAAACTTTCAACAGACAAAAATCTATTTGCGCAGTTATGCACGGTCTATATACAGTATATCTACCTCGAAAAAAATTATTTGCCAATTATTTTAAATCATTATTGAAATATTAATTATACAGGATGTCCCACGTAATACTAACCACCGTTTTTCCAGCATTTCCGGTGATCTGGCGAAACAGTGGTTTAAACAACAGTTGATAAGTTTTTTATCGGCTACAAAAAATTTTTTGGATAAAAAGTCAAGGTGACCTTCAATTTTTGAAATGGCATTGTATATTCATAGTATTACAACTCACGTGAGAAGACGAGTGACTTTGAAATGCCCTTCTCTAATTTTTTGACATTTTGTTTGTAACATTTAGCCGATTAAAAAACTGATTAACTTTTGTTTTCTTTCGCCAGATCACCGGAAATGCTTGAAAAATCGTCGTAAGCGTTACGCAGGACACCCTGTACAGAGACACAGAAGTATTCTCAACAATTAGTACCCCGTAAACAGAAGCCTCGCCCACAATTTCGTCGTTAATTCTACATATTAAAGTCACCGTGTGTAAATGTCCCCAATTTTTATTAACACCCTGTGTATACCCACCTTTAGTCATTTTTTTTTTTTTTGTTGGACTAAAATGCCGTCCACGTCAGGCACAGACACCCTTCTCCAGTAACCATTATTTTTATCGGTATCTCGAAAACCGTTCACCATAACCTGATACCCTCATCTCCCGATGCAACGGTAGGTAACACAACCCCCCTGTCGGTGGAGGTTAGCCTTAACCCTCGAGTAACGCCACGAGCCACCTGCACGCATATCAGGTCTGGTAATTATGTATGAAATTCATTAGCCCGTGTAAATGGCCGACAGAGAGATACAGCCGAACCAGGGTGGCAGCCACCCCGCGTCCCCACACGCGTGTGCACGTTTGCAACAATGCTCTGCTGCCTGTGGGGTGCACAGACCCGACCAAACAAACTGTGCTTCCCCACGGTTTGCCTGGACCAGCTCCAGGCTGTGTTGTGTATATCTGTTCCTCCGTACTGGGAAGCTGCATACATAATCAGACTGCGTCTTTCTAACCTGACTGCATCGTTGCTACTTCATTAGGCGCGGCCAGCAGTCGTTATTAACGCGTTGGCTACCGTTAAGGACTCCTGGGATCCGTTACTTCTGCTTGATCGTCGCTCACCTATGTCCTAATTGTGTGGTAGTTTATTTTTCAATGTTACACGTGATCGTTTACGCGTATGATCATTATAGTGTGCGTGATTTAAGCTAATACAGTAAATCCTTGATAAGTGTTGGTAGGCTCTTTGGCAGTGAACATTAAATATTTCATAAACTAGTGGTCATATGCGATTGAAAAAAATATCATTGTGTTAAACCTCGTGAAAAAGTCAGCGTTACACCTGGGGATATCCCCCTGTCAGTGCCGAAGACCCTTCGGACAATCATCGAAGATTTACTGTACTTTGTTTATGGGGCTATTCAGGAGTTTAGATTATTCTTTGGATGTTGAAGATCTAGGTTCCTCGTAAGGGGGTTCCAAACTTTTAGATGACAGTGTAAACAAAGGCACAGTAATTTATCGGTGAGTGTTCTGAGTGGGCGTTATCCCCACTACTGGACGCTTGACTGGTTCCACGGGCGACCCCCCAGTGGTGTGAATAACGCGTGAACACTCGGCGGAGCCTTCGAACACTCAACGATAATTTACTGTATAAGCGCCACAGGTTCTCCCTCAGTCCCCTTTTAGTCTGTTGAAACTTTTTATTTATCTACAATTGCTGCTGCACGTTACGCATCGACTACAGCAAGATGCAGAACCTGAACGTGAAGTACAATAACGACAAGTCGCGGGACTACACGAATCCCACTCTTCCCACGGGCGACGCGAACCTGGACGCAGCCTCGCTGGCTCTAGGTGGCGAGCTACTTCCGCAACTGCTGATGGGTGGTGGATCCCAACCACGTGCTAGAATACCTGGTGAGTAGCGATTATTTCTTAATCATCCCATTTTATCATTCTATTTTTTACTGGCCAACTATACAACATCTCGAAGTCATCTTATGTTCAGTTGAATTTATCTTGGTCATTTTAAACGTGTTATCGCAGACATAGAAGACATCATTATACAGGGTGTCCCACCTAACGAGAGCACATTTAGTATCTTACTTGCTTTTGATTTGCAGAAAATTAATTATGATAAATGCTCAGAGTGATGTGCATCAACTTCGGCACATTTTTTCACTAGTCCCTCTATCGTAGTTATTTTATTATCTAAATTACTCAAATTTGTGGATTTTTCGTATTCAAGGTCATATGAATGTCACACCATTATAGGTTGTTAGATTGGTCTTGACCTCAACTATTACTCTACGCGGATAAAAATATCTAGTCTCGTTTAAAAAAAAACATCGATGACCTTGAAATTTCTAAAAATATGATCTTGAGAAAAATGTTTGCTCATCATAGTATTTGCTTCTTCCAACCAAATAATACTTTCCCCTCACATTTTTTTTGTATCTTCAAAAACAAGTGAGATATTGAAGGCTATAATATATTATAATATACAGGGTGTCCTATTTAAAGGAGGCCACTTAAATAAATTCTCTCGTTGTAATGATATAAGAAATGTTTAACGCACAATTCATAATTTTCCAATCATGATGTTACATATGGAGCTTCCGATAATGATAAAAATAAGTATGTATATTGCACAACTGAATGATATGGGGGCATGACGAAGCGTGATCGTATTGGGACAATATTATACAGCAAATCATCGATGTGTGTTCGAATGCTCTTCGGCACTTAGTGTTCAAACGTCATTCCCACCACTGGGGGAGTTTCCCGTGGAACCAGTCAAAGTCTGAACACTCAGTCGAGCCTTCGAACACTCATCGATGCATTACTGTCGTTTCCTTTAACTCAACTGGCTACTCATACATGACCCCCACTCTGTCGACGCAAATGTCGAGTTGTTGGAAGGAATAGTCCACTTTGTGGGAATAACACTTCAATGTGACCTTCAACGACCAATCGAGTTCAACGAAGTCTAAAGAAGTATATTGTGCATTCTGGACGTTTCGTTGAAGGATACTGTGGAACCATAGGAAAACGGGTCAGTGCCATTGGAAAACAATTTCTCGCGTGGAAATGATCCAGCCAGAATCTTAACTTCCTGGAACTTCAGATATCCCCGTTCACTTCCCTCGCCATTCATCGGTCGACAAAGGGATGATAACGTCGTCAAGACAAAATTTAATTAACACCTGAGCCAGGTAGAACCGGGCAATAATGGCGCGGGGTACAATAACGAAGAAGCGAACGTCCCCGACTCGGGGACGAAGTATATGTGAAATTTCATTTCCCTCGACAACTTCGTAACCTAAGTCCCGTGTTGGTTTAACGGGAAATATTGGAACCGTCACTCCGTTTTTTTGATTATGAAAATTTAATTTTCACAGATTTTCCTATGTGTATTTCCATTGTTCCAGGAATTTCGTTCCAATATCCGGTCTCCACCACTTTTAAGAACATTCTGCCGCCACTTTTCGTTTGATCTTCGCCGCGGTGGCGCTGTTTTTGTCGCTAGGTCCTTCGACACTAGTTTCACTTTCATTCCGATCTTTTCGTTTAAATATTAGATTTACGAATTTATATTCTCTTTTGCTTAGTCATTTCAACTGTTATTTGGTCATTAAACGGATATAAAGAGAAATGAATGAAATGTCATGTAAAATTCGCAAACAATTTCATGGAAAACGGGGGGAACGAGAAACAGATCGGGAAATCGAGTAAAACGCGGGTCATCGAAATTTTACATCGTTTCCCATGATTCCCCTCGCGATGTTTTCACGGTAGTACAGCCGAGAGCCATATCGGCTGCGGATCGATGGCCCCCCCTTGGACCGGGGAATCGATCGATCAATTAGCCGTGCGATTTCCCAGCGTTCAGTCCATTAAAATTAATTATATTAATAGCAATACCGACCCGTTTCTGTCATTCGAACGATATGATAAATTGTTATTTCGTGACTGGACGAGCCTGCCGGCGTCTGCCCGCCTCCAATTTGCCGGTCGTTTTCAGCTCCATTTTCGAGCTGGATCGAATTGCGTGCGGTCAGACGGTATTATTTCCTACCGGTAAATTAATTAATTGCGCTTGCAACCGGGAGAACACGACACCCACCATCGTCGATCGATGCGACCGAACGTGTGTGCCGATTCTTCTCCCACATTTCGCCTCCTTCATCTCTGGCCCCTTCTATTTGCACGACTTTACACTTATCTTGGTTCCCACTTGGTCGACTAATGTCAGAAACTGAGAATTAACTATAGGAATTTTCATTTTGTCCGATGAGCCGGAGGGTTATGAATTTCGTGTGGATGGTAACTTCGAGATGTGATTTCATTTTTAACGTGTAACATGTTTTACCGAAAGTCTGGACGGCCAAAGTTGATACGGGAATTTGTCACCTCTCCACTTGGTAGTACAGTGTTCTGTTGATTATTGTCAAGAGCTCGGGCCCGCGTCGCGACATGCTTCGAAAAGGAGAAATGCTGCAGACTCTTGTAAATTTTTTGCCCGAAACCCAAGCCTCGGCAACAGAATCGAGGGGGGCAGTAAAGTATGCGCGTTACGAATCCCCCCCCCCCTAGGTGGGGATGACACCCTGACAAAAATCGTGTAGACGGAACACTGTATGAAGCTATGGAAAAGTGATTCACGCCTTCTACCCCTTCCATGCATCAATAGAACCAAACTGAAAATAAATACAGAAAATCATCGATGAGTGTTCGACGTCATTTCCACTATTAGGCGCGTGACTGTTTCCACGCGGGATCCCCCAGTGGTGGGGATGAAGTCTGAACACTCAGTGCCGAGGAGCCTTCGAACACTTATCGATGATTTACTGTACCATGCCAGGGTATTGAAGTGAACATTACGGTATGGAAGGGAGCAATGTTTCGTGGTTCCTGATGTGGAAGTAGATCAGCTTCCCCACCACTTGCGAATCAACTCTGGCCGTCCCGTCTTCAGTACAGTAGTCCTCGCTTAATAGACACACCTTTTCCCCGCATAATTGACGGGGACTAATCCCCACCACTTTTTAGAAAACACCTAATGTCCACGATAACTGTCTCAACGTGGACCTCAGCCTGCGTCAGTTAAGGGGCGCTACAGTAAATCTTCGATGAATGTTCCAAGGCTCTTCCATCTTCGATGAGTGTTCCAGGTATTGAGGTTTAGTACAGTGATGAAGATTGGAATCCTGAAATATTTAATCTTCAGGGCCAAGAAATCTTCGAACACTCATCGAGGATTTACTGTACTGTACTCTGAATGTTTCTATGCCCGAATAATTAGATTAACCGTACCGTCCGTGAAATAATATCCCTTGCATCTCAGCGAACCGAGGCTTGACCATGGATGTTAATTAACGATACTTTGTAAATTTCCTGAAGTAGAGTCCATTGCAGGGGCACCGGGTGTGCTGCCCACGCCCTTTGCGGCGATGCACGGTCTACCCTCGCCCCTAGCGGGTCCTTACAACGGAGTGCCCTCTGCCGGAGGATTGGTCGGACTGGGCGGTTTCCCGCTTGGCGCTGCGGGCCTTGGCGTCCGTGTGCCGCCCAACGCGCAGGCCTCCGCGGTGTTGTTGGTCAGCAACCTGAACGAAGAGGTAAGTGGATCCACTAGGGCATTAATTGTCCCGTTGCAAAACGATGGCCCCAAGGTCAAAGAGATCCAAAATCGGAGCACGAAGAAAGACCTTACAGATATTGGGGTCGAATGCTGGACCCCATTTTCGACATTGCGTGTTATACAGGGTGGTCCACCTAAATATTTCCTTCAGTTCTGATTATATAAAAAAATATGTTGCATGCAATTTGAATAGTGTTGAAGGATGGAATAGGCTGCAAAGAATATTTTTATGCCAAGGTTATTTTTCTCGAAGTTCTCAAGGTCATTTCAAGGTCATGTCATTAAAATCTCTGAATACCTTGTAATGTCAGCTACAATATGTAAGGGAAAACAATATACACTTTTATTTCAGTGAGAACCCTGGAAAAAATGACATCGTCACAAAAATATTCTTTATAGCCTATTCCTTCCTTTGACACCATTCAAATTGTTTGCAACATATTTTTTATATAATCACAACTAAGGGTTGTATTAGGTGGAACACCCCATTATAGTGCAGTGACGTAATTGCTACCAGTCTCGTGTTAGCATTACAAGACAGATTGAAAATGTCACTTTAGGAGTTTTCGATGTTTCACTAAGTTTCGAAAAGAATCTCTAACGAATGTTGTTTTCTTCGTGTCTCTTTTGTTCATCCACTGAAGGACGCAGAACGTCGATAAATGTCGAGAGAAATCGATCATTAGGATGATTGTTTGCTCCCGATCGACCGATTGCGCTCTTTCGATTAGGATTACTTTCATTCGACACTGAGAGAAATAACCCAGACGTTTATTTCGGTGACAACGGTAATTTCATAATTTACTTTTGTGTATTGTCAGTTCAAGGCCATCAGAGATCTATTCCCCCCCGACGATTCTGGCATGTTGTAGTTTTAGAAATCACGATTCACAGTAGGGGCAGTGGCCTTAAACCGACTTAATTTTTATTCGATTATGTTTACCATTTTTTAATATTATTTTTGTAAAGATATCATTGTTGTGAAGATTTCATTTATATTCTGTGGGCTTGTAAAATATTTCATTTCTCTCAGTGTCCGCCTATGTACACGAAACTGGCTTAGGTACGTACATATACAACGAAAGTTACGCAAATAACTGGCGATACGATTACCAACGTAGTGCTACGTAGGCAAACCCTTGCAGTCTCTTCATCCCCCTCGACTCGAGCCTTCCCTTGCCGAGAGCAGTCCTCGATACGCTCGTTTTTTCTTCTTCTTTTTTACGATCATCTCTTCCTATCATCGACCGATTGAAACGAAATCCGTTCTCGCGGAAAAGTCTGTAATTATTTCATTTCATCGGTATCGAGCGAGTGTCTCGTTCGGCAACCAGGGAAATCGAGGTCTTCGATACGTATGCAACCCCTATTTTATGTCACGAACCCTTTATATCTTAACCCCAACCACCCACCCCCGCTCATTTTCGAAACACACATATAGAAATCGTTCCGAACGTCACCATTCTCTGTCCTGACGTGAGATTCGTAGCGTTGTAGGCTACAGTGTCACTTCCTGCGAGGCGTCTTTTGTCTCTAAGCATTTTTCACACAGAAATATTATCTTGAAAAAAAAAAAAAAAATAATTAAAATGTGTAGTCACTCGACCTGATCGAATACTCGGTCGGTAACATAGTGATGCTGCTCTGTCGGTAACGTAACACGTTAAGGTGTGTATCCATTTGTTTCCTATCCTCGTATCGTATCACGATACGGTACATTTTCATGCGCAACGATGCACTGCTTGCCCGTTCACATTGATACACAACAGTGATACGATTCGAGGATATACAACAAGTGGATACGCACCTTTAGAATCTAGAAACGAAAGGCGCCTCATCAAGAAACTGTGTGTCGACGTCACACTTCGCAGCTGCAACTGTTGTCACTACTGTACTATAACTATGTGTACTTACTATCGTTGCGCCGCGCGCACAAGCTTCGGACCACTGTCTTTTTCCTCTAGCAGACGTTCGAATATATCTTCATATATTCGATCTTTTTTTTTTTTTTTTTTTTTTTTAATTTTAACCTCTCGCGAAATTATTCTCGCGTTACGAGGAACGACAGAACCACGAGGGATTCATATTGACGAGAAGGTCCCGCTGTCTCTCTGCTTCACTCCGTCTCTCTATCTGTCCTTCTCTGTACTGTCACTGTTTCTTTATCTGTTTTCTCTTCTCACGATTGCGGAGGGCCGACAGCCGAAGGAAAATCGTCCGGAAAACTGTGGTTTCCACCTCTTTCGCTGACGTGTATGTGTATACGTCGGTACATTGTCGAATCGCGCCTCGATCTTTGCTGTATGCCACGTATATAACGTAGAAGAAACCTCTAATAGTATAACTACACGATAACTGCTCATGATCTTTTTATTAGTGTTAACGTGGTTCCTTCAGTTTTTAAATATTTGTACACAAAAAATTTCAAAATTGTTTAGAATGTCTTGAAATTAATAGTAGAAACTTTTGTAAGTTAAGTTTAAAATTATTGAAAGAAATTAAGTTGGTCACTTAACCTCACTTCTCCCACTATGTCTCATTAGTACATTTAAAACCTCCTAACTGAGAGTGGGGGAAGTGATTTTACGAAACCAATTGATTTTGTCTCATCTAAAGATTGTATTTAACGATGGAAGTTCATTTTTCTTTGAGAATTCATATTTTTAGTTTAAAATTGGTATCGACGTGCGATTCGACGTTGTACTTTCTGACGCAGCGAAAGGTCTGAGGTGAACTCGATTACAACGAGGCATGAGAATCGTGAAACTTGTGCGCGTGCCAACACTATTACATTGAATCCTATTTTACTCGCTGACTACTGACTGGACTCTGTCTGTTCTCTGTGTAGATGGTCACGCCTGACGCTCTCTTTACCCTGTTTGGTACGTCTCTACATTTATATTATTAATTATATTACATTATTAATTATTATATTTACATGCGTGGACACACACACACACACAAAACAATAGACCACGTTTCTCTACGTGTTTCTCCCGCGTGTTTGGCAGCATTTTTTGAGAGTAAGCGGAAGGAACAAACAAGAATTTACAATTTTTTTTTCATTAATTTATGCTGAATGAATGATAATTACACCGTTACACATCGAAAACACGAACACAGAAGTAATAGTCTGTTCACGATCGTCGCTATCGACGTCGTCATACCACGAAAAAAAAAAAGGATTTTTCTTCTATTCTAAAAGTAAACTTTTGTTGAATGTGTTTCACTACTTTTTTTTAGTATACAATTCTCGATCATTGTCACTCTCCTATTCACGTATATTTAAATCGAGAATTTATTCATGTTTCATTCGTTTCTGGTATTCTCGTTTAACGTTCATATATTTTCTGATATTTTCGTGATTTCAACTTATTTTATTACTACAGCTGTCTCATTCCATCACATTTCACACCCATGCCATGATCATCGAATCATTGTCCGCTCGGCGATACATTATTATTTTTTTTTTTCATGTTCTCTACTCTCAAGCATCTCTTCTAAATTCGTTTTCGTTAATATTTTATTAATATCAGTTCCAGACACCTTAATATTACAGAAGCTTTCGCTTATTTTACGTAATTCCATAGGAGCTCACTTCTCAGGGGTCGAAAGGCTTAGCTATAGTTCGATGAATAAAATCTAAAAATTTCTGTTGTTTCATAAGTAGGCTGTAACGTTTTATGATCTTTTAGCAAATCTAATTCGAATTCTTTTACATAGACATGATTATGTCAACGAAATTTGATGCTTATAAATGTTTCACAACGTTTGAATGAGTTTGACGATGTTTGAACAAGTTTGACGATGTTGTAGCTGAACCGATCGTCCCCGTTGCATGTCCCAGAATTTAGTCCGATCGTACCCCGATCTCGATCGACTGAATTTATTGTCCCGATATTATCCTTAGACGCCACCATTTAAAAAAGCTTGGTTCATGGTGGGCCAGTCGATCTTATTAAAAGTGCTGTTTGCGTGTTGTGCATGTAGGCGTTTACGGGGATGTACAGCGTGTGAAGATTCTCTACAACAAGAAGGACTCGGCACTGATTCAGATGGCCGAACCACACCAGGCACACTTGGGTAATTACAATTAAATACTATACGTATGAAAACTTAACTGCTCGAATCAGTTTGAAACCGTTTGATCAAGTTTGACGAGGTTTGAAACCGTTTGATCAAGTTTGACGAGCTTTAAAACCGTTTGATCATGTTTGTGAGGGTTTAAAATTACGGTTACACTTGAAAGGACTTGAAATTAGAAGTTTACGTCGATCGATCGTCCTCTAGCGAAATCTTAAAAATACTAAAACGTACGTGGAAATGTATTCCCGTTTAGTCATTTTTAATGATTCCTTGTTTGCAACAGCACTGACACACATGGACAAACTGAGAGTGTTTGGGAAGCAGATCAAAGTGATGCTCAGCAAGCATCAAACTGTTCAGTTGCCGAAGGAGGGTCAGCCAGATACAGGTCTCACAAAGGACTACACCAACAGTCCTCTTCACCGATTCAAGAAACCGGGATCGAAGAATTATCAGAACATCTATCCACCCAGTTCGACTTTGCATTTATCCAATATTCCGTATGTGATATATTTCTAAAATTATATTAGTTAAGACGATGGAATGATAGTTAATCATTGCTCCGTTATTGTTTCCCTTCAGTAATACTGTAACCGACGAGGAAATCAGGGACGCTTTCACCAAGAACGGCTTCACCGTGAAGGATTTCAAGTTCTTCCCCAAGGATAGGAAAATGGCCCTCATACAGATGCCTAGTATGGACGATGCTGTTGCTGCCCTGATCGTGAGTATCTTCTCTACGAGTCCAAGGTCATTTGAAGGTCATAGTATACCACATCGTTGAACCTCGTCCTGCTATCAGCTATTACACTATAAAGTTGAAAATATATGGTGTCGTTTAAAAACCATCAATGACCTTCACACGACCTTGAAGACATCAAGAATCAGAAAATTATTTATATCCTCATATTTGCCCTCTTGAACAGTACAACCATTCCTTTTTAACCGTTTTGCTTCTACCTTCAATCCTAGCGGAAATATTTATGTGTTCTGTTTCTCGTGAATCACCCGGTATATAACCTATCGTCATTCTTTTGTCAGAAACAAACTGAACAAAATAATAGAAAATTGAGTCATAGAAGTTCCCCTAGCTGTTACAAACAAACTTACTATAGTGATATAGTCATAAAAGATCCCCTAGTTCCAAAGTTCATAGTGGACACCATGTGGCCCAGACATAACCTCGTTTGCTACCATGACGCTAAAGACATGTACCTTTGAATTGTTCCAGAAAATGCACAACTACCAGCTGAGCGAATCCAACCACCTAAGAGTATCGTTCTCTAAAAGCATCATCTAACAAGAATCAGAATCAATCGATCGGCAGTGGTACCAGCCCTACGCCCTAGTCCCCTTTTGGTCACCCGGCTCAGCGTATGACTGCGAATGATCCGCGCGATGGGCCCAGTCAGTCGTTTATACGTTCCTGCAAGGGCATCAACATTATTGACTGGCCGCCATTAAATAGTGTTTGGCTCAACAGCAAAAAAACAAAAAAAAAAGAAATGAAAAGAAACAAAGCAGCTTGAAGGGGAGGGAACCACCTTCGACACATGAGAGGAAGCCTAGCCTTCTTGTCCCCCAATTGGGCAACCTCTGGTGGTCCAAGGACTCGTACTTCCGGTCATCTGGGGGGGAGTACACAACTGTCCTGTCCAATTTCGATAAATTTTTGTTCTCAATTTTTCATCCAATAGAGACGCTAAGGGGTTCACGCCTCTCACACTCTGGGACCGCAAAAAAGGATTAGGGTTGCGAATACAGAAGAACCGCGAGCGCGCGAAGTTAGGGGGTCCGAGTTCGTTGTGATCGAAACAGTTAAAATCTGCGACTCGTTACGGTTAAGGGGACCGGTGCTGGTTTTCCAGAACAACGCGATAATGAATTTCCTTAAGAGAGAAAGAGAGAGAGAGAGAGGGAGAGAGAGAGAGAGAGAGAGAGACAGAGGGAGAAAGATAGGAAACACACGACTAGATTTCTTCGAAAGCCAGGACCGTTCAGAGAGAAAGAGAGAAGTGAAATAGGGGACGCGTATATCTCCCGTGTAGACGAAAAGAGAACGCACGAGTAGTCTGAAGGGAGTACAAACGTGACACCGCTAGCCGGTCGCGGCCAAGCGGAACTACACACCTTCAAACTGAGTAACGTGTTAAGGATTTTTAAAGTTAAAACGGATCACGGGACAGTCGTCTCGTTGGATCGCGATCAAAGAATTACGGCGTCTTTGTTAGCTTGTAAGAGATTGGTCGACGTTTTTCGGTCGGCTCGAGAGCGCGACGTGCACAGTTTTAGGACAAAGCGAAGAAGCAAAATCATAAGAAAGTAGAGGTACCCGATAATGATAATGATGATGATGATGACAATGTTCGATTTCTCGTGTTGCAGCCACCGAGTGTGTCGGTCCTGACATTTCAACTTGCGTGGACACTTCGAAATTCACGTGATCAAACGGCTTAATTGTCGGGTACTAAGATTTAACCGTTAAGGCTAATTGTCAACGGGACCCTTAGCTATTTTTTTCGCGAGGTGACCGCGCACTTTCCCCGCCAGACAATCGTGTCAACCTCCAAAAGGTGCTCGATTGGGCTGGGAGAAAGACGCGCGAGCCGGTTATTTGAGGTTTCTTCCGCCACGCGTCGCAGCCGCTGCTTCTCCGTGGGCCACCCGGTATTCTTATTTTTTCTTTAACTATTTCCTCTACTTTGTTTCCTTTCTAAAGTGTACCTTCAGTATTCTCGACGGCTGTATCCTAGCTAGATCGACGTCGACGCGTGTCCGGGTTCAATCGTGTACGCGGCTCGACTGGCCACGTGGCGGGGATCGTTAACGCTGTCGTACGTCGTTGCAGGTGGTATTTTTATAATTTGTATGTTCGACGATAAGTATTAATCACACGTACACGCACACACGCACACATACACAGACACACGTACACATTTTTCAGACGCAGGTCTCTTAGCTGTTAGGTGCTTAGGATTGTGTAGAATCTTTAATCGTATTAATAAGGAATCAAGCCACCACGTATATCGAGAAAAGGGGAAGGTGTGAACCGTTAAACATATCGCTAATTAAACAAAAAATACAAAAACGAGTTTGTACGTGGATTAGAAGGGAGAGACCGTATCAGTGGGGAAATCATGTCTGGAACGCCTGGAAGACGGTTCCGCGCCTCCACAGGAGGGATCCTGTCGCAGCGTCGAACCTCGTCTCGGTCCGGTTGACGATTAGTTCCTGATCTCCAAGCATTCCTTTCGATAGAAAAAAGAGAGAGAGAGAGAGAGAGCGTGCTCACCCCACATACACGCAACCCTCTAAGTTAGGCGACGTGTTAGCGCGAACCGAATCAGAGGGAGCTGTAGGGGAGGGGTAGGATCTGTTGTGTTTTTTGAATGATGTTTGAACCGCTGGTGTGTCGTGTAAGATAATAAGGTAAAAAATGATGAAAACTATGATAAACACGTAGCCGTTAGTTCGCAGAGCGTAAATATATTATATATTAACGAGTGGGAGAGGCCCAGATGGAACGGTTTTTCCAGCCGAGATGATGAAACGGGTAGAGAGAACGATGAGGCCGCGAGAATATACGGACCTCCCACCGAAACACAAACACACACATACATATACACGTATCAATCTTCGTGTCAAGAGGCGAGAACAAATTTATCAGTAGTGTTGTAGCGTCGTCGTGATGAGAACGGGCCTCCCTAACGGGGACCGTCCCAACGATGTTCCGGTCGTTCGGGACGCTGTTGCTCCTGACGGGGGACCCGACGATTTTTGTCTAATCGACGTTCTGTTGGAGTCAATTAAATCTTATTAAATATACGTATCGATCGTAGAAGGTAGGGAATGTGCGTGAGAGTGGGGGTGGAAGTGGCTGGCTGCGAATGAGAATCATAGAGAACGGAAGGGAGAGAGAGAAAGAGAGCGTGCTTGAGCGAGTGCTTTTGCGTGAGCCAGAGAGAAAGATACTGATGAGGCGAAGCGAAGAAACAAGAAGAAAATTTACAAAAAAATATATATAACAAAAGCGAGTGCCGGCCCGGGCAGTGTTGTTTGTGCCAAAGTAGGCTAGCCGTTAACTCTAGGGAGGGATCTCCTGATCAGCCATTCGGGATTAAGCCCCTTCTGATGGTTCAAACTTTCAGCTGCTAGACTCTTGGTCCAATGGGATCTTTATCTATTGACTCCTGATCTCTGGATCGTTCTAGACGGTTGCAGGTTCATGATATCGAGATTAGATCCTCTTGGGTGATGTGTTTAGACTCCGATTCTTAGCCTAGAGACTAGATCGTTTTGGGTGAAGGGTGTAGACTTTGATTCTTAGTCCAGAGACTAGAT
Source organism: Dufourea novaeangliae (assembly GCF_001272555.1). NCBI lineage: Eukaryota > Metazoa > Arthropoda > Insecta > Hymenoptera > Halictidae > Dufourea > Dufourea novaeangliae. The sequence continues at coordinate 763,001 of NW_015373947.1, read as the reverse complement.
CCTCTTGGGTCTCTAGAGTCTAAAGACTAGACCCTCTTGGGTGATGGGTATTAGACTCTGATTTTCAGGTCTGATTGATCTCTGGGAATCAGAAATTGGTCCAGGTAGTTGTACATCTATCTGAACTGATAGAGCCAGTTAGTCAGAGGTTAAATCCCCAGTGGCTGTATGGAGCAAGAATCGACCAATCAGTAGAGACGTAGCGAGTAGCCGGCATGAGCGAAGGGGCCAGTCTTTGCATCTATGATCTGTCTTTCGAATCTCTGATATATTTACATTATTTAATCTGACGACTGCATTTATAGATTCTACCGAGACGTGGAGGGAAGCGTCCAAGCGGGACGCTCACTCGTCACATACGCACGTCCACACTGGGGTACACGAACACAGACATACATCACGTTTCCAGTTTTTCTGGGTTAGACTCTTCTGTGACTTCCTTGGGATAGGCTTGTTTCCAGTGTTCTTTTCCGTTCGATTTTGATTATCAAGGGGACACTTCATTCTTTTCTGATGATCATTGGACAAGTAATAGTAATATGCAACAGACATTAGTCACAGTTCTTTTTAGTAGCTTCAGTACGCAAATTGATTGTTCTTGTTAAATTACACTAATTTCCAATCTTCTATCCGAAGAACAGTTTTATTTTAGAAATCAGCAGTGAAAGTTCTGTCTACTTGAGCATCAATTTTGGATTTCATTGCCTCGCAGTTCAACAAGTTCCCGTCTTCTATTTTAAGGTTCTCTTTTTAAGTATTAAATAGGCCCTTTCAATTGTCCCGCGCTAATAACCGCCGCAGCTAGCACAGAACGATGCTGCGAGCCCCGATTTTTCGTGGGCGCTAAAGGGATCACTTGAAGGCCTGCCGCACAATAGTATTTCTGGCACAATATCTCGTAAACGTACCTGAAACGCCTGTAATACCGTCGCCTGGAGTGATGACGGAATCGATGATGTTCCATCAACGGCGTGTTGACGATTCTTTGCGCTGATTTTACTGGCGTTCTCGACGAGTTTCTGGACACATTCCGCTCACACATACACACACACACACCATACAAAGGACACGCACACAGGCAGTTATTGTTTCGTTCAATCATTTTGTCACGTTGAACATGATTCGATTCCTAGGGGAAAATATAAGCATAATTTTTTGTCTCGATCTGGACGGTCTAAATACATTTAGGACATCTATGGTATCCAACTTGTTACTAAGAAATTAACATACTAGAATTGCTCTCCTAGGAATTGACAGTCTTCAGCGTCGACGAGACTATAACTTCTAACCGTTCATTGCGATCACAATGATTTCCACTTCTTCCGTCTGATTTCGAAGGGGGCTACCGTCTCTGGTGCTCCCTCATTTCCGCCAAAATAGAAGGGAAATTTATGGGATTTTTAAACGAGGGACAGTAGTGAAAGCTTTAACAAAAATCAATTCGGTGAATCAAACGGGACAGCCGTACCGGGTTGTGGATTATCATCTACAGGGTGTTCGGAGTGTATCGCACAATTTCGGTTTGTAGATGGCGATGTAGGTCGATGTTCGTTTTTCCTGTTCATAATCTTTTTCAAATGTCGTCATTTAATTGTCAAATTTTTTTTTAAAAAGTGTATTCGAAATTTTCGAGGATCATAGCATGGTGTTGTCTTAGAGAAAGATTAATCAGCATATCATTGGACTACGTGAATGGTTTAAATTTTAGGTTAATTTCCAGTGACAGTTTCGTGCGGGCTAGTGAAAGTTGAATTACTGGTCTAGAAAACACACCCTGTAGACGATTTAGATCGAATATATCATTAGCTGGGTTGAGGGGGGCCGAGGTGAGGGTTGGGATAGCCAGCACTCGCTACATGGTGTCGCAGATACTCAGGCTCCGAAATTTCTCCAGACCAACTTAAACTCCTTGCGAAATTCTAGAAAAAAAAGTTGTTCTATTATATATATATACATATGATATATATGTATACATATTCAACGTAACTTCCTGATATAGACGACGTATTTTTATATGCTACAGCGACTAATGGCAAGTATCTCGAGTGCTCCGATCGTTCAAAGTAGGCGTACTATTCAAATAAATCCCAGCAAATTCCACCATGGATAGTCCTTTTCCATTTCGCCCTTCGCGGACGTTAAATTCTCGATGGACTAAACCTGATCCATACATTTCTTTCACTATTTCGAGAACTTTATGTACTGGATCGCTGAAACATTTGACGGACCTTAAAATCACATCCTCAGTAAGATCGAATCCCTTTTCAAACCGAGTTACTTCGCTGTGAACCTACAGGAAGATTAAACTGTGACAATCAGCCTATCAAACGTCATGAACACCCTCGTCAAACCCCATCAAACTTCATCAAACACGGTCGAAAAAAATTGTCCAAGTACAGATCATTTCCCTGACGACAGTCTGTCAGAGGTAGCCAACAGCCTTGAACAGTGACTTCCGATGTCCCAAAGGGTTGAACGCTGAAATTAATCGAGAAGCAGTCCTCTTTTCTGAATCAGTATGCTACAGTGACCACCGTATCGCGGAGGGGAAGTAGGACGATTATAAAAATATCGAGTCGAATCCAAATCGTAAACGGAAACATTGAAAGAGAGAGAGAAAAAAAAAGTAAACTGTTCGGACCAAGGAAATTCGGGGTCTGGTTCGAGCCACGCAGTAGACGAAGCTTAGCCTACAGAGGTTATTAGTAGTTTAAAAAAAAAAAAAAAAACAATGGCATGTATGTAAAGAAACGTTCGCGAAACACGAACCTATACACAGACGGACACGTAGAGACATATATTGGACACGATTAATACACGAACACAACATTACGTATATCCTCCTACACATATATACATATATATTTGATATATCGCATTATAAACAGGTGTGTCCAAAAAGTGCGTGACGACTGCATCCCAATAATCTATATTTTATTAATAAATGATAAGTCCTAGGCTAACCGACGTTATGGAATATTGTAATGAACTAGAAAAAAAAAACGGAGATTAATCTATTATGAATATATTGTATGTGCTGTAGGGATACGTGAGAGAAAGCGAGAGAGAAAGAGAGTATGCCGAAGGAAAGAGCACGCGATGAAAAAGGATCGAGAGAATGAACCCAGAGAGATAGGGCACCGAGAGGATGGTCCGTAATGAGTGAAAAATCGCGTGTATATGAGACGTGTTTGAAAAATTAATTATCGGTAAATGTGTAAAGTATATCGTTAAAGTTCAAGGATGTGGTCTGCTTGCCTAATCGGGGCCTTAGGCGTCGTTCGAACCGAGATTAAACTGGACCAGCGCTGAGTCGTCTTGTCGTAAGACCAGGGCAACCGTGCTCCGATTCACGATCGGTTGTTTAATAGGAGACGATTCAGAGCTGTCTGGACCATCTTCCCTCCAGTGGTGTGGATGTTAGGTCGACGGGGATCACAGGGATGGGGGACCGATTTAATCCGTTTGGAACGGGCTGGCAAGATGAGAGATACCTTTAACGCGCACCCAAAAGCCAGGATCGGGCATCAATGGGTGCCGGTTGTTGAATTAAGCGAGTATTTAATTTTTCCTACGAGGCGAAAGCGTTTAAAAGACACACAGGGTCAAGCAGAGTGGTGACAATGAAACCTCGAGAAAGAGAGAGAGAGAGAGTGAGAGAGTGAGAGACCAAACAAAAAGGGGGATCTCGATGGGCAGGATACCTATGACGTTTGTAGGTTAGGATCGAATTATCATGTAGCTCGTTGGATCAGTTCCAAAGTGTCTTCCAGGCTCAGTCTAGTTATCGATCATCGCCACAGTTAGCTTTTCTAAGACTTACCACGACCTATCACTGCTACAGAGTTAGCTACCCAGATAGCTAATGGAGATTCGGGTTCAGTGCCCAGTGAGAAGGTTTCGGCTACAACACGAGACATCATGATTTCCAACTTCGTTGCCAGTTAGGACACTTTGCGACTGGCTCAACGCGCCTCTTTTCTTTTCCTAGAGAAAGATCTCCAACTTGGTCGGGGTGGTGTTTGATATAGTGTGCCTGTTGACCGAGTGATTCCACGATCTTCTTGCCTGCTTTTCTCTTCCATGGAAGCCACTCGTCCTCTAGACAAGAGGATAGAATCGATCACGATTGGTCACTCGACGAGATCCTGACGGAAGTCCGGTCTTCTGACCAGCCCAGGACGGTGTAGGTCTCGATTGCTCGACTTCTGTTGTTCGTTGGTCGGTCGTTAGAGCCCGCTATCGCTGTTTCAAAGTTCACGTGTCGCCAATAGGAACGAAAGGGATCGGAAACGGAAGAGAAAGTCAGTACGAGGCTGAACCGGTGCTGAAGTTGGGACTCTGAGACTCCAGACCCGACGTGCGACGACACCTTACCGACATACCCCCGAAACAAATGATCCGAATAAACGAAAAAAAGAATTTTTAAAAGGAATACTCTGGTTGGCGTCCTCCGAACCGAGGCAGTCCACTAGACGCGATACAATCCGAGGGATTTATTAACGAGACCGAAGGTGTAACAAGTTAAAATCACGAGAGACTTAGAGATTATCTAAGGAAGTAGTTGTTAAGTCGATGAACAAATCAGAGTTAAAGAAAGGACGAAGTCATTACAAGCTGTAAAAAAAAAAAAAGAAGTTAGAGGTGTTAACGATGGTGGAAAACAATGTAGCGTCTTAGACTCGTGTAGCGAACCCTTTCTAATTAAGCCTCCAGAATTTAAACGAGTACTATGTATAGTTAAACGACAATCACTCGACTCTCTGTATCGATATATAATTTAACGAGGAAAAAAAAAATAAGCGAATTGTTGAGCCGTCGGGAAAGCCGTCGATTATCCTTCCCTCGTGTCACCACGTTTCATCTCTGCTTCAGTTCTCCATCCTACGTTCTTTTTCTCATTATTATTCTGCCCAATCAAAACCTAACTCTAGACCTCAGTTTCGTGTGCTCAATTCTGTCTATCGTGTTCTTGCCCTATCCAGACTGGTCTGATCCGAATGTAACCTCAGACCTAACTTGGGTCTGACTCAAACCTAACACAAACCTTGTTTCAACCAATTCAATTCTGTTCCGGGTCCATTCTTGTCTGCCCCAGAGTGGCTTCCTGATGTTTCGGTTTATTTGGTTCATTTCGAATTCCAGATTATGTCTGACTGATCTCTTCCCCCCCCCTCCCATTTCCTGAAGTTGTCCTCGATTCCTCGGCGACGGTAGCAATTCTCAACGCTGATCCAGACATGACACCTGTTTCAAAATGCTGAGAATCGCTTATGGTTAATGCATGTTTTGAAGATTCCGATAAGGAAGAAGTATTTTACGTTAGTTACAAGGGAAATCGAAGTTAACGCCAGGCATCAGAGGATCAACTATTAGGGGATACTAATCGTGGGCCAGAAATTGCGTTGCAAGTCACAATCAGCTCGCCTCCGGCAAGGACAAATCAATTTTCATTTTGTACGAGGAACAAACACGGAACGATTTCCGTGAATCAATTTGTCAGGGCGGGCGTTTTACAGTTAAGGCTCTTTATAGTTCGTTCGATTAGGGGATTAGTTCTGTCGCGAAGAAGTCAGTAGGAAAAACGGTAACTGTTCACCGACGCACAAACGGGGGAGAGGCATACACTGATAAGAATCGGTTCTCATCGTACAGATCGCTCGTTATTGAATTGTACGCTGTTCTGGAACGTTTGTTGCAGAAAATCGCATCAGGCTTAGATGTCGAGCTAAAACGATGTTAGCACTGAAGGATCTTTGTTAGCTGAGTCTCCCTTGACGAAGCATTTTCATTGTCAGTGCCAACAATTCATATTTCCAGTTGTTCGGTTTCACGAAAAATTTCCAAAATCACCCCGAGGAGCATATAACATTAGCCAGATAGACCCCTAAGGCCTAAGATCTCATATGATCCAGATGTAGATAGATAGTCCGGTTGACACCGATATACTCTCAAGCACCAAAATTAGCTAGAAGGTTTCTCTTAAGTTCATAATACAGACTGGTCGTTCGTCAATAAACGTAATCTTTCATCGTACAAACAGAGGATATAGTATCCAAATCGAGGATTATCAAAGAGGACTCTTATGTATGTTCGATCAATGTATAGTTCAATGTCGACCGACGATTCCTATATGAAGCATTTACACCGACGCTCGCCAATCGGTTCCATTTATACACACATGGGACAAAAATACACACCACACACACACTGGCTAGACCACACACGCATATACAGACATAGAGGCAACACGAGGTGCACATGGTGTATTGGGACACGTACCGAGTCGCTCTTCCACGTGTCTTCTTCCGGCACGACGACGCGATTTATTATACACGATTTACTACTACGATTTTTATACCTCAATTACAGAGCCTCCCTGCAGAAAGTATTTTTCGATTTTTGCGCGTTCAAGACGACGGGCCCGGAAGTGCTTCCTTGCACAGTAAGACGCGTTTCCCCGTATACGTTTCTGCTCCTTGACGCATTGTGATACATATAATATCGTAGAAGAATAAAAAAAAAAAAAAAAGGAAGAAAGGAAATAACGACGAGTACAGTGTTCTCTCTCTATAAGCGTGTTTTTCGTCCCCGTTATAACTGCGTGATCCCCACCACGCCACCAGAACCATCGGCAACGAGCATGCGCAGTCGATGGCGGGAGTGGTGGGGCGCAAGCGCTGAGTCATACGACAGCGCCGACGTCATTCATGTCCACTGCTTCTCTATAGTAGCACCGTGCGAACCAACGTGACGCCACCGTTGCAGAGGGAATACTGTGCTTGGAATAGGGTAAAAATATTTCTGTCATTTCTTTTCCACGTGAATAATTTAGAGGAGTCATGTAATTAAAGAGACTGTGGATTTTATGCGATTGAATGAAAAATATTTTAATGAAATTTAAGAACCTTCTCTTTGCGATACATTGCAGCTGGTAATTGGAGCAACGAATTTTTGATTAATTACATGAAAATCCACAGTCTGGTTATAATTTAAAGAAAAATTGTAGACTTAATATTGAGCGGAAGGGGTAGATCTTGGTTCGAAACGCATTGTGATGATATATAGCTGCTCTTTGAATCTTCGTTTCCGCAGATATGGTGCAACTTGGTCACTTCCGTGGCAGTGTCTTTTCGACGTCTTTCACGCGTCTCGCGATGCGGACGCGCCTTCCCACCCCCTATACACCTTCTTCGAACGAGCATTCTTCATCCGATAATATTCAACCCCGTTGACTTCCGTGTAACCCATTTAGTGTCGTATTATTTTTCGCCGTTGCGTGTCTTTTTAAAAAAAAAATATATATACACACTCCGACGCTTCTTTCTTTCTGTAACGTTCTCTATATTTTTTTGTTTGTTTACGTTTTACTTACCACGATTATTACTACCTATTATTATTATCGCTACTTTTTAATCGTCTCACCGTTTATCACCTATGTTCGTTACTATTAATCTAGCGCTAATTATTAATTACTCATTTAACTCCTTTATCGTTGTTATTCCCTAGTTCGTACCCTCTATTTACTATTTCGTTTTTTTTTTCTCTTCTAACTTTTGTCTTCTTTCTTTTTTTTTAATTCTCTTAACTCTAGACGTTGCGTGTCTAGCGAAACGAGACGCGTTCAGCACGATGGCGGAGCACCGAGCTTAGCTTAGCAGGAAAACGGGATAATATACAAAATAAAATATGATCGAGCGGACGAAGAAAATGGAAAATGGACGACAAAAAAAAAGGAGTACACGCGCGATAACTTTTTTTGTATATCGATCCCGGCGATTAATTTTAGTTGGACCGTAGTTTAGGCTCGTTACGTTTCTTTCTTCTTCTTTTTTTTTTTAATTAATTCGGCGCTGCTATTGTCTAATCTAATTCTGTCACCCTCTGTCGCTCTCAGACTCTTCAAATTCTCTATTCTACTCTCTCACGCTTATAGTGATTCTGTCATTTTCTCATTCTCTGTATCTATCTCTTTATCTCTCTCTTTTCTCTATTCTTCACTCTCTCTCTTTCTCTCTCTTAGTACGTATATCGTATACCTTGTATTACTTCTAACACTTATCACTAGACAGCAGACGTTTATGTGTACGAAAAAAAACAACAAGATAGTAATTTAACAAAATTTTATAAAGTTCTGATGAAATTGAAGAAAATTCAAGATAAACGATTCAAACGTGTAAACGTGTGCTGTCTATTTATCGCTATTACTCTTACTATATACTATCGTCTCTACTATTGTCTACTTACTATTGTCTATTTACTATTACTAGTAGCGCTACTATCTCCGCCTATGGACTGTGCTGGCCTAAGTCGCCCTCCCCCGGTCTCGTCGATACAAATTTCGAATATTTAATAACTGTGTTTTAATCGTTATTTTAATGAATTATTTTACGATCGCGTCAGAACGAACGCCGCAACTGCGATCAGTGCGTCAGCACAGTGTGGTCTCGGTAATTTCGAAACGTTCAGAAATTTTTAATCAACTCCTGGTTACCCCCTGTCATCCATTATTCTATGACTCTTTCCGTTGACAAAACTGTTGACGCTGGAAAAGCTGCGTCAGCAAACGGAAAGCGTTAGAATGAAAAATGAAAACCTGGTCAGTCGCGTCAACAAGAAAATTCGAAGCTGGCCGGTTGCGTCAACAAGAAAATTAGAAAGTTCGTCGCGTCAGCAAGAAAATTGAAAAGCTGGTCGGTCGCGTCAGCGAACGGAATGCGTCAGAAAGATAATGGAAAGACTTTGAACAAATATTTTTTTCTTGTTAAGTTATTGTCTTAATAGTGGATACAGGGGGTGGAAAATAATCTATTCAAATTTTGCGAACGACGAAACAGGGCGATTTAATTTTTCACCACTCACTGTACACCTTCCGTGATTTCTGCGACAACGCTCGCCTGTTTTTTTCTTTATTTTTTCTTTTTTTGTTTTAGTTTCTCGCCTTATGCTCGCCGAAGTTTTTCCCGATCCACTGCCACCACAAAACATCTGTCCTTTCCCCCCACCCATACCGCAAATCGAGATCGTGAAACGCGCTTTATATGTTTCGAGCGTGCTCTATCTCCGACAAACGTATTTTTTTTCTTCTCCTTTATTGTTCACCTGTTGTATCCGCGAGCCTCGGTTCCACTCGCTTTTTTTTTTTTGTTTTCTTTTCTCTCTCTCCACGGGGGCGGAACCGAGTGTCGAAGGAAGGGGTCGGAGAGTAAGTGAAAACCGTGCTGAACACACGACGAGAAAGAAAAAAAATTCACTAGCGAGCGGGCAAAGAACTATACGTAGATACATATAGCCGATTTGTCAAGATAACGCAAAATTAATGGAAAGATAAATAAACCTGTCCGTTTTTTGTGTTCTTTCTGTGTATCCAGCTGCCACCCCTTCTGTTCCTTCCCCCTATTTTATTTTCGTGCGCTACTCGAGGGAGTGACGTAAGACATTTCGTCTAATTGTGTCCAATTTTCTTATTATAATAAATTAGATAATTTAAAAGAATTTTTTAAAAATCAATAACTAATTTTTAATTTATTTTTTTGTACCAGAATCTTTCCCTCGGGATTACAATAACTTCGATTGTGTTTCGGTTTAATTTTTAATAACTTTTCGTAATGTATAAATTATCGCGAATTTAAAGGAAGGCACACTTCAGAAGAAATTCCTGCGTCAGCCACCTCGAATTTTCACTTCACTAATAATAGTACCAACTGATTTTTTTTCTAATTTCTTCCAATCCACAAATTTGCGACGTATATCGAGTCCACGGTTCTTTCGGACGGTTCAATGGACAAGATAGAATTTGCAGCTGTACAATTTACCAGAACAATCAACGTCAGGGTCTGTTCTCATTTCGAATGTTTTTTATTTTCATACTTTTTATTACAGAATTGTACGCTGTTTCCATGTTTCCCGGCTGCCTTGGATCAGAGTTGGATTAATTAAATTTGTTTTTTCGTATAGCGAAGAAGTATTACCATTTTATAATAAAAGAACAGAAAATAATTTTCAGACGTAAAATATTAGTATAAATTTTTCGTTGTTGAATCAATTGTTTTTAAAGTGTCCAACTCTGAATTTAATCGGCGGCCATTTTGATCGAGAGCTCTGAAGAATTTCTCGCACACCAATTTCTCTTCCCCCGACGCGTTCTTCGGGATCGTGCGAGCCTCGAGGCAGTGGATCTTTCTAGATCCATGCGAAACCTCGTGAGTTCGAAGCACCGAGACATTTTTCTAATTTTTATCTCGTTACAATCACGTTTCTCGATGTTTTCGGATTCTTTTTGCTTCTTCAGTTCTTCCGAGAAACAGCGAAAAAGCAACATTTTTTCAGCATTCGCAAAACGTTGAGAAAAAAAAAATAAATTTAACGAGAGGAATGAATATCGGTAGGCTTTTAGAAAAAATAATTTCCTCTCAGAAAAATGTTTAAATAATTTGTATATTTGTAGACATAAATTCATTCATTTACTAATAATTAATGTTGAACAATTTTACAGAAGGAAATAATTATTTGTGAAAGTTTTATTAGCATTTATGTAAAGTTCATTTATGTTAGAAGAGCGTTTGTCAGTAATTTTTAATAAAAATAATGAAAAATTTTAAGAATAAACTTTTTTACTGAATTAACTGGTTAGTCGGGTATAATTGAAAAATTGTTCTTTTTTAAGAAGGAAAAAGTTAATGTTTCTCAGAGGATTCTAGAATACCGAGGATCGACGTCCCGATGACGAAAACGAGGAAAGGGATACTCTCTTGCGCACAAGCTTGCCCAGAACAATCGTTAGGAATTGTGCCTAGATATTTAAAAACGCGTATTCTATGGGATCAACGTGATTACCTTTTTAGAGATCTGATGAAGAATGAGAGAAAGTGTGAGAGAGCGAGATAGGAATGAACGAAAGAATGAGCAAGAGAAATTATAGTGGATCGATAATTAAAGAAAATCTGCGCTCGACAATGATGCATATCGATCCATCGAGGTTGTGATCTATCGTGGATCATAGCTCGTGGATCGCGTAGAGAATCGTATGAGAATCACTCGTCAGGTTTGACAAACAAAAGCGAACCGGAAATGACGCGTCTACGTTTGGTTAAAATATCGTAGTGATTCAGATATAAAATTAATGTTTTTTTAATAAGTTCAGATATTTGCCGATGTTAAGAACATTCAGGGATGTCATTGCTATGAGATTTTTCCAAGTGGATCGCTTGCTGACGCGCATTTCTGAGTGCGTCAGGGATCATTTACAGTGGCCATTAGTGAATATGTGACTTAAGAACTGCGTTTCCAGTCGTGTGAACTTACATCCTTGCAAAACTGACAGCTACAGTTTATTCGTGGATGAAAATTTTTATTTTGAATAATACGTAGAATAATTTCAGATGGGCACTGTTCTTGTCTCTGACTGGCTTGACCATCAGTCGCGTTATTATTTTGTATTGTCAATCACAGTAGCATAAACTAAATCTATTTACTTAGTGGCACTCTATAATTTTCATACTTCATTTCTATATGTATGTACATATACTGTGCTCTTCTTCCTTTTCTACCTGCATTTCCAGCACGAATTCTATACGAAAAAATTCTGACGCCGGGAAATCACACGAGATCCATCGTTTCACGTGGTTTAGACTGCGTACCACCTTTTCTAGGAAATAAAGAAAATATGTTCTGGAATATGTAATCCGTAAATGGTTCATGATAATCAGAGTATAGTACTTTCGGAGAATATATATAAACGTGGAAAGTAATTTTATTGTCGTCAGTTTCGAACTGTAGACTGAAGTGAAACGATGGAGTGTATCGATGGGTTTTCTTCTAACTTTTCTTCCAGTTCAAAGCCGACCACCATCTTGCTATTTTACTGCCTATCATCGTCTTCCTCCTCTTCGTCAACTTACAAACGACCTACTACTATAACTGGCAGTACCTTTTACAATATATTCTTGCAAAAACGTAACAGCCCGTAAAAAGATTCCAAGTAACAATTTTCTGTGATTTATGAAATTATAGGCCTAATTGATTACTAATTTTAAATTTGTCAGAAAGTGTACTTTTTGCAAGAATCCCTCTACTTTACTGTTGCTATCAGTGTCATTCGAAGCTTCGACCTTCTCAGACCTTCACTATAGCATCTTTCTACCGCTATATTGTTTCATTATAGTGCTTTCTATTGTTCAAACAACAAATTAGTTCCTACAAGACATTAAGTACGAAAAATAATGTCAATTTAACTAATTAGTCTGCAAGTACGAGATTATAATGTAAAATGAATACAATAGATCGAGCGAACTATGCCCTTAAAAATGCGCTTTGTTCCATGTCGATAGCTCAAGTGGTTCCCGAGATATAAAACTTTAAAGTTCGCGTCATAGTCGCGCCGGGAAAACCCGGAAGTAGCGTGACCTAGTTAAATTCATGAAAATCCGTACGCTACTATTAGGAGTAGTGGAAAATCGCTGACGCAGCGTCTGTCACTGGCATCACTATACGGTCCAAGGTATGAGTGCGAGCGAGATAGAGCGAACAAAGTACCAACAAATAGGGTTCTCTTTAATCGACGATATCTCGGAAACCGGAAGTCGTATTGACATGAAACAAGAAGCAATGGAAAGGGGAAGGCTTTCTACACAGTTTGGTTTCATTACCTTAGCGCTACCAGTTTTAAAATGACAAGTAACTTTTCTGAAATTTTAATCCACTTTACATGTCCATTAGAAGGAATATCAAAATGAATACATATTCTTTGGGGACAATATTTTTAACATTCCATTTATTGCATAAAGCTTGTGTTATGATATTAAAGAAAAATTAAAATATAGTTTTATAAATTTTTATTGTTGAGAAATACGATGTTGGGTGAGAAATAACAAATTAGAAAAATTCTGCAGACAGTAAACGAGTGTTTTCTGTATTTTTAACTTAATTTACGTAGTAATCGAGCAGTGGAAAGCGTTAATGAAGCAACAGTGGCGGCAAATTTTCGAGGATTGACTGTGATTTTCTCTTGCATGAAAAATGTATGATCTATCAGCTCCCGAATCGTGCACTGAAAACGAACACGCGTAGGACGGTACATTAGAAAAACGAGTGGTTTCGGTAGAACATGAGTAAGATTCAGAGAACCCGTCTGAACTGATTCTGATAGGCAGAATTAGTGAGACGACGAGGGAATAGTATTCAGATTATGCGCTTTAAACGTGAAACAGGGAAGGTACTTCGTACGAGAGTGAGAGAGAGAGAGAGAGAACGGAGAAAAGATGAATGTTAAAAAACTCTCAAATTACAATTTATTATTATATTCAAGATTTTCTGATTTAATAATTTAGACATTATTTAACGGAATAAGGGAATTTTCCTTATCAGAAGCAGAGAATTTGGCGAGGACAATTTTCAAAATAGGAATGGAGGGACTTAATCCCCCACCCCCATGTGAAGACTTTTATCTTTCGAATGTGTGAATGATGGAAAGCGAGGAGATAATGAACATTCTATTTCTACTCTGAACCCGTCACTTCGGGACGCGTTCAAGGAGAAAAACAAAAAGAAACACTTCGATATAGGAGTATAAAGTCAATTGCCCGTAATTTATCGTGTAACAAAAGGCGGACGTCTCTCGGCCGACGTTAATTAGTCGAGGTAAGGTTATCGATACTCGCAACAGTATTGTAGATATATATACGTTTAAACGACGCTATGAGAGTCAATGCTGGAAGTTACTCGAAAAAATAGTTTTTTTTTTTTTTAAACAAACATTTACTCAAATATTGAGGTTTAAAATATTCTAAATAATTGTTTACGCCATGGTACTACGAAATAATTAAGTAATTCGACAGTCTCCGTGATGATTTGTATGACAGTGAAAGTGTTAAGGTGCGTATCCACTTGTTGCATGTCCTCGTGTCGTATCGCCATTGTGTATCAATGCGGATGGACAAGCGCTGGATCGTTACGTATGAAAATGCATCCTATGGTGATACGATACGTCGATATGCAACAAGTGGATACGCACCTTTAGTATTGAAACATGTATTTTTTTATTTTAATAAATACATGTAAATAAGTACGATTTAAATTATTGAATGAAATATAATTTCATTGTTCGCAAAAGTAACTGTAATAAATTATGAAATTATTGGGGAATTAGTTGTTTCGAATATGTATGGCGTACTATGGTTTAAACAATTAGTTAAATGTGCGAGAGCAGATATGAATTTATATGAGCCAGTATTGACGGAAAGCTGGTATAAAAAAAACAGACACAGAGGCATACACGAACACGTACTATATATATGTATATGTATATCACGAGAATAAGGCAAATGGATTAATATGAAACGTTGTATAATGTTTTATTGTCGCTCAGATAAGTCGACGTAGTGTGTCGCGAATAATTAGCGAGTAAATTAAAGATTAAAAGAGGTGGTAATCTTAATGAACACTTGCCGAGCCACTTTTTTCACGCGGTGAATCCTTCAGTTCGTTTTACGATTCAGAATGAACAGAAAAAAAGGAAAGAGTATGATAAATCACCCTAGCGCGATAAACGTGTCTGATCTCAGCCCTGAAAAGAAAAAGAAAAAAGAGAAGTGAAAAGTCACTATCTATTTTTGCAATTGCATCGAAGTTCCTTTGTCTCCGAAAATGTTTCATTTCGAATTTGCCGCCCAGCTCTTAATCGAAGAACCGTGAAACTGGACAAAAAGTGGCTCCGCTCTTTCGTTGGAGGGGATACCGCCCGCGTTAACTGAAAAAAGGGACAAATATGAAAGGGGGGAAGCATAGAGGACGAATCTCACTGGCGAAAGTGAAGGGAGAAGTTGTCGAAGCGTCGATACATTGTAGTAAAATTAAATGGACAAAAATGATGAAGGAACACGAGGATTCGAGAGGAAGAATATATGTTCTTCTTCCTTTCTTCTTCGAAATTTACCTGATACTCCCTTTGGGAAAAGATGGAAGTTTGAATCGATTGGAAGTCGGAAGAAGTTCTTTGAAAACAAATGAAATTGTGCGTATTATGATGGTTCTCTCTCTATAAACACGGCCTATAACTTTCCACGTAAAAAAAAATATCTTCGCCACGTGGACGACGCAGGAAGAAAAACATCGTGTCCACTGCTTTTTATAAGCGCACTTTTTGACCTACATGTGGTACTATAGAGAGAGAACGATGAAAAATTCTGAAAATAAGATCCTGTACCGAAAAAAAAGAGGAAAAAGTGTTAAAGTATTGCTTTCAAGAAAATTCTTGAACTCCATGGGTGATTTCCATAGATTCTAACTGAAAATTGAGAAGAGAAAGTGTGTGTATGTGTGTGTGTGTGTGACAAAATCGCAACAAAAGAGGAGGAAGAAGCGAAAAGCGCGCGAGAGAGAGAGAGAGTATTAGATTTATATTAATATGTATAAGGGAATGTTACTGTATTGCGATTATAACGACGATGGATTAAAGCGATCTAGACGACGTTCCGCGTCTTTTGTATTCTTAATTATTGATACGTGCATTAATTATTACATATATAAACCAAGTTTCGTTAACGTGAATGGTTCTCGTGTTAAATGGGACACGACAATTTGTCCGTCATTGTCGATACCGATATCGATCTTGAATGATCACGTTCGCTCTATTATTACTAATATTAACAACAAAAGAGGAAGAAATTATTGAAAAGCGAATGTCGTTCATCGTCGAGAAGATTTTCAGTATTAACGTGGCTCGAATGAGTCGTAGGGACGAGAAGGCAGTACAACCTTTGGTTCTACCACAAATATTCACAAGAATTCAATAAACAATTTAATAAACAAGTCAATAAACATTCTCGACTCGTATACTGAGGGAACAATTATTAACGTTAACGTGGACGAGGAAACGATTCGCCAAGCAAAAAGTACATTGAATACAGTAATGTCTCGATGAGTGCGACATACTCTGATCCGCTTCGAAGCATTCATGATAAGGAGGAAAGGTTTTCAACCCCTTATAAATTTGCTTTTTACTCGATGCCGAGCCTCTACTTAGCTTCTGTTTAGTCTGTTTTGATTGGTTCCACTCATCAAAGAATTACTGTATTTCAATTTTTTTTTTTCCTTAAATATGTACAATATTGGTTAATTAGCCAAAGGTTGCACCGTTTTTCCTACAAAAACTGGAACATTCGTCACTTTTACATTCCAATCCAATTCTCCGAAGCGTTCGTTGAGATTCCGTTTCGTTTTTTTTCCTTCTTTAAAGTGTGATTTTTGCATGTTTTCGTAACGATCGTCGAACGGTAAAAATAAAAACAAAAAAAACAGTGTATAGACTCTAAGAAGTTGAATAATTACGATAGAACGTGGAAAATCTCGATGGGGGAGAGGCGTGTTGTGGTTTGCGATTACGTTCAGCCGATGAGAAAAATCGGTGAGCTTCCATTCTACGCGATTGTTTAATTATTCGTTTTACACGATGTAAATACGTTCGTAAGCTTCCAATTTGCGGCAGTCGAGTGTAAACGCTAGTTACGAAAAAGAAAAAAAGAAGATGAAGAAGAAATTCAAAGAGGAATACGTTCATCGTTGGACTCGTTTTTTATAACGCAGACTTTTTGGTGGCAGACCGCGAACGATATGGGGTTTTAGCCGTTGATTTCAACCGTAATTTACCGCCAACGTTCATTAAATGGATCGTGTACAGCTTCGTTTCTTGTCCAATGGCAGCCGGCATTATTTTGTAAAGATGAAGAAAAAAAGAATAAATCGACAAATGTATAACAATGAGGTTGTGAACAATCCTTCATCATGTTGACTACAATAAAAAAAAAAAGAAAATCAATAAATTCTTGAGCAAGAACTTATTTTTTTTTGCATTCTTAACAGCGACCAACCGAATATCAGGAACAGTATTGAGTGAGGACAGGTTTGGAATTTTTCGACTCTGTCTAAAACAATTCAATGGGAAGATAGGTAATGTACGGCAATAAAATATTCAGTTTAATTTCAGATGGTTTATTTCGATTCACAGAACTGGGTACATTTATTGGTCGAAGTATAAGAAAATGAACGATTCGTGATTTGGGGGAAACATTTAATGAAGTGTTTCTCAGAATATAAAGATTGGAATGGCGTATTTAATAATAGTCGGGTAAGTAGGTCTCAAAGGGAGAGTGTTAAACGGCGCTATTGTGCCTTGAGATGCATCGATTGTTGTCGAGTCTTGCTCTTGCGACCTTGTCGACATTTGTACAGAGGCAGTCGATGTTTTGGTGTCAATTGCTTTCAGTCCTTTTATTTCGTCTGCATTGATGGATAAGATCGTTGTGGATGCCGGGGTACCTGTAATAGAACAATAAATATGATGAAATCCATGAAAATGTATAAACATAATTCATATCTTAAACATTTCATTCAAAGTGATTTTAATAATTATTATAAATGTCAGTGATTGCACAAGAATATCTAAATAATATTTACTTCTAGTGATGGTGGCATCCTTCAGTGGCAAGTCTGCTCGGAGATCCTACAGAATAATATGAATTTTTATCACTATAATAATAAATAATATTAAGCTACATATGATCCAGTTGCTATTACAACCTTTGCAACTGCTTTCAG
Source organism: Dufourea novaeangliae (assembly GCF_001272555.1). Taxonomy (NCBI): domain Eukaryota; kingdom Metazoa; phylum Arthropoda; class Insecta; order Hymenoptera; family Halictidae; genus Dufourea; species Dufourea novaeangliae. The sequence continues at coordinate 745,409 of NW_015373947.1, read as the reverse complement.
ATTTTCTTCAGTCTGCCCTTTTCCACTAATCTTCATTTCTCCAGAATTTTCAAGTTTAACTTCCTTCAAGCTAGCTTCTCCCTGTTCAATCTTTTCTCGTCCCATTGGAATTTTCTCACCTGACTCAATGGCTGGTTTTTGTTCGTCCTTCAACTCCTTCAAAAGTACACCGTTCTCAGTTATTTTTATCACTTCAGCTATAGGACTCTCAGGTACACTTCCGTCTATCTTCATTTCTTCACCACTCCGAGCTCCCGTCGCCAATTTCTGTGCTTCCAAGTGAGCTTCACGAGCTGCAATCACTTCTTGTGTGTCTTGCACCTGTTCAAGACAGTTTTATAACAGAGTTGCACCAACGTGATCAATACAGAAAATATTTAAATATTGTCAAACATCAAAGCAACGAATACTGACTTAACAAAGATATCTCTAATGACTTGTACCAGGCAACGATATTTTCTGCTACCCAATTAAGGAATAACTAAGTCCGAATAATTACAATTTCTTAGCAGATTTGTCTAATTCAAATAGCCATTCCTTACTGGAATTCACCTAGTTCTATGATAGTAATACATCTCTGAACATTACTTAGTGTTAATTACATCAAATAATTATTTATACGTCAAATAGTTCGCAAAGATTACCGGAAGTGGCGCCTGAGGCAGATTGGTAGCAGCAATCCGGAAGCCCCCGGTGTCAGCTGTGTACTGGGCACTTTGTACAACCCCTGCATCGTCGATGTAGCTGTAAGCACCACGTGTTTCACCGTTCAGCGTTCTGATCTCTGATCTAGCTGAATCCGGAGCACTGTAGCCAAAACTGTACTGACCCTTGCTGTCCTGGTAGTTCAGGAGTGGTGCGGCTGGCTTGGCCAGACCGGAAGAAAGTAGGCAGCAGATTGAAAGTAAAATCTGGAAAAAATATGTATTAACACTGATAAAAGTCGTGATGGGAATAGCTGCTTCCTAGTTTCAAGAGGAGAGTGTAGTTCAAACTAAAATTAGGGTATGGGTTGGTCTATGGATCTCTACTATTAATTAGACCCTAGTGTTTCACTGTCATGGAATCCACAGATTGAAGCCTAACGTTAATCTTGGGCTAGGCCTATTCAGTTCAACTGTTTTGTTACCCAGTCAGTTAACCCTAGAAGTTCACCTGAACACTTCCAACTCAGACAATAGTAATTGCTAAAATTAGGGTTTATAGATCTCTACTATTAGTTAGACCCTAGTGTTTTACTGTCATGGAATCCACAGATTGAAGCCTAACGTTAATCTTGGGCTAGGCCTATTCAGTTCTACTGTTTTGTTACCCAGTCAGTTAACCCCAGAGATCCCACTAAATACTTCAAACTGCTACAGTACTGATCCTAGGTATCCTCAGCTCTTGAAAAAAGGCAGCACTTCATCTCCATGAATTTTAGAATAACTGCTCGAAACCGATGTCTTATTACTTCAATGTCAACGAATGCCAAGAGTCCACCCAAGTCCACTGATCCAGTCATCGAAACTGGACTGTCCACTTACGTCCTACCCCAAAGTTAGCAATCCCCCAAAAGTGTATTTCCACTATTCAAGCCCAAGGAACGCTGATTTACGACCACTAAACCTCTAACTACCGCCGAGATAGGGCTATCCCCAAGGGACCAAACTAGGAAGGCTAGAAACCGATCTTGTACACCCACGCTACTACTATCAGGACTTACGTATGCACACCCCATGATGATTCGATTGGATATCGTCGAATTTCCTCTCCTGCATAAGACTATTTATATGGACATGTTCCGATGGCTCACCACACCCTCGAACGAGACGATACTCCTCTTCCACGGTCAGGCGGAATCCCGGATAATCAGAGGACCAAAGGAGAGACGGCCCTTGTGGGACTGGTTACGCCTGTCTTCAAGGACTCGCCTCGGATGGAATCCGGCTCCGAAAGTGTTTCCACGGAATATTTTTTGCAAACGCGTACGGAACCTGAACCATGGTCCTATGCCCTAATATGTACGCGAGTCAGGGTCGTCGAGGAGATCCGCGAGCGGTATAAAATAATCCATTCCTGGGGAGGCTCCCGAGGGCAACGTTTGCGTACAGGATACGGGCGAGCTCTTATCATCGATCTGACTCGTATTTTCCATTTGTCCGTGGACCAGGGTGTGTCGATTCGACTTTACATTACCCGTGGGGATCAGGATGCGATGTTTAGGAGACTGAAAATGGAGCATGATGCAGTTTGAATTCTAAAAGGTAATACACTAGATGTTTAACCGTTTCTCCGTTTCGAAGGGGCAGCAAAAGTAGTGCCAGGGGTACGTTTTTGTTTATTGCAAAATTCAAGTCACATTAGTCATTGTAGGTGGAGTTTGGGGACGGGATAACAATATTGACTGTATTGTAAGTTAGTAATTTTTTTCGTGGATATTTGTGATCAATATTTCTTTATTATGTAATATAATATAAAATAAGATACAATGAAATCGAATTTTATCCATCCAATTTGTTCTTTAAAATGCTAAATAATTAATTAACACGAAAAGTAGTTCTTATTGACTCACCCTATATACCCGTATTTTACGCGTACATGAAATCCATTAATTTGTTAATACGTCTGGGTTATCTTTTGAGAATGATAAGGAAATCGTAAATTTCCCGATGCTCTCATTAACCGAGAGTAACAAATTTGTATTAATATGCTGTAAAAATCAGCAGGCCATTAAGTGCTCTGATACGGACCTTAATGGCGTGTCTCATTATCTCTGCCGGTTAATGAGTGGTTCGCTCAGTTTACGCAGCAGAACCGTATTTTAAATTAACGAATATAATATTGCAGATATATTCAGGTACGTGTTCTAAAAATACTCGAATCAATAAAAATACAAGAAGCAAAATAATATAAAAAATGTTGAAGTTACAAAACTCGAGAATAATTTATTTCTTGTTTTATATTATCTCAAATTCAGATATATTATTTATAGTGAATAAAAGTAGAAACAGGTAATAATTCAGTAAGAAACAGGTAATAAAATAAAGTGGAATATAGTTAGAAGGTTAATAAACATCACAAAACGAAGCTCACGGTTCATTTGTTTCACCTCCGTTCATTTTCTCGTCTCACCGCGGCTGGCAGAAATCATTGTCGTTCCTAGATTACACCTGCACACCTCGCAACTCAATTAGCATACTATCCTCGACCCGAATTTGATGCAATCGATCTTGACACAATAATACGTCTGCTAAAAAATTACCGATATTAATATGTATCGATTTCCCCGTCTGTCTTGTCAGAGTGTGAACCGCAGGTCAGGCTTATTGCCCGACTTGTTTGCCGATTTTTCACCGGTCGAACCACAGAGCGGAGCCAGAAATAGCCAGACAGTGCCTTTCGACAGTCTGCAGTGAGTAATTGACACTAAGGACTTAATAATGCGCGCAACACCTGTCGACACTCGTTCAAAGCATTTCAGACACCCCAGAAAATACATTCTAAATGTATCAGGTAATAGAAGAAAGAACTAGTCCAACTCCTCAAAATCTAATAGAGACAAGTAGCTACAAGGGTTTGAAAGATATAAAAGATAGCCAAGAGAAGGATTGTCTGTGACTCCACAGGTACCCTCACGAGCAAACTCAGTGTCCGTTAGGGGACTAAGTATAGGGGAAGGACCTCCTACCACTTGGTGAATTTATTTCAAATACTAAAATAACTGTTTAAACTAATGTTGATTTGGAATAAATTTCAGTAACTCCTGGGACCAAGTTGTAGGAAGACCTTCCCCTAGTGGGTGCCGAGTTTGTTAATAGGGGTACCTTTATAGCTACCTGCAAGAATCATCATGTCCACACAATCAAGGAACAAAGACATCAGCAATGGTTCCGAACAGTTTCTTTATTTCAACTAAAAACAACTATTCATAGACTATATTGTATAGTGATTCCCGCGCGAGTGCTCTCCTTTGGGCTTTCTGTATCAATAAACAAGCCTCCCGTAGGCTACAGAAGGGCTGGCGATAGCGAGGACATCGGCGGACCTAGCCGCCTCGTTGACCAAGTTCAGTTTCTCGTTCAGATGGGCAGACGCATGCGCAGCCTTCGCCACGGCTACTTCCGCTGTGTCCTGGACTCGTCCATCGGGACCAATAGGCGCTCCTGGCACGACTACAGCGTTGGCCGCCACCAGCGGCACGGACACAGCTTGTCCAGCGGTTACCACAGTTCCCGAGGATCTGACCGCCTCATTCACCAAAGAGATTCTCTCGTTGATTTGGGCAGCTGCGTGCGCTGCCTTCGCGGCCGCCACTTCCGGTGTGTCCAGCACTCTTCCGTCAGGGCCCACTGCTGCCCCAGGAATTGCGGCTATCAATCCGCTAGCCACGAGGGGTACGACTCGCCTGGAAGGAATTTTTTTCAGGTTACCAAAGATTCAGAATCAGACACCACCTTTAGACACCTTGTGTCTGTACTAAAATCCTCTAGTCCAATGAAATTATGCTAGCCCAGTATCATAACTGTCGCAGCCAAATGGTGTAGCAATGTTCCTATCCCCTAACTCCTCTAAACCAATAGTCACCTGTTCACATCCGCCGCCAAAGACCTAGTGTTGTGTCTGTACTAAAATCTTCTAGTCTAATGAAATTATTCTAGCCCAGAATCATAACTGTCGCAGCCAAATGGCGTATCAATATTCCCATCCCCTAACTACTCTAAACCAATAGTCACCTGTTCACATCCGCCGCCACAGCCCTAGATGTGTCTGTACTAAAATCTGCTAGTCCAATGAAAGTATGCTAGCCCAGTATCATAACTGTCGCAGCCAAATGACGTAGCAGTGTTCCTATCCCCTAACTCCTCTAAACTAATAGTCACCTGTTGCCATGCGCCACCAAAGACCTAGTGTTGTGTCTGTACTAAAATCTTCTAGTCCAATGAAAGTATGCTAGCCCAGTATCATAACTGTCGCAGCCAAATGGCGTAGCAATGTTCCCATCCCCTAACTCCTCTAAACCAATAGTCACCTGTTCACATTCGCCGCCATAGACCTAGATCTGTCTGTACTAAAATCTTCTAGTCTAATGAAATTATGGTAGCCCAGTATCATAACTGTCGGAGCCAAATGGCGTAGCATTATTCCCATCCCCTAACTCCTCTAAACCAATAGTCACTTGTTCACATGCGCCGCTACAGACCTAGATGTATCTGTACTAAAATCTTCTAGTCTAATGAAATTATGCTAGCCCAGAGTCATAACTGTCGGAGCCAAATGGCGTAGCAATATTCCCATCCCCTAACTCCTCTAAACCAATAGTCACCTGTTCACATCCGCCGCCACAGACCTAGCAGCCTCGTTGGCCAGATTGATTCTCTCGTTGACCTGCGCGGCAGCATGAGCAGCCTTGGCGATAGCGACCTCCTGCGTGTCGACGACCCTACCATCGGGTCCGACAGGTGCACCAGGTATCAGAACGGTAGGCGCAGAGACCACCAACGAGGAAGGCCTGACCACAGTGGCTTGAAGTACCCCGGATGACCTGGCAGCTTCGTTGGCCAGGTTGATCCTCTCGTTCAGTTGCGCTGCAGCGTGTTCCGCCTTCGCGACTGCAACCTCTGGCGTGTCCAACACTCTGCCATCAAGCCCGACCGATGCGGCTGGGGTCAGCCTAGCGATCAACGGGCCCGAGATGAGGCCCGGCTTGGCCAGAGCAACGGAGATCAGTCCGACGAACACCAAGCCGACTGGTGACATGACGATTGACGGGGCCTAGGACAGGGTGACTTCGATAATGCGCAGACGTCGCAAACGGCTGGCGATCGTACACGTGAAGGAGGATCGTTGGACACGGTCGACTATGAGCAGGGCTCGTCCTAGATCAGCTTTTATAGGCCGGCCGCGATCGCGTAACACGACGATCCGTCCGAGATGTTAATAGAAAAATCTGGTGGATCGATAGATCGTACGAACACGTTGGATAGAGGGACCCCGAGGATCAGGCGACGCGTTTCCGTTCCTCGGGGCAAGGTAAGCGTGTTGTAAAACGAGTACGGTCTGCGGGTGGCGGCGGCGTCGTCCAGGGAAAAATTCTACGGGTGGGCTCCATTTTCGTGTCCCGCGCTGCAAGAGGACGGCCAAGGGGGGGGAAGACACTCGATCCCGTTGTCATTTCTCCAAGCGGGGCCGGCGGCCCTGATCGCCGAAGGTCGACGCCGCTCGAAGGCCGACAATCGCGTAACTGATCACACTCGTGCCGCGCCGTACGTCGGTCCTGTTTGTTGTTAGATCACGAACAGCTAGATTGCTGCGTCCTGGCGCTCGTCACTTTCAGGAAGCTTGGGGGAGATCCGATGCTCAACGGTTTTTCGGCGGGAGCGGCGTTTAGAGTATCCTATAGTCAGAGTTGGGCAGAATTTTATTCGAATAATACGTAGGGAAAAGCAGCAGTATCTAAAAGTGGCGTTTTGAGCTTTAAACAGTTAATGAGATTGGATAATAATTGTTCGACCCCCATTATGTCATTCATAAAGAACCCTGGTAGCACAAAATATTAAATACATATTCATCCAATATTAAAAAGAGATTGAATCTTTGTTTAATATTTAAATATACATACAATGTTTATTTCATATTTCAAAAAAAATATTTTTGCCCCAATATGAAATAAATATGTATTTAATATTGGAAACAAAATACTTTTGCAAACATGTATTTTATATTTCCTGAATATGTATACAATATTTGGATTTAATATTTATTTCATATTAAAAAGTGTGGCTAACAAAATATTTTTTCAATATTTTTGTGCTACTAGGGAAGTATTATTTTATTCGAAAAATTGAAATTTCCGTATTTAAACAATTAAAAATGATGAAATATTTTTATTTTTTATTCGTTATTCGAAAATTTTTATCTAGACAATGAGTTGCCCATCTCTGCCTCTATTGGACCTTTAGGCTAGCTCGAATTAAGGTATTCTAGTCTTGCGCATGAGTTTCGTGCACATCTTTCAGAATTTTTTTTGGGCGACCAAAGCAAGTGTGGCACACAAAGTTTTTTCTAATGACTTAGTTGTACTTTTAACAGTATTTATACATTTTTTTATCGCAAAGAAATATATGTAGGATGTCTGTACGAAGGTTTGAAGATTGAACGTTCTTCCAACTGGGTGCTGTGATATCTTCGTAACGGTACGTGCGATTTCAATGAAATTTTTAGGAACACGCCCTTAAGATTTCTTGGACCTGTGGTTATCAATAATTCTTAAAAAATTGAAATTTATTCTAAACAAAATTTAATAACATTCAATCGTAATAATCATAACGTTCAATATATCATCATTGTGATACAAATCACAGGAGTGTTAAGTGAACTATAAGTGTACCAATTAAAAGGTTTAACGACTTCTTGTATACACGAATAAAAAATTCGAGACAAAAACGTAGCGTCCAATTCTATCGACACTTCTTTTAATTCGACAAAACACGAAACGTTGCATCATGCAGTTTCTTGTTACACTCGGTGTCTAGTTATGTACACCTCTGATTCTAGTCGATACGAATATTCTATATCGCATAAGGAAATCGCGTGGATACAAAAAACGAATTTCTCAAAAACGGTGAAAGGAAATGAAGCCATCTGATGCCGATTTTCACTGAGGGCCGATTAAACTGTAAAGAAAGGCTATTATTCATTGAAACGAAGTCTACTAATAGCATCCTGGTGTTATAAAAAGGAATCTTCTTATTTCAACTGAAGCTTCTAGTTGAATTTGAGAAAGTAACAAATAGGAAATGTTATTACTTTCTCGTTCGATTACGTAATACTACGATTTATAAAAAAATCAATATAAATGTTCCAACACGTAGTTACTACGCTTTTAAGTCTGAAAATAGGTATTTGATACTGATACAATAATATTTCTTTCTAATTTGTTAAAATGCTCAGTGCATAGTAGTATTGCACGTTCGCGATTACTGCACGTTCTGCATGATGTCGTCATTCGATAAGCAATAGATCTTTAGCCGTCGAAATGTCGTAAATTCAGATCGAATTTCTTTCGCTAGATGGCACTGTATTTAATATACGTTGACTCGTTTCTCCTTAATTGCAAGTGTGCAGTGATTCGAAAGCAGAATTTTATTGGTTCTACTAGTTATTTACGAACAAAAACGGTATACAACAATTTATTATGTACCACTGTTTTTCTACGTAGTATAAACGCAGCTTTAAACACATCTGTGTTAAAGTTGGTAACAAAAAACAAAAGAAAATCTTCCTCTTGCAATGTACGACATCTGTTAGTATGATTACGTACGAATTTATTATAAATCACTATTTTTATACATAGTGAAGACGCAGCTTAAGCCTAAGTCCCATCTGTTGCAAGAGAAATTTCAAAGACAGTAGAACCTTCCATAAATTTTCTCATTGAACTTCGAGACCAACGAGGATCTAGGAACAAAAATGAATGAAAACTCGCCGGTGCTACGGCCACTCCGGAATCCCAAGGCCATCGAATAAGGAAATCCTCGATCACGCAACCGGCCGTTAAGAAATTTGGTGTAAAGGAAAAAAAAAGAAAGGTAAAGGAATCGGAGAACGTTCCGCGTCGATCACACGTAATCGACTTTACGACAGATATCGATCTGGGGGCCCCTCTCTGCGCCGATTGTTACTCCAAGTTACAAGGGGAAACGAAAATGAGGGCCCCCTGGCAGCCGGGATTGGACCAAATGTCAATGTCAGGTGTTACCGGGCCTGCATTGGACAGGGCGTTTCCCAGCCACGCGTTCTCCCGTTGATGGGAGAATAGAATCCATGCAAGCGAAAATCTTTTTGCTGTGGTGCCTATATAAAGCCCATGAGGCAAGGTGGATACCACGAGTCCCAGGTACCTTGGCGAGTACTGAATCTCAGATAGCGCGCAAGGAGCCTCAACTCTGTACACCATGAACACCTTGGTGAGTATTACCGGTTAGACGGAATAATTATTACGAGTTGGGTTTGTTTATTAGTATTATAAAGAAAATTGTTTATAAAAGGTATTAGAAAAAATTGTATATTAATTAAATTATGTTTGTTTCGCGAAAATTTACATAAATTATTTAAGAAGAGTGTATTTATTGTATCATCCGAGGGGCTTATTTTGTCAAAGGATTCATTGATTCTTGTTAAAATTTGTATATCTAGAAACGCTTCATAGTTATTTTCTTTTTGGTGAAATATTTGTAGATTACTTAATAAGAAAATATTAATTTTACCAATTGGGGGATTCACTCAGTTAAAAATTAGGGAAAAGTTTTTGTAATGTATTTTAAAATGCATTTTTCATAATTATACATCATAATAGATGCAGTCTAGTAGTATTTATTATTTGATTGGAACTATTTTACAAATTATTGTCTGATTGGAACTATTTTTATTGTGAGAACACGCTGAAGCTACTTTATTTTTATGAATGTTTTTCCTAATTAAAGGAATTTTAATTTGTACACGAGTCATTATATTTATTTTTCCATTCACAGACATATTTTTCTTAGTTTCTTAACATTTTCTTGTGTCATATAATGAAATATTTATTCAAAGATTACTTGTTTTATTATTGGAGGCAGTTTGTTTCAGTGCATAAATTCAATAGTTTCTACTAGACTATTTTCTACAGACAAGCTACTATTATTTGATCTTTACTCTTGAAGGCAATCTTCTATCTCAGGGACCCAAAATAAAAGACCTATTTCAAAAACGACTGAAATTCTCTAAATTCTCCTTACAGAGTGTTTAATCATTTGTCGCATCAGTATAACCAATACCCTTTTCCGCTAAAAAATTATGCATTGCTCCAGACCAGATTAAAACTCCCAGTGACAAAAATATCAGAAAAAGGTATAACACAAAAAAACACAAATGGTCCAAAAAAACTGTGTTGATTGCCAAAAGTACTGACAGTTTCACGTGTTATAAATATTTAGTTTTATTTATCAGGTGTATTTAATTAAAATATATTTACAAATATTAACAACAATCAATCAGTAGATTATTCCTTTCTACAACGTGTATTCCACTTTCTGTTCCAGATCATTTTGTCCACCATTCTGGCGGTAGCGTTCGCCAAGCCAGGTCTGTTCCTAAGTCCTCAAATCGCAACGTACTCGGTCCCAGTTCTAACGAAGTTAGTCCCAGGAGCACCGATTGGCCTAGATGGCCGCGTGGTAGACACACCGGAAGTCGCCTACGCGAAGGCAGAACACGCTGCCGCCCACATCAACGAGAGGATCACCCTGGCCAACGAAGCAGTGAGGTCCGCTGATCATCTGATCGCCTACACCTCGCCTGTCCTGGCTACCAGTAACCTGGAAAACCTGAGCATCGCGAAAATCGTCCCCTCAGCGCCCATTGGACCCGATGGCCGCGTAGTAGACACACCGGAAGTCGCCTACGCGAAGGCAGAACACGCGGCTGCTCACATTAACGAAAAACTCGGCCTGTCCGCTGAGGCTGGCAAACCAATTGGCATCCCCTTGTTACTCTCCCCGTACTCTGCTCCAGTTATCCACAGTCTTAGTTAGGTAACGACATTGGCTGACGTTATTTCCGTTTTGTTCCTGTACATATGACTTGGGCTGACCTAATAAAGTGATGTTTAACCTTTATCCTCACGTTTTTACCACGACTGTTCTTCATCTCTCCATTTATTCATTTGTTGGCTCCATCTTGTAATTGTTTAGTTATTTAGTTACAGAAGCATTTATTCCTGCAAACGTTCCAGTCGAAAATCCTTTGTACCGTGACAAACTCTCCGTGGTATATCACGTGAAGATCTCAAGATACCATACTTGAAGGAAGTATCATTTGGGCAATATACTCTGAAACACCAGAATCGAAATACGGATCACCGTAATCTTCTGATTAGAGAACTAATAAATCAACCTACAATGTAAAGAAGATTTAAGGGAAACTGGCCTAACGATCTGGTCAAATGACGACACGCCATATTGCTTTTATCACATTGCGTTAATACTCCGTAATTTGTAAAGTGGAAATTTGAGTAGATTGTAAATTTGTGGAACAGAAATAAAAAAAGGCCTTCATAGCAAGTATACAAATACTAGCATTAAGAAAGAAACCAGACAATACGCAATTACTCTTGGGTTTCAGTCCCGACGGACCTATTAGTTTTTCTTCGCGTACAAAAAAGTTATTGCGTTTAATATTGTTTCTATGGATATGTATATGTATTATTATGTACATTTGAGTAAATTATTTTATTATTCCATTGTTATTACAACAGTTTAACAGTGACAACGAACGCATGCATATTTTCAAATATCGGACTAATAGTATATTTTTATTCTATATTATTACATATAAGTGAGTAATACGTATCAAAAACGTAATCGAAACA